>NW_027362762.1:975647668-975959350 GCF_046119375.1 Phyllobates terribilis | reverse complement strand
GGGCTAACAGATACGCACTGTCTGTAGAGAAGATGGGCTACAGATACTCACTGTGCTGTATAAAGAGCTACAGATATCACTGTGCTGTATAAAGAGCTACAGATACTCACTGTGCCTGTATATAGAGCTACAGATACTCACTGTGCCCTGTATATAGGGCTACAGATACTCACTGTGCTGTATATAGGGCTACAGATACTCACTGTGCTGTTTAAAGAGCTACAGATACTCACTGTGCTGTATATAGAGCTACAGATACTCACTGTGCTGTATATAGAGCTACAGATACTCACTGTGCCTGTATATAGAGCTACAGATACTCACTGTGCCTGTATATAAGGGCTACAGATACTCACTGTGCTGTATATAGAGCTACAGATACTCACTGTGCCTGTATATAGGGGCTACAGATACTCATTGTGCTGTATATAGAGTACAGATACTCACTGTGCTGTATATAGGGCTACAGATACTCACTGTGCTGTATAAAGAGCTACAGATACTCACTGTGCTGTATAAAGAGCTACAGATACTCACTGTGCCTGTATATAGAGCTACAGATACTCACTGTGCTGTATATAGGCTACAGATACTCACTGTGCTGTATATAGGGCTACAGATACTCACTGTGCTGTATATAGAGCTACAGATACTCACTGTGCCTGTATATAGGGCTACAGATACTCACTGTGCCTGTATATAGGGCTACAGATACTCACTGTGCTGTATATAGGGCTACAGATACTCACTGTGCTGTATAAAGAGCTACAGATACTCACTGTGCCTGTATATAGAGCTACAGATACTCACTGTGCTGTATATAGGGCTACAGATACTCACTGTGCTGTATATAGGGCTACAGATACTCACTGTGCCTGTATATAGGGCTACAGATACTCACTTGTGCTGTATATAGGGCTACAGATACTCACTGTGCTGTATATAGGGCTACAGATACTCACTGTGCCTGTATATAGGGCTACAGATACTCATTGTGCCTGTATATAGAGCTACAGATACTCACTGTGCTGTATATAGGGCTACAGATACTCACTGTGCTGTATATAGAGCTACAGATACTCACTGTGCTGTATATAGGGCTACAGATACTCATTGTGCCTGTATATAGGGCTACAGATACTCACTGTGCCTGTATATAGAGCTACAGATACTCACTGTGCCTGTATATAGAGCTACAGATACTCACTGTGCCTGTATATAGAGCTACAGATACTCACTGTGCCTGTATATAGGGCTACAGATACTCACTGTGCTGTATATAGGGCTACAGATACTCACTGTGCTGTATATAGGGCTACAGATACTCATTGTGCCTGTATATAGGGCTACAGATACTCACTGTGCTGTATAAAGAGCTACAGATACTCACTGTGCCTGTATATAGAGCTACAGATACTCACTGTGCCTGTATATAGGGCTACAGATACTCACTGTGCTGTATATAGGGCTACAGATACTCACTGTGCTGTATATAGGGCTACAGATACTCACTGTGCTGTATATAGGGCTACAGATACTCACTGTGCTGTATAAAGAGCTACAGATACTCACTGTGCTGTATATAGGGCTACAGATACTCACTGTGCTGTATATAGGGCTACAGATACTCACTGTGCTGTATAAAGAGCTACAGATACTCACTGTGCCTGTATATAGAGCTACAGATACTCACTGTGCCTGTATATAGGGCTACAGATACTCACTGTGCTGTATATAGGGCTACAGATACTCACTGTGCCTGTATATAGGGCTACAGATACTCACTGTGCTGTATATAGGGCTACAGATACTCACTGTGCTGTATATAGGGCTACAGATACTCACTGTGCTTTATATAGAGCTACAGATACTCACTGTGCCTGTATATAGGGCTACAGATACTCACTGTGCCTGTATATAGGGCTACAGATACTCACTGTGCTGTATATAGAGCTACAGATACTCACTGTGCTGTATATAGGGCTACAGATACTCACTGTGCTGTATATAGAGCTACAGATACTCACTGTGCTGTATATAGAGCTACAGATAATCACTGTGCTGTATATAGGGCTACAGATACTCACTGTGCTGTATATAGAGCTACAGATACTCACTGTGCTGTATATAGAGCTACAGATAATCACTGTGCTGTATATAGGGCTACAGATACTCACTGTGCCTGTATATAGAGCTACAGATACTCACTGTGCTGTATATAGAGCTACAGATACTCACTGTGCTGTATATAGAGCTACAGATACTCACTGTGCTGTATATAGAGCTACAGATACTCACTGTGCTGTATATAGAGCTACAGATACTCACTGTGCTGTATATAGGGCTACAGATACTCACTGTGCCTGTATATAGAGCTACAGATACTCACTGTGCTATATATAGAGCTACAGATACTCACTGTGCTGTATATAGAGCTACAGATACTCACTGTGCTGTATATAGAGCTACAGATACTCACTGTGCTGTATATAGGGCTACAGATACTCACTGTGCTTTATATAGAGCTACAGATACTCACTGTGCTGTATATAGAGCTACAGATACTCACTGTGCTGTATATAGAGCTACAGATACTCACTGTGCTATATATAGAGCTACAGATACTCACTGTGCTGTATATAGAGCTACAGATACTCACTGTGCTGTATATAGAGCTACAGATACTCACTGTGCTATATATAGAGCTACAGATACTCACTGTGCTGTATATAGAGCTACAGATACTCACTGTGCTATATATAGAGCTACAGATACTCACTGTGCTGTATATAGAGCTACAGATACTCACTGTGCTGTATATAGAGCTACAGATACTCACTGTGCTGTATATAGGGCTACAGATACTCACTGTGCTGTATATAGAGCTACAGATACTCACTGTGCTGTATATAGAGCTACAGATACTCACTGTGCTATATATAGAGCTACAGATACTCACTGTGCTATATATAGAGCTACAGATACTCACTGTGCTATATATAGAGCTACAGATACTCACTGTGCTGTATATAGAGCTACAGATACTCACTGTGCTGTATATAGAGCTACAGATACTCACTGTGCTGTATATAGAGCTACAGATACTCACTGTGCTGTATATAGAGCTACAGATACTCACTGTGCTGTATATAGGGCTACAGATACTCACTGTGCTATATATAGAGCTACAGATACTCACTGTGCTATATATAGAGCTACAGATACTCACTGTGCTATATATAGAGCTACAGATACTCACTGTGCTGTATATAGAGCTACAGATACTCACTGTGCCTGTATATAGGGCTACAGATACTCACTGTGCTGTATATAGAGCTACAGATACTCACTGTGCTGTATATAGGGCTACAGATACTCACTGTGCTGTATATAGGGTTACAGATACTCACTGTGCTGTATATAGAGCTACAGATACTCACTGTGCTGTATATAGAGCTACAGATACTCACTGTGCTGTATATAGAGCTACAGATACTCACTGTGCTGTATATAGGGTTACAGATACTCACTGTGCTGTATATAGAGCTACAGATACTCACTGTGCTGTATATAGAGCTACAGATACTCACTGTGCTGTATATAGAGCTACAGATACTCACTGTGCCTGTATATAGGGCTACAGATACTCACTGTCCTGTATATAGAGCTACAGATACTCACTGTGCCTGTATATAGAGCTACAGATACTCACTGTGCCTGTATATAGGGCTACAGATACTCACTGTGCCTGTATATAGGACTACAGATACTCACTGTGCTGTATATAGAGCTACAGATACTCACTGTGCTGTATATAGAGCTACAGATACTCACTGTGCTGTATATAGAGCTACAGATACTCACTGTGCTGTATATAGGGCTACAGATACTCACTGTGCCTGTATATAGGACTACAGATACTCACTGTGCCTGTATATAGGGCTACAGATACTCACTGTGCTGTATATAGAGCTACAGATACTCACTGTGCCTGTATATAGAGCTACAGATACTCACTGTGCCTGTATATAGGGCTACAGATACTCACTGTGCCTGTATATAGGGCTACAGATACTCACTGTGCTGTATATAGGACTACAGATACTCACTGTGCTGTATATAGAGCTACAGATACTCACTGTGCTGTATATAGGGCTACAGATACTCACTGTGCTGTATATAGGACTACAGATACTCACTGTGCTGTATATAGAGCTACAGATACTCACTGTGCTGTATATAGAGCTACAGATACTCACTGTGCCTGTATATAGGGCTACAGATACTCACTGTGCTGTATATAGGACTACAGATACTCACTGTGCTGTATATAGAGCTACAGATACTCACTGTGCCTGTATATAGAGCTACAGATACTCACTGTGCCTGTATATAGAGCTACAGATACTCACTGTGCTGTATATAGGGCTACAGATACTCACTGTGCTGTATATAGAGCTACAGATACTCACTGTGCCTGTATATAGGGCTACAGATACTCACTGTGCCTGTATATAGGGCTACAGATACTCACTGTGCCTGTATATAGGGCTACAGATACTCACTGTGCCTGTATATAGGACTACAGATACTCACTGTGCTGTATATAGAGCTACAGATACTCACTGTGCTGTATATAGAGCTACAGATACTCACTGTGCTGTATATAGAGCTACAGATACTCACTGTGCTGTATATAGGGCTACAGATACTCACTGTGCTGTATATAGGGCTACAGATACACACTGTGCCTGTATATAGGGCTACAGATACTCACTGTGCCTGTATATAGGGCTACAGATACTCACTGTGCTGTATATAGAGCTACAGATACTCACTGTGCTGTATATAGAGCTACAGATACTCACTGTGCTGTATATAGAGCTACAGATACTCACTGTGCCTGTATATAGAGCTACAGATACTCACTGTGCCTGTATATAGGGCTACAGATACTCACTGTGCCTGTATATAGAGCTACAGATACTCACTGTGCCTGTATATAGAGCTACAGATACTCACTGTGCTGTATATAGGGCTACAGATACTCACTGTGCTGTATATAGGGCTACAGATACACACTGTGCCTGTATATAGGGCTACAGATACTCACTGTGCCTGTATATAGGGCTACAGATACACACTGTGCCTGTATATAGGGCTACAGATACTCACTGTGCCTGTATATAGGGCTACAGATACTCACTGTGCTGTATATAGGGCTACAGATACACACTGTGCCTGTATATAGGGCTACAGATACTCACTGTGCCTGTATATAGGGCTACAGATACTCACTGTGCTGTATATAGAGCTACAGATACTCACTGTGCTGTATATAGAGCTACAGATACTCACTGTGCTGTATATAGAGCTACAGATACTCACTGTGCCTGTATATAGAGCTACAGATACTCACTGTGCCTGTATATAGGGCTACAGATACTCACTGTGCCTGTATATAGAGCTACAGATACTCACTGTGCCTGTATATAGAGCTACAGATACTCACTGTGCTGTATATAGGGCTACAGATACTCACTGTGCTGTATATAGGGCTACAGATACACACTGTGCCTGTATATAGGGCTACAGATACTCACTGTGCTGTATATAGGGCTACAGATACACACTGTGCCTGTATATAGGGCTACAGATACTCACTGTGCCTGTATATAGGGCTACAGATACTCACTGTGCTGTATATAGAGCTACAGATACTCACTGTGCTGTATATAGAGCTACAGATACTCACTGTGCTGTATATAGAGCTACAGATACTCACTGTGCCTGTATATAGAGCTACAGATACTCACTGTGCCTGTATATAGGACTACAGATACTCACTGTGCTGTATATAGGGTTACAGATACTCACTGTGCTGTATATAGAGCTACAGATACTCACTGTGCTGTATATAGAGCTACAGATACTCACTGTGCTGTATATAGGGCTACAGATACTCACTGTGCCTGTATATAGAGCTACAGATACTCACTGTGCCTGTATATAGGGCTACAGATACTCACTGTGCCTGTATATAGAGCTACAGATACTCACTGTGCTGTATATAGGGTTACAGATACTCACTGTGCTGTATATAGAGCTACAGATACTCACTGTGCTGTATATAGAGCTACAGATACTCACTGTGCTGTATATAGGGCTACAGATACTCACTGTGCCTGTATATAGAGCTACAGATACTCACTGTGCTGTATATAGGGCTACAGATACTCACTGTGCTGTATATAGGGCTACAGATACTCACTGTGCCTGTATATAGAGCTACAGATACTCACTGTGCTGTATATAGAGCTACAGATACTCACTGTGCTGTATATAGGGCTACAGATACTCACTGTGCCTGTATATAGGGCTACAGATACTCACTGTGCTGTATATAGAGCTACAGATACTCACTGTGCCTGTATATAGAGCTACAGATACTCACTGTGCCTGTATATAGGACTACAGATACTCACTGTGCTGTATATAGAGCTACAGATACTCACTGTGCTGTATATAGGGCTACAGATACTCACTGTGCCTGTATATAGGACTACAGATACTCACTGTGCTGTATATAGAGCTACAGATACTCACTGTGCCTGTATATAAGACTACAGATACTCACTGTGCTGTATATAGGGCTACAGATACTCACTGTGCCTGTATATAGGACTACAGATACTCACTGTGCTGTATATAGGGCTACAGATACTCACTGTGCCTGTATATAGGACTACAGATACTCACTGTGCTGTATATAGGGTTACAGATACTCACTGTGCTGTATATAGAGCTACAGATACTCACTGTGCTGTATATAGAGCTACAGATACTCACTGTGCTGTATATAGGGCTACAGATACTCACTGTGCCTGTATATAGAGCTACAGATACTCACTGTGCCTGTATATAGAGCTACAGATACTCACTGTGCTGTATATAGGGCTACAGATACTCACTGTGCCTGTATATAGAGCTACAGATACTCACTGTGCCTGTATATAGAGCTACAGATACTCACTGTGCCTGTATATAGGACTACAGATACTCACTGTGCTGTATATAGAGCTACAGATACTCACTGTGCTGTATATAGGGCTACAGATACTCACTGTGCCTGTATATAGGACTACAGATACTCACTGTGCCTGTATATAGAGCTACAGATACTCACTGTGCCTGTATATAGGGCTACAGATACTCACTGTGCCTGTATATAGGGCTACAGATACTCACTGTGCCTGTATATAGGACTACAGATACTCACTGTGCTGTATATAGAGCTACAGATACTCACTGTGCTGTATATAGAGCTACAGATACTCACTGTGCCTGTATATAGAGCTACAGATACTCACTGTGCTGTATATAGAGCTACAGATACTCACTGTGCTGTATATAGAGCTACAGATACTCACTGTGCCTGTATATAGAGCTACAGATACTCACTGTGCCTGTATATAGGACTACAGATACTCACTGTGCCTGTATATAGAGCTACAGATACTCACTGTGCCTGTATATAGGGCTACAGATACTCACTGTGCCTGTATATAGGGCTACAGATACTCACTGTGCCTGTATATAGAGCTACAGATACTCACTGTGCCTGTATATAGGGCTACAGATACTCACTGTGCCTGTATATAGGGCTACAGATACTCACTGTGCCTGTATATAGAGCTACAGATACTCACTGTGCCTGTATATAGGGCTACAGATACTCACTGTGCTGTATATAGAGCTACAGATACTCACTGTGCTGTATATAGAGCTACAGATACTCACTGTGCTGTATATAGAGCTACAGATACTCACTGTGCTGTATATAGAGCTACAGATACTCACTGTGCTGTACATAGAGCTACATATACTCACTGTGCCTGTATATAGGGCTACAGATACTCACTGTGCCTGTATATAGAGCTACAGATACTCACTGTGCCTGTATATAGAGCTACAGATACTCACTGTGCCTGTATATAGAGCTACAGATACTCACTGTGCTGTATATAGAGCTACAGATACTCACTGTGCTGTATATAGAGCTACAGATACTCACTGTGCCTGTATATAGGGCTACAGATACTCACTGTGCTGTATATAGAGCTACAGATACTCACTGTGCTGTATATAGGGCTACAGATACTCACTGTGCCTGTATATAGGACTACAGATACTCACTGTGCTGTATATAGAGCTACAGATACTCACTGTGCTGTATATAGAGCTACAGATACTCACTGTGCTGTATATAGAGCTACAGATACTCACTGTGCCTGTATATAGGGCTACAGATACTCACTGTGCCTGTATATAGGACTACAGATACTCACTGTGCCTGTATATAGAGCTACAGATACTCACTGTGCTGTATATAGAGCTACAGATACTCACTGTGCTGTATATAGAGCTACAGATACTCACTGTGCTGTATATAGGACTACAGATACTCACTGTGCCTGTATATAGAGCTACAGATACTCACTGTGCTGTATATAGAGCTACAGATACTCACTGTGCCTGTATATAGGACTACAGATACTCACTGTGCCTGTATATAGAGCTACAGATACTCACTGTGCCTGTATATAGGGCTACAGATACTCACTGTGCCTGTATATAGGACTACAGATACTCACTGTGCTGTATATAGAGCTACAGATACTCACTGTGCTGTATATAGAGCTACAGATACTCACTGTGCTGTATATAGAGCTACAGATACTCACTGTGCTGTATATAGAGCTACAGATACTCACTGTGCCTGTATATAGGGCTACAGATACTCACTGTGCCTGTATATAGAGCTACAGATACTCACTGTGCTGTATATAGGGCTACAGATACTCACTGTGCCTGTATATAGAGCTACAGATACTCACTGTGCCTGTATATAGGGCTACAGATACTCACTGTGCCTGTATATAGAGCTACAGATACTCACTGTGCTGTATATAGAGCTACAGATACTCACTGTGCCTGTATATAGAGCTACAGATACTCACTGTGCCTGTATATAGATCTACAGATACTCACTGTGCCTGTATATAGGACTACAGATACTCACTGTGCCTGTATATAGAGCTACAGATACTCACTGTGCTGTATATAGAGCTACAGATACTCACTGTGCTGTATATAGGGCTACAGATACTCACTGTGCTGTATATAGGGCTACAGATACTCACTGTGCTGTTTGGTGACATGGTGTGTACCACACTCAACATGGACCAGAGGAAGCAAAGGAAAGAGTTGTTTCAGGAGATTAGAAAGAAAATTATAGAAAAGCATGTTAAAAGGTAAAGGTTATAAGACCATCTCCAAGCAGCTTGATGTTCCTGTGACTACAGTTGCACATATTATTCAGAAATTTAAGATCCATGAGACTGTAGACAACCTCCCTGGACGTGGTAGCAGGAGGAAAATTGATGATAAATCAAAGAGACGGATAATACGAATGGTAACAAAAAAGCCCAGGATAACTTCTAAAGAGATTAAAGGTGAACTTCAAGCTCAAGGAACATCAGTGTCAGATCGCACCATCTGTCATTGTTTGATCCAAAGTGGACTTCATGGGAGACGACCAAGGAAAAATCATAAAAAAGCCAGACTGGAATTTGTCAAACTACATGCTGACAAGCCACAAAACTTCTGGGAGAATGTCCTATGGACAGATGAGACAAAAATGGAAGTTTTTGGCAAGGCACATCAGCTCTATGTTCACAGACGGAAAAATGAAGCATATCAAGAAGAGAACACTGTCCCTACTGTGAAACATGGTGGAGGCTCTGTTATGTTCTGAGGCAGCTTTGCTGCATCTGGCACAGGGTGTCTTGAATCTGTGCAGGGTACAATGAAATCTCAAGACTATCAAGGGATTCTAGAGAGAAATGTGCTGCCCAGTGTCAGAAAGCTTGGTCTAAGTCGCAGGTCATGGGTCTTGCAACAGGATAATGACCCAAAACACACAGCTAAAAACACCCAAGAATGGCTAAGAGGAAAACATTGGACTATTCTGAAGGGGCTTCTATGAGCCCTGACCTAAATCCTATTGAGCATCTTTGGAAAGAGATGAAACATGGCGTCTGGAAAAGGCGACCTTCAAACATGAGACAACTGGAGCAGTTTGCTCATGAGGAGTGGCCAAAATAGCTGTCGAGAGGTGCAGAAGTCTCATTGACAGTTACAGGAATGGTTTGATTGCAGTGATCGCCTCAAAAGGTTCTTCAACAAAATATTAAGTTAAGAAGAACCATCATTTCTGTCCAGGCCGATTTCATGAGGTTCATTTATTTAAAAATTCTGTGGAAGCAGAAAAGCAATGTCTGACCTTCATTTCTTCATTTTCATAGATTTATTATTACTATTGTCAGATTCAAGTTATTTCTGTGACCATTGTGGGTTTTTCTTTCATTAAACGAGGGGTACTAACAGTTCTGACCACGTGTATATATTATATATACACTGCTCAAAAAAATAAAGGGAATACTGAAACAACACAATGTAACTCCAAGTCAATCACACTTCTGTGAAATCAAACTGTCCCCTTAGGAAGCATCACTGATTGACAATCAATGTCACCTGCTGTTGTGCAAATGGAATAGACAACTGGTAGAAATGATCAGCAATTAGCAAGATACCCCCTATAAAGGAGCGGTTCTGCTGGTGGGGACCACAGACCATTTCTCTGTTCTCATCCTTTTTGGCTGTTGTTTTGGTCACTTTTTGATTTTGCCATTGCTCTCACCCCTAGAGGTACAGTAGCATGAGGCGGTGTCTACAGCACAACCCACAGAAGTTGCACAGGTAGTGCAGCTCATCCAGGATGGCACATCAGTGCGAGCTGTGGCAAGAAGGGTAGCTGTGTCTGTCAGCGTAGTGTCCAGAGGCTGGAGGCGCTACCAGGAGACAGGCCAGTACACCAGGAGACGTGGAGGGGGCCATAGGAGGGCAACAACCCAGCAGCAGGACCACTACCTCCGCCTTTGTGCAAGGAGGAACAGGAAGAGCACTGCCAGAACCCTGCAAAATGACCTCCAGCAGGCCACAAATGTGCATGTGTCTGCACAAACGGTTAGAAACTGACTCCATGAGGGTGGTATGAGGGCCCGACGTCCACAGATGGGGGTTGTGCTCACAGCCCAACACCTTGCAGGACGCTTGGCATTTGCCACAGAACACCAGGATTGGCAGAGTCGCCACTGGCGCCCTGTGCTCTTCACAGATGAAAGCAGGTTCACACTGAGCACATGTGACAGACGTGACAGAGTCTGGAGACGCCATGGAGAGCGATCTGCTGCCTGCAACATCCGTCATCATGACCGGTTTGGCAGTGGGTCAGTAATGGTGTGGGGTGGCATTTCTTTGGAGGGCCGCACAGCCCTCCATGTGCTCACCAGAGGTAGCCTGACTGCCATTAGGTACCGAGATGAGATCCTCAGACCCCTTGTGAGACCATATGCTGGTGCGGTTGGCCCTGGGTTCCTCCTAATGCAGGACAATGCCAGACCTCATGTGGCTGGAGTGTGTCAGCAGTTCCTGCAAGATGAAGGCATTGAAGCTATGGACTGGCCGCCCGTTCCCCAGACCTGAATCCGATTGAGCACATCTGGGACATCATGTCTCTCTCCATCCACCAACGTCACGTTGCACCACAGACTGGCCAGGAGTTGGCGGATGCTTTAGTCCAGGTCTGGGAGGAGATCCCACAGGAGACCATCCACAACCTCATCAGGAGCATGCCCAGGCATTGTAGGGAGGTCATACAGACATGTGGAGGCCAAACACAATACAGAGCCTCATTTTCACTTGTTTTAAGGACATTACATCAAAGTTGGATCAGCCAGTAGTGTGGCTGTTAACTAGTTGTCAGGAACAGCACCGGCAGGATCATACAATATCCCACCGCTGCCACCAATTTTTCAGGGAATCCCCAACACACACAGTCAGGATGACACCGGGGAGATCACGCAATATCTCACCGTGCCGTCACGCTGTCCGTATTTTGTCCGGAGTCGCGAGCACGCGATCCAGACTACTCTCTACGTAGGTATCGGTAAGCGACCAGTGAGAGTATGGCGCAACACCCTGGGTTCCACAGACTGGAATCCGTGTTTAACGCCCTCCGTACGGTCACTGTCAGCTTCACGATAGCCCAATTATTAATACTCTCTGCCACCACCGGCCGAGTTTGAAATATAATACGCCTGCGTTTTGGTAGCGTATATGGCTTCGGGGGAGGGAACGATTACAGAACAAAAGAAACAGAACTATTAAATTTTATATTTAATCCAAAAGGGAGGCAGTGTTTAGGAAAAACATATACAAGGATGTTACAAAGGGGACATTAAAATACATAGGCAGTTACATAAAATAAAACAGGATTAAAAGGTGAAACTTACACTTTAAAGTTCGCTGCGACGACTCAATATAGGTGGAGGAGGGGCGCTCTGGTTGGAATATGCTGTTATTTGAACAGGACCCGTTGCTTATAATTCTTATTCCCCTCTGGCAATGAGTGCTCCTGTCTTCTCCATAGATTCTTTTAAACCTAAGGGAGATCTGGCCACACGCCCCTTGTGGTGACATCATGTGGGTCGGTCTCCAGCCTGTACATTTTTATTAGAAATGCTAACTTCTGCGATAACTCATCGCCCGTTGATCGCAGAAGCTTGCAGACTACATCATTTTTTCCTTTATGATTTTATCTTTATTTTGATATCACACTTCGCATAGCTGCAGTCTGCCATACTGGTGTTTTTGCGCTGCAGCTCCCTTATTTTGGTTACAGCCCGGGAAAACTACCTACACATTCCTGGGCTGATTTGGTCACTACCCATTTGGGTCTCGTTATTGCCGGACGTATGGAACTCATAATATCTCATAATTCATATCGGAGTCATCATGTCTGCAAATTCCCCTTTGAAGCTCGGGAAGCAGCTTCAACAGTTACACGCAAATTAGTGCAAGCCTGCATTTTAATTACCTCCTGCGTCTTTCAGGGACAAGATGCTCGCTTCTTAACAAAGTTATAACACTCCTTGCCTGGCCTTGTTTGCATAAACTATTTACCAGGCGTGTGTTAATTGGGGCTTTTGTGCTGAGGAAAATGGGACAGCTTGGTGCTGACAAGTGGTGATAATTTGCATTAGACACTGTATGATTGTCATCTCTGGACAAACACTACAGCAGAGGGCATGGGAGAAGGGCTAATATTCTGTTAATCTCTCCCTGACATTAATATTTTATAATATTCCTGACACTAGTTATATGCCACTATCAATCTCTGACAGCGGCATTTAACTCGTGCTTACCGGAAGCGTGTCGTTGTCTTCGCCCATCGGCGACCCCCTCACATGACCGCGGGTCACCAATGGGTGGGCATGACAACCCGGGATCTGCAGGAGACCCCTGTGATTGTCACTGCCAGGTTGCTATGAGCGCTTGTCGCGCCCCCGTGGGCCTTACTGTTTGGGGAATATATATATATATATATATATATATATCACGGTGGCTGGCCCAGGGCGGACAGTGCACAAAAGGGGTAGCGATTACTAATAAAGTTCTGAGAATTTCGTGACGCCACCTGTGGTGTCTGGTGAAGCGCTGCAGCAGTCCTCTGAGGCAGGTGACAAGGCAGCTAAAGATGGTACAGATCCCCACAGGTGGAGCGGGCCTCAGGGCAGTGTAGGTTGATGAATGGATGGTGGGTGCGCTGGGCGTTGTGGTGCAGTGAGGAATATTAGCGCCGGTGAAGAGACAGACAGAGGCAATTTCCTTGCAGTCATCCAAGGTTTTACTCACAGTCCTTAGGCAAGTCACAAATGCTCTTTGCAGGTGAAGGCCTCCCTCGTCGCGCTGCGTTCACTGGGCAGGGGTTCAGTCCTTCTCAGCAAATTTAGGAATGCCTGGTGGAACCCCACTTTCATATGTACCTATCTTGACCTTTTTCACACTCGGTCCTTCTCACCGCTGCCCTACGCTGCTCACTCTCATTCCCGCTCGGGTATGCTGAAGTCCTTCCTGTACGTCGGATCCGGGACCAATATGACCCCCTGGGGTTTTGAGTGTAGCAACCGATCCTTCCTGACACCTGGCAGGAGCGGGGCGTACGGGTGCCATCCTGCACGCGCCGTACCCCCTGAGATCCTTTAAGTAGAATGGAGCCTGCTCCCTGCTCCCCTCCGGGGCCTCGATCCTGGGCCCTAACTTGTGGAGCAGAGCTCTGACTGAGCCTCTGCTCCCGGACTGTACTGAACTGACTGAACACCAGACCTAATATGGCTTCCTATTATATACTTACTGTATATGTGCTCCGTGTAACTGCTTCCTCCACCCACACCCACTATTGGTTCCCCCTACCTTTGGGTTCCCCCCTACTCCAGACAGGGTCAGGGCTCAGCAGAAAACTACATTGTGTCTTGCCCTCCTGCTAGCCTGGAGCAGTGTAGTGTTGGATGCAGGTGTTGGGGTTCCGTGCAGCACTACCTCCTTACCTGAGAGAAGAGAGACACCACACCTCTGGGTGAGGTGCAGTACCTCTGTGGCGACTGAACCCTTAGGGGCGCCACACACTCACAAGTCAGCATTTCTGCTACACACAGCGATCTGATCATCGCAGATTCTAGTCTCCCATGGAGACTACTGAAGCATGCAAAAAGTAAAAAAAAAAAGTTTTTAAAAATATAAAAGTTTAAATCACCCCCCTTTCGTCCCATTCAAAATAAAACAATGAAAAAAAAAAACATATACACATATTTGTATCGCCGCGTTCTATTGATAGATCGCCCGATCTATCAATATAAAAAAAGAATTACTCCGATCGGTAAACGGCGTAACGAGAAAAAAAATCAAAACTCCAGAATTAAGTTTTTTTGGTCGCTGCAATAAAATGCAATAACGGGCGATCAGAACATCGGATCTACCCCAAAATGGTATCAATAAAAACGTCAGCTCGGCACACAAGAAATACGCCCTCATCCGGCCCCAGATCAGGAAAAATGGAGATGCTACGGGTCTGGGAAAATGGTGCCATTTTTTTTTTTTTTTTTTAACAAAATTGGGATTTTTTTTCACCACTTAAATAAATAAAGCGTTTTTGCCGCTGCAGAAACGCTTAAAAATCGCATCGTGGGCACACAGCCTTAGAAGTAAAAAGTCACATATGAACTCATGATATACAGCGGCAGCGCACAGCGGGAGCCACCAAACACGTATATCACTAATACAGCCCATAGTCCTCCATACAGTATAATGCACCTCCATATATAATGCATGACCTATAGTCCTCTATACAGTATAATTCACAGCCCATAGTCCTCCATACAGTACAATGCACCTCCATATATAATGCACAGCCCATAGTCCTCCATACAGTATAATGCACCTCCATATATAATGCACAGCCCATAGTCCTCCATACAGTATAATGCACCTCCATATATAATGCACAGCCCATAGTCCTCCATACAGTATAATGCACCTCCATATATAATGCATGACCTATAGTCCTCTATACAGTATAATTCACAGCCCATAGTCCTCCATACAGTATAATGCACCTCCATATATAATGCACAGCCCATAGTCCTCCATACAGTATAATGCACCTCCATATATAATGCACAGCCCATAGTCCTCCATACAGTATAATGCACTTCCATATATAATGCACAGCCCATAGTCCTCCATACAGTATAATGCACCTCCATATATAATGCACAGCCCATAGTCCTCCATACAGTATAATGCACCTCCATATATAATGTACTCCCCATAGTCCTCCATACAGTATAATGCACCTCCATATATAATGCACAGCCCATAGTCCTCCATACAGTATAATGCACCTCCATATATAATGCACGGCCTATAGTCCTCCATACAGTATAATGCACCTCCATATATAATTCACTCCCCATAGTCCTCTATACAGTATAATTCACAGCCCATAGTCCTCCATGTAGTATAATGCACTCCCCATAGTCATCCATGTAGTATAATGCACTCCCCATAGTCTTCCATACGGTATAATGCACCTCCATATATAATACACTCCCCATAGTCCTCCATACAGTATAATGCACCTCCATATATAATGCACAGCCCATAGTCCTCCATACAGTATAATGCACCTCCATATATAATGCACAGCCCATAGTCCTCCATACAGTATAATGCACCTCCATATACTGTATAATGCACTCCCCATAGTCCTCCATACAGTATAATGCACCTCCATATATAATGCACAGCCCATAGTCCTCCATACAGTATAATGCACCTCCATATATAATACACTCCCCATAGTCCTCCATACAGTATAATGCACCTCCATATATAATGCACTCCCCATAGTCCTCCATACAGTATAATGCACCTCCATATATAATGCACAGCCCCTAGTCCTCCATACAGTATAATGCACCTCCATATATAATGCAGAGCCCATAGTCCTCCATACAGTATAATGCACCTCCATATATAATGCACAGCCCCTAGTCCTCCATACAGTATAATGCACCTCCATATATAATGCAGAGCCCATAGTCCTCCATACAGTATAATGCACCTCCATATATAATGCACAGCCCATAGTCCTCCATACAGTACAATGCACCTCCATATATAATACACTCCCCATAGTCCTCCATACAGTATAATGCACCTCCATATATAATGCACTCCCCATAGTCCTCCATACAGTATAATGCACCTCCATATATAATGCACAGCCCATAGTCATCCATACAGTATAATGCACCTCCATATATAATGCACAGCCCATAGTCCTCCATACAGTATAATGCACCTCCATATATAATGCACAGCCCCTAGTCCTCCATACAGTATAATGCACCTCCATATATAATGCACAGCCCATAGTCCTCCATACAGTATAATGCACCTCCATATATAATGCACAGCCCATAGTCCTCCATACAGTATAATGCACCTCCATATATAATGCGCAGCCCATAGTCCTCCATACAGTATAATGCACCTCCATATATAATACACTCTCCATAGTCCTCCATACAGTATAATGCACCTCCATATATAATACACTCCCCATAGTCCTCCATACAGTATAATGCACCTCCATATATAATACACTCCCCATAGTCCTCCATACAGTATAATGCACCTCCATATATAATGCAGAGCCCATAGTCATCCATAGAGTATAATGCACCTCCATATAAAATGCACAGCCCCTAGTCCTCCATACAGTACAATGCACCTCCATATATAATGCACTCCCCATAGTCCTCCATACAGTATAATGCATCTCCATATGTAATGTACTCCCCATAGTCCTCCATACAGTATAATGCACCTCCATATATAATGCACAGCCCATAGTCCTCCATACAGTATAATGCACCTCCATATATAATGCGCAGCCCATAGTCCTCCATACAGTATAATGCACCTCCACATATAATACACTCCCCATAGTTCTCCATACAGTATAATGCACCTCCATATATAATGCACTCCCCATAGTCCTCCATACAGTATAATGCACCTCCATATATAATGTACTCCCCATAGTCCTCCATACAGTATAATGCACCTCCATATATAATGCACAGCCCATAGTCCTCCATACAGTATAATGCACCTCCATATATAATACACTCCCCAAAGTCCCCCATACAGTATAATGCACCTCCATATATAATACACTCCCCATAGTCCTCCATACAGTATAATGCACCTCCATATATAATGCACTCCCCATAGTCCTCCATACAGTATAATGCACCTCCATATATAATACACTCCCCATAGTCCTCCATACAGTATAATGCACCTCCATATATAATGCACTCCCCATAGTCCTCCATACAGTATAATGCACCTCCATATATAATACACTCCCCATAGTCCTCCATACAGTATAATGCACCTCCATATACTGTATAATGCACTCCCCATAGTCCTCCATACAGTATAATGCACCTCCATATATAATGCACAGCCCATAGTCCTCCATACAGTATAATGCACCTCCATATATAATGCACAGCCCCTAGTCCTCCATAGAGTATAATGCACCTCCATATATAATGCAGAGCCCATAGTCCTCCATACAGTATAATGCACCTCCATATATAATACACTCCCCATAGTCCTCCATACAGTATAATGCACCTCCATATACTGTATAATGCACTCCCCATAGTCCTCCATACAGTATAATGCACCTCCATATATAATGCACAGCCCATAGTCCTCCATACAGTATAATGCACCTCCATATATAATGCACAGCCCCTAGTCCTCCATACAGTATAATGCACCTCCATATATAATGCAGAGCCCATAGTCCTCCATACAGTATAATGCACCTCCATATATAATACACTCCCCATAGTCCTCCATACAGTATAATGCACCTCCATATATAATGCACTCCCCATAGTCCTCCATACAGTATAATGCACCTCCATATATAATGCACAGCCCATAGTCATCCATACAGTATAATGCACCTCCATATATAATGCAGAGCCCATAGTCCTCCATACAGTATAATGCACCTCCATATATAATGCACAGCCCCTAGTCCTCCATACAGTATAATGCACCTCCATATATAATGCGCAGCCCATAGTCCTCCAAACAGTATAATGCACCTCCATATATAATGCATTCCCCATAGTCCTCCATACAGTATAATGCACCTCCATATATAATACACTCCCCATAGTCCTCCATACAGTATAATGCACCTCCATATACTGTGTAATGCACTCCCCATAGTCCTCCATACAGTATAATGCACCTCCATATATAATGCACAGCCCATAGTCATCCATACAGTATAATGCACCTCCATATATAATGCACAGCCCATAGTCCTCCATACAGTATAATGCACCTCCATATATAATGCGCAGCCTCTAGTCCTCCATACAGTATAATGCACCTCCATATATAATGCAGAGCCCATAGTCCTCCATACAGTATAATGCACCTCCATATATAATACACTCCCCATAGTTCTCCATACAGTATAATGCACCTCCATATATAATGCAGAGCCCCTAGTCCTCCATACAGTATAATGCACCTCCATATACAATGCATAGCCTATAGTCCTCCATACAGTACAATGCACCTCCATATATAATACACTCCCCATAGTCCTCCATACAGTACAATGCACCTCCATATATAATACACTCCCCATAGTCCTCCATACAGTATAATGTACCTCCATATATAATACACTCCCCATAGTCCTCCATACAGTATAATGCACCTCCATATATAATGCACAGCCCATAGTCTCCATACAGTACAATGCACCTCCATATATAATGCGCAGCCCATAGTCCTCCATACAGTATAATGCACCTCCATATATAATGCACTCCCCATAGTCCTCCATACAGTATAATGCACCTCCATATATAATACACTCCCCATAGTCCTCCATACAGTATAATGCACCTCCATATATAATGCACAGCCCATAGTCCTCCATACAGTACAATGCACCTCCATATATAATGCACTCCCCATAGTCCTCCATACAGTATAATGCACCTCCATATATAATACACTCCCCATAGTTCTCCATACAGTATAATGCACCTCCATATATAATACACTCCCCATAGTCCTCCATACAGTATAATGCACCTCCATATATAATGCACAGCCCATAGTCCTCCATACAGTACAATGCACCTCCATATATAATACACTCCCCATAGTCCTCCATACAGTATAATGCACCTCCATATATAATACACTCCCCATAGTCCTCCATACAGTATAATGCACTCCACATAATTCTCCATAAAGTATAATGCACTCCCCATAGTCATCCATGTAGTATAATGCACTCCCCATAGTCTTCCATATGGTACAATGCACTCCCTATAGTCATCCATGTAGTATACTGCACTCCCCATAGTCCTCCATATAGTATAATGCACTCCCCATAGTCATCCATGTAGTATAATGTACAGCCCATAGTCATCCATATAGCCTAATGCACAGCCCATAGTCATCCATGTAGTATGATGCACTCACCATAGTCATCCATGTAGTATCATGCACAGCCCATAGTCATCCATGTAGTATGATGCACTCACCATAGTCATCCATGTAGTATCATGCACAGCCCATAGTCATCCATGTAGTCTAATGCACAGCCCATAGTCCATACATGTAGTATAATGCACAGCCCATAGTCATCCATGTAGTCTAATGCACAGCCCATAGTCCATACATGTAGTATAATGCACAGCCCATAGTCATCCATGTAGTCTAATGCACAGCCCGGTCGCAGTGGCGACCGCTGCAGTTATCCCCTGCTGATTACGAGTGGGCCCTCCCATTTGTCCAGAGCCCCGGCACTTGCCCGGGTGGTGACGCTGGCCCTGAGTGCGGTATCTTCCGTGTCCTCCGGTGCCCAACATATTCGGCATCTCCTGCACTGTCTAGGTGGATACATCGTGCAACACTCGATACAACATCGTGGCTTAGTCAGCACAGGAGACACCGAAGATCCAGTGAAGACCGGACCGGAGAAGACGACTGAACCGGAGCGAGGCTGTGCGGCAGGACAGTGGTGCCGGGTGAGTATGGAACTTTTCAGATTCTGACAAATATAATTTTTTTGTGAAATTTGAGTTGAATTTGATTTGTCTTGAAGTGATTCACTTATCGATATTAACGATGCACAGCTTATGTAGCCATAAAAGTCATTGGTTGTCATCGTGTCATCACGCGGGGTGTGACGCACGTCAGTGACGCAGCGCGGTCACAATGACATCAATGACGAGCTATGTAATGCACATGGCGGCACGGGGTCTACTGGAGCGCGGCAGCGGCGGAGACGATAGAAGTCAGAGGCACCAATGGGAGGAGCGGAGGTGGCAGCACAAGCGTGCGGAGGTGGCAGCACAGGCGTGCGGAGGTGGCAGCACAAGCGTGCGGAGGTGGCAGCACAAGCGTGCGGAGGTGGCAGCACAAGCGTGCGGAGGTGGCAGCACAAGCGTGCGGAGGTGGCAGCACAGGCGTGCGGAGGTGGCAGCACAGGCGTGCGGAGGTGGCAGCACAGGCGTGCGGAGGTGGCAGCACAAGCGTGCGGAGGTGGCAGCACAAGCGTGCGGAGGTGGCAGCACAGGCGTGCGGAGGTGGCAGCACAGGCGTGCGGAGGTGGCAGCACAGGCGTGCGGAGGTGGCAGCACAAGCGTGCGGAGGTGGCAGCACAGGCGTGCGGAGGTGGCAGCACAAGCGTGCGGAGGTGGCAGCACAGGCGTGCGGAGGTGGCAGCACAAGCGTGCGGAGGTGGCAGCACAGGCGTGCGGAGGTGGCAGCACAAGCGTGCGGAGGTGGCAGCACAGGCGTGCGGAGGTGGCAGCACAGGCGTGCGGAGGTGGCAGCACAAGCGTGCGGAGGTGGCAGCACAGGCGTGCGGAGGTGGCAGCACAAGCGTGCGGAGGTGGCAGCACAGGCGTGCGGAGGTGGCAGCACAGGTGTGCGGAGGTGGCAGCACAGGCGTGCGGAGGTGGCAGCACAAGCGTGCGGAGGTGGCAGCACAGGCGTGCGGAGGTGGCAGCACAAGCGTGCGGAGGTGGCAGCACAGGCGTGCGGAGGTGGCAGCACAGGCGTGCGGAGGTGGCAGCACAGGCGTGCGGAGGTGGCAGCACAGGCGTGCGGAGGTGGCAGCACAGGCGTGCGGAGGTGGCAGCACAAGCGTGCGGAGGTGGCAGCACAGGCGTGCGGAGGTGGCAGCACAAGTGTGCGGAGGTGGCAGCACAGGCGTGCGGAGGTGGCAGCACAAGCGTGCGGAGGTGGCAGCACAGGCGTGCGGAGGTGGCAGCACAAGCGTGCGGAGGTGGCAGCACAGGCGTGCGGAGGTGGCAGCACAGGCGTGCGGAGGTGGCAGCACAGGCGTGCGGAGGTGGCAGCACAAGCGTGCGGAGGTGGCAGCACAGGCGTGCGGAGGTGGCAGCACAAGCGTGCGGAGGTGGCAGCACAGGCGTGCGGAGGTGGCAGCACAAGCGTGCGGAGGTGGCAGCACAGGCGTGCGGAGGTGGCAGCACAGGCGTGCGGAGGTGGCAGCACAAGCGTGCGGAGGTGGCAGCACAGGCGTGCGGAGGTGGCAGCACAAGCGTGCGGAGGTGGCAGCACAGGCGTGCGGAGGTGGCAGCACAGGCGTGCGGAGGTGTCAGCACAAGCGTGCGGAGGTGGCAGCACAGGCGTGCGGAGGTGGCAGCACAAGCGTGCGGAGGTGGCAGCACAGGCGTGCGGAGGTGGCAGCACAAGCGTGCGGAGGTGGCAGCACAGGCGTGCGGAGGTGGCAGCACAAGCGTGCGGAGGTGGCAGCACAGGCGTGCGGAGGTGGCAGCACAGGCGTGCGGAGGTGGCAGCACAAGCGTGCGGAGGTGGCAGCACAGGCGTGCGGAGGTGGCAGCACAAGCGTGCGGAGGTGGCAGCACAGGCGTGCGGAGGTGGCAGCACAGGCGTGCGGAGGTGGCAGCACAAGCGTGCGGAGGTGGCAGCACAGGCGTGCGGAGGTGGCAGCACAAGCGTGCGGAGGTGGCAGCACAGGCGTGCGGAGGTGGCAGCACAAGCGTGCGGAGGTGGCAGCACAGGCGTGCGGAGGTGGCAGCACAAGCGTGCGGAGGTGGCAGCACAGGCGTGCGGAGGTGGCAGCACAAGCGTGCGGAGGTGGCAGCACAGGCGTGCGGAGGTGGCAGCACAGGTGTGGGGAGGTGGCAGCACAAGCGTGCGGAGGTGGCAGCACAGGTGTGGGGAGGGGCGAGAACATTTTTAACCCATTTTTGGCTGATTCAATTTCCACCAAATTTATTAGCAAGAAGTTGACTTTCTAGGCCAAATTTAAGCGAATCCATCAAATTCAAAGATCATCAGATTTGCTCATCTTTAATCGCGGGAAGTCCCTTAGACGATGAGTAGAGCGGTAACATGTGGCGCGGCCCCCCACTCCAACAAGGCATTTCAGAGCCCCACTCTCAGGATCGGTGGGAGTCTCAGCGGTCGGACCCCATTGATCTGCACGTTATGACTTGTCCTGGTGTAATTTCCTGATATGGGAACAACCTCGTAAAGGTCAAATCTGTCCCAGTCCTCAGGCTTTATTGATATATTGTAAAATGTCTAAAAATAGCAGAAGATCCAAAATGGAGAGGAAAATAATGGAACGGTTTCTAGTCCTCGCGCCCACTCCTGATTTTGCACATTTTTGGTTCGGTTGACACCCGCTTTCATCAATTCCATAGTTTAGTCATAAGAGCTGAGCAATGGGCGCTGGAGCGCCACAGGACGGACCCCCAACACCTGACAGACACCAGGGACTGGTAACAGGAGTGGATGGACAGGTGGCCATGAATCCGGCAGAGCATCAGATAGAGCCGGGGAAATGACGCTTCTTATGAATAAGTCCGCCGGTGGCTCATGGAAAATTCTAGAACTTTTCATTCTGCAATGATTCATTTTCGGGACTGCACCCGCTCTATAATAACACTGGCATCCAGGAGGACCGGACTTGTACAACTGGATTATCGAGATGCCTGAAATATGAACTACAGAGATATATATATATATATATATATATATATATATATATATATATATATACACAGGAGTCGTAGTCACCGCCCGTCCCGCCCTCGGCTCCTTGTGCTCTTCTCTCTATTCGTGATTCAGGATAAAGAATTTGATCGCGTCACGGGGAAGTGAAATGCGCCATAGTCATCCCCCAGGATCAAACCACTTACTGTAAATGTCACCGTCATCGATTGATAGCGGCATTTAAGTGGCTGAACAGCAGCGATCAGTGCGAGCTCGGGTCACTGTCGTATAAACCTGATCCATACTCTACAGGTGACGCAGGTGTCGAGAAGGGTGAAGACAAGCGACCGAAGTCCACAGGTTCCTTGTGTCAGTGGCTCCGCTCAGTGACGGTTCCTTGTGTCAGTGGCTCCGCTCATTGACGGTTCCTTGTCTCAGTGGCTCCGCTCAGTGACGGTTCCTTGTCTAAGTGGCTCCGCTCAGTGACGGTTCCTTGTCTCAGTGGCTCTGCTCAGTGACGGTTCCTTGTCTCAGTGGCTCCGCTCAGTGACGGTTCCTTGTCTCAGTGGCTCCGCTCAGTGACGGTTCCTTGTCTCAGTGGCTCTGCTCAGTGACGGTTCCTTGTCTCAGTGGCTCCGCTCAGTGACGGTTCCTTGTCTAAGTGGCTCCGCTCAGTGACGGTTCCTTGTCTCAGTGGCTCTGCTCAGTGACGGTTCCTTGTCTCAGTGGCTCCGCTCAGTGACGGTTCCTTGTCTCAGTGGCTCCGCTCAGTGACGGTTCCTTGTGTCAGTGGCTCCGCTCAGTGACGGTTCCTTGCGTCAGTGGCTCCGCTCAGTGACAGTTCCTTGTCTCAGTGGCTCCGCTCAGTGACGGTTCCTTGTCTCAGTGGCTCCGCTCAGTGACGGTTCCTTGTGTCAGTGGCTCCGCTCAGTGACGGTTCCTTGTGTCAGTGGCTCCGCTCAGTGACGGTTCCTTGTCTCAGTGGCTCCGCTCAGTGACGGTTCCTTGTCTCAGTGGCTCCGCTCAGTGACGGTTCCTTGTCTCAGTAGCTCCGCTCAGTGACGGTTCCTTGTCTCAGTGGCTCTGCTCAGTGACGGTTCCTTGTCTCAGTGGCTCTGCTCAGTGACGGTTCCTTGTCTCAATGGCTTCGCTCAGTGGCAGATTTTTTGTGGGGTGATCCAGAAGATTCATTTATTTTGCTGTTTTTTATCCCTGTACTTTTTCCTACCGTTTACCATATTGTAAAAATAAAACAGACCCTTACTTATGTATCAGTGACGCGCCCAGGGGATGGGAATGGCTACTCGGCGCCCGGGCCTTGCTGTTGGTTTTGGGGGATGTCGCGGTGGCCGGCTCCCGGGCCTGTACCCTGGGGTCACTCTTAAAAGTAAGGAATGGGGGGAAGGTGTATGGGAAAAGGGGAATGTTCGTGACGCCACCCGTGGAGTCTGGTGAGGATCACCAGCGCTGCTTCAGTCCTCTGAGGCTGGTGTTCAGGCAGCTTAGTTGGTGCGGCTCCCCACAGGTGGAGCGGGACCTCAGGGCAGCGTAGAGAGGGTGCAGAACAGAGCGTCAGCGGGTGCAGAGCCGCGGAGGAAAGAACAGACAGAGGCAGTAATTGAAGTCATCCAAGTCTTTACTCACGGTAGTGTTTTCTCAGCTCAGAGCTTCTCTCTGCTGTCACACGGCGAGCTGCGGCCGCCAGGGTGGGGTTCAGCACATTCCAGGTAGTTCAGGAGCGCTTGACAGCACCCCCGCTCTAAAGTGTTCCTCTCCTGGTGAACTTCTCCCGCCTTGTGTCCCCCACTGTGTCCCGTACGGGTACTGCGATGTCCTTGATGGGTAGCGTGTAGTTCCCGGACCGACTGGGCACCCTTCTTGGTGACTATTGGTGAGAACGTGGCGTAAGGCCGGGTCCCTCTGGATGAACTCAGATTAGGGCATACAGGTGGTGACTCCGCTCCGTCCGTATCCCCCTGGGATCCACATAAGCCTCTGGACTTTTCCGACAGAGACGTGAAGTGCAAAGTCAGATAATCGGGGACCGGTACCTCCTCTTGCGGCAGGGTCTCTCTGGCAGGGCCAGAATAAGGTATGCAGGTGGCGACTCCGCTCCGTCCGCACCCCCTGAGATATTTTCGCCTGTGGAGCCTATCTCCTCTGCTCCCCTTCTGGGCCTTCTTGCTTGGACTCTGACCGGGGACAGAGCCGGTTATAACTCTGCCCAAATCCCCCGTCTCGAGGCCTGAGACCGGCTGCAGCCTTGTGCTGACCTGCCGTACCAAAAACCCACGACCAAAGACCCGGTTATTAAAATGGCCTCCAGTTATATAGAATTCTCATAAGTGCTAAAGTAAAGTGCTTCCTCCACCCTCACTCACTACGTGGTTCCCCCTAACTTTGGTTCCCCCCAACTCCTCCATTCAGGCCCGGGGCAGCACTATTGTAACGGGTCTGGGAGGCGGAACCTCTGAGCTACTATACAAGGGGGCGGTCCTTGTAAGGGAGCGGGTGGCGACCAGGGAAGACGGGCAGGCAGTCACAGCAGGTGACCGGGACAGTCTCTGAGTGAACGGGCTGGAGGTCACGGCAAGTGACCGGGGCAGTCTCTGGATGAACGGGCAGGAGGTCACGGCAAGTGACCGGGGCAGTCTCTGGGTAAAGGGTAGGTACGACCTGTGATGGCAGAGCCTCCAGGTAGGCTAGCAGGCAGATGGTTGATGTGTGCTCCCAGGTGAGCAAGCGAGAGTCTCTGGAATGGCAGGTGGTCACAGCACGTGACGGCGGAGCCTCCAGGTAGGCTAGCAGGCAGGTAACAGGTGTGTGCTCCCAGGTGAGCGGGCAGGAGTCTCTGGAATGGCAGGTGGTCACAGCACGTGACGGCGGAGCCCCCAGGTAGGCTAGCAGGCAGGTAACAGGTGTGCGCTCCCAGGTGAGCGGGCAGGAGTCTCTGGAAGGGCAGGTGGTCACAGCACGTGATGGCGGAGCCTCCAGGTAGGCTAGCAGGCAGGTAGCAGATGTGCGCTCCCAGGTGAGCGGGCAAGCTGGTCCATAGACAGACTGACAGGAGTTGGAGGGCAGACCGTCGGACCTCAGGCTAGCAGGCAGGTAGCAGAGGAGCGCTCCCAGGTGAGCGGGCAAGCTGGTCCTTAGACAGACTGACAGGAGTCGGTAGGCAGACCGTCGGACCTCAGGCTAGCAGGCAGGTAAGCAGAATATCAGGCAGGAATCAGACAGCAAACTGGCAGGAATCTGGCAGGTAACTGGCAACGGGACCTGAGGGCTGAAGCAGAGTAGTGAACAGTGCAACAACATTGCTCGGGCACCTCCATTTTGGAGGAGGTGCCTTATATATGGTGAAGTCTTCCGGCCATTGGCCGGGGACTCCTTAGGACGGCGCGCGCGGCCCCTTTAAGAGGGAGGGAGCGCGCGCGCCCTAAGCACAGTGGCCGGGAAGGAGCGCGCGCTGCCAGCAGAGCGGGAGGAGGACGCCGGGCTCGGAGCAGAGGGGTGAGGGGAACAGCGTCCCTGCCTAGCAGAGGGCAGGGACGCCGGCGCTACAGTACCCCCCCCTTTAGGCCCCCCCTTTTTTAGGCCAGAGAGAAATTTAGCTAGGATGAGAGGGGCATGGATGTTCTCCCGGGGCTCCCACGTTCTCTCTTCAGGACCAAACCCCTTCCAATCTACTAGAAAAAAGGTCTTCCCTCTTACCCTTTTGGTGGCCAGAATGTTCTCTACCTCAAATTCGTTTTCAGCGGAAACCGGAGCAGGAGGCGTACCTGTAGACTTGGAAAAAGAGTTAAGTACCACAGGTTTGAGGAGAGATACATGGAAGGAGTTAGGGATCCGCAAGTTGGCCGGGAGTTTCAGTTTATAGGCCACCGGGTTGATCTGACTGATGACCTCCAGGGGACCGATGAACCGAGGCCCTAACTTATAGGAAGGAATCTTGAGCCGGATATATTTGGACGAGAGCCAGACCTTATCCCCTGGACGGAATTGAGGAGGATCCAGACGTTTTTTGTCAGCGTGTCTTTTCATACGCTCGGATGACAGAAGGAGTGCGGATCGGGTACTCTCCCATATGGAGGAAAATTTGTTAACAAGAGATTCCGCAGCTGGATTGTCCACCGAGGTGGAGACGGGAAATGGGATCTGAGGATGCTGACCGAAGACAACAAAAAACGGGGATTTGGAGGAAGATTCGCTCTCGTGATTGTTGTAAGAAAATTCGGCCCATGGCAGGAGATCCACCCAGTCTGAATGGTGGGCATTAACGAAGTGCCGGAGGTAACTGGTCAGGTTCTGATTGATCCGCTCCACTTGATCATTAGACTGTGGGTGGTAAGCGGAGGAGAAGTCCAGGGTGACGTCTAGCAGTTTACAAGTGGCTCTCCAGAAGCGTGAGGTGAACTGTACCCCACGATCCGACACGATGTGGAGGGGCAGGCCATGAAGACGGAAGATGTGGCGGATAAAGTCTTTAGCCAGCTCGGGTGCAGACGGGAGGCCTGGCAGGGGAACGAAATGAGCCATCTTGGAAAAGCGGTCAGCGACCACCCAAATGACCGTACAACCGGCAGAGACGGGGAGATCGGTTATAAAGTCCATTGCTATATGCTGCCAGGGGGCAGCAGGTACTGGGAGCGGAAGGAGGCGACCGGCTGGCAGATGTCTCGGAACCTTGTTGCGGGCGCAGGACACACAGGCAGAAACAAAGTCTATTACGTCCTTGTGCAGGGTAGGCCACCAGTAGTGCCGGGTAATAAGCTGGAGGGTCTTTTTCTGACCGGCGTGGCCAGCTAGTTTAGACGAGTGACCCCAGTGTAGGATCTTCTCCCGATCAGGTACTGATACGAACGTCTTACCGGGAGGGAGACGATTTAGACTCACGGGAGCCACCTGCATTACTCTGGCGGGATCGATGATGTGTTTCGGTTCCTCCTCGAGATCAGACACCAGAAAGGATCGGGACAAGGCGTCCGACTTGATGTTTTTGTCAGCCGGGCGAAAATGAAGAATAAAATCAAAGCGAGCAAAAAACAAGGACCACCGAGCTTGGCGCGGGTTAAGTCTCTGGGCATGCTGGAGGTAAGCCAAGTTCTTGTGGTCAGTGTAAATTATTACCGGGTGAAGAGCCCCTTCGAGCAGGTAACGCCACTCCTCCAATGCCAGCTTGATGGCCAATAACTCTCGGTCTCCTATGGAATAGTTGCGCTCAGAAGAGGAGAAGAGTTTGGAGAAGAAGCCACAAGTTACCATTCTCCCGGAAGATGATTTTTGGGTAAGTACCGCTCCGGCTCCAGAGGAGGAGGCGTCAACCTCCAGGAAGAACTGCTTGTTGCCATCTGGGCGATGCAGCACCGGGGCGGAAGAGAAGGCCTGTTTTAAGGAAAGAAAGGCCTCCTCTGCTTCGGGTGGCCACTCTCTGGGATTAGTGCCCTTACGGGTGAGCGCGGAAATTGGGGCAGTCCGGGAAGAGAAGTGCGGTATGAAGAGGCGGTAGTAGTTGGCGAAGCCCAGGAACCGCTGAATGGCCTTCAACCCCTCCGGTCGGGGCTATTTCTCGATGGCAGACAGTTTCTCTGGATCCATTCGAAGGCCGGTCTGAGAAATAATGTAGCCCAAAAACGGAAGCGAGGTCTGCTCAAAGAGACACTTCTCATATTTAGCGAAGAGGTGATTCTGCCTGAGCCTGAGCAGAACCTGACGAACGTCTCTCCGGTGAGTCTGGAGATCCGGAGAGAAGACCAAGATGTTGTCCAGGTACACCACTACGCAGGAGTAGAGAAGATCCCGGAATATCTCATTGACCAACTCTTGAAAGACGGCAGGAGCGTTACAGAGACCAAAGGGCATTACCAGATATTCATAGTGACCGTCCCGGGTGTTGAATGCAGTCTTCCATTCATCCCCTTGATGGATACGGACCAGGTTGTACGCCCCACGGCGGTCCAGTTTGGTGAAGATTCTAGCCCCCCTCAGACGATCAAATAATTCTGGAATGAGCGGAAGGGGGTACTTATTCTTCACCGTGATCTGGTTAAGGCCTCTATAGTCTATACAGGGACGGAGAGAGCCGTCCTTCTTTTTTAGGAAAAAGAAGCCTGCTCCCGCCGGGGAGGTAGATTTCCGGATGAATCCCCTGGCCAAATTCTCCTCAATATATTCGGACATCGACCGGGTCTCAGCAGCGGACAATGGGTAAATACGCCCATGGGGAGGCGTAGTACCGGGTAACAGGTCGATAGGACAGTCGTATGGTCTATGAGGGGGTAATGTCTCTGCCTCCTTTTTATTAAAGACATCAGCAAATGACCAATAGGGAATCGGAAGTCCAGGTAGATTAGTTGGGGTAGGAGAAGGACGGGCGGGATGAACAGGAACCAAACAAGTCTTATGACAGTCCTGTCCCCAGCGAAGGACTTCTCCGGTCTGCCAGTCAAGCACGGGTGCATGTCTCTGGAGCCAAGGTAGACCTAGTAAGAGGGCGTGAGAGAGTCCAGGCAGAACATGAAAAGAGATGCTCTCAGAATTCAGCATTCCCACCTGCAGAGTTACGGATTCAGTGATGAGTTGGATGGGACGTGGTAAGAGGCCCCCATCCACAGCAGCGACAGATAATGGTATAGCCAGAGGTTTGGTGGGAATGCGGTATTTTTCTACCAGGGCCTGTGAAATAAGATTCCCGGCCGCTCCAGAGTCAAGTTGGGCTAGTTCGAAATAACGATTCTCCCCGCAGATAATTGAGACTGACAGCAGCAGAGATGGAGAGGATTTATTCTTGTCTAGGTCGACCTCTCTGAGCGAACCTAGACACAGGCGTTTCCCGACCTCTCCGGGCAGGTACGGATCCGGTGCTCCTTACTGCCACAGTAGAAGCAGCTCCCCTCGGCACGGCGTAAGTCCTGACGGGTTTTGACCATCTTGGTCTGGTCGACCTGCATAGGCTCAGGAGAGTGTACCTGGGGAGAAACGGAGGGAGTGACGGATTTCTGAAAAGTAGGAGCTAGACGTGGAAACCTCCTCTCACGGGTGACTTCTTTGGCACGCTCCTGGAACCGTAGGTCAATCCGGGTGGCAAGAGTTATTAGGTCATCGAGAGTGGTAGGAATGTCTCGACCGGCAAGTTCATCTTTGATACGGCCGGACAGACCCTCCCAGAAGACAGATACCAGAGCGTCATTATCCCAGGCCAGCTCCGAGGCAAGGGTACGGAACCGTATGGCATATTGGCCCACGGTGAGACTTCCCTGACGGAGGCGTAGCAGAGATGATACGGATGAGGTCTTCCGTCCAGGTTCGTCGAAGACTTTCCGGAAAGCCGTGAGAAAGGCAGGCAAGTCGGACACCAGGGGGTCTCCTCTCTCCCATAGAGGATTCAGCCAGGCCAGGGCCTCCCCGGTGAGATGGGACATGATGAAGGCAATTTTGGCCCGGTCGGAGTTAAACTGGTGGGACAGGAGTTCAAAGTGCAGGGTGCACTGATTTATAAAGCCCCGAGCCTGAGCGGAGTCGCCTCCGAAGCGAGGAGGTGCAGAAAGCCGGGGTCCGGGGTAGGATACCATAGTATTGGTGGGCAGCGGAGCTGCCGGATTGCGAGTCATGGCTCTGGCGGTGGTTGCTGGTGGAGCAGTCAGAGTGTCCAGGCGAGTATTGACATTCCGCAGGTGACCCAGGATGGACTCCTGTTGGGACCTCTGACGGGACAGTTCATGACACAGGTCCGAGAGTGAGGGAGCTTGGGTGCCACCGGGTTCCATGGCCCGAGCAAACTGTAACGGGTCTGGGAGGCGGAACCTCTGAGCTACTATACAAGGGGGCGGTCCTTGTAAGGGAGCGGGTGGCGACCAGGGAAGACGGGCAGGCAGTCACAGCAGGTGACCGGGACAGTCTCTGAGTGAACGGGCTGGAGGTCACGGCAAGTGACCGGGGCAGTCTCTGGATGAACGGGCAGGAGGTCACGGCAAGTGACCGGGGCAGTCTCTGGGTAAAGGGTAGGTACGACCTGTGATGGCAGAGCCTCCAGGTAGGCTAGCAGGCAGATGGTTGATGTGTGCTCCCAGGTGAGCAAGCGAGAGTCTCTGGAATGGCAGGTGGTCACAGCACGTGACGGCGGAGCCTCCAGGTAGGCTAGCAGGCAGGTAACAGGTTTGTGCTCCCAGGTGAGCGGGCAGGAGTCTCTGGAATGGCAGGTGGTCACAGCACGTGACGGCGGAGCCTCCAGGTAGGCTAGCAGGCAGGTAACAGGTGTGCGCTCCCAGGTGAGCGGGCAGGAGTCTCTGGAAGGGCAGGTGGTCACAGCACGTGACGGCGGAGCCTCCAGGAGGCTAGCAGGCAGGTAGCAGATGTGCGCTCCCAGGTGAGCGGGCAAGCTGGTCCATAGAGAGACTGACAGGAGTTGGAGGGCAGACCGTCGGACCTCAGACTAGCAGGCAGGTAGCAGAGGAGCGCTCCCAGGTGAGCGGGCAAGCTGGTCCTTAGACAGACTGACAGGAGTCGGTAGGCAGACCGTCGGACCTCAGGCTAGCAGGCAGGTAAGCAGAATATCAGGCAGGAATCAGACAGCAAACTGGCAGGAATCTGGCAGGTAACTGGCAACGGGACCTGAGGGCTGAAGCAGAGTAGTGAACAGTGCAACAACATTGCTCGGGCACCTCCATTTTGGAGGAGGTGCCTTATATATGGTGAAGTCCTCTGGCCATTGGCCGGGGACTCCTTAGGACGGCGCGCGCGGCCCCTTTAAGAGGGAGGGAGCGCGCGCGCCCTAAGCACAGTGGCCGGGAAGGAGCGTGCGCTGCCAGCAGAGCGGGAGGAGGATGCCGGGCTCGGAGCAGAGGGGTGAGGGGAACAGCGTCCCTGCCTAGCAGAGGGCAGGGACGCCGGCGCTACAACTATGGTGCTTTAGGCCCCCTTCAGAACTGGAGTGGTGTAGTGTTGAGTGTGTGGTTGGGGTCCTGTGTGGTGCTCCATCCTTACCTAGGACAGGAGATACCGCACCTTGTTCTGAGGTGCAGTACCCCTGTGGCGACTGAACCCTCAGGGGCGCCACATCAGCAGTATATATATATATATATATATATATATATATATATATATACTTCACGTTTTCACTACTGCACAAGGGACACGTTTATAGACAGCAGTTATTTGTGTCGGCAGTCCGGGGTCCATAACGTCTTCATTCTCGCGGCTGCGGAGATGAGTGGGATAAGTTGTGGCACAACAAACACCCACATCTTCTCGATCGACCTTCCTGTCCCAATTAATAGGGGACCGCAGAACACCACTATTGAACCCAGAGCAGTGTCAAAAGCTTATTGGGTGGATATCAGATAATGCTTCCAGTCACTTAGCCACCATCACCGCCACCATCACCACCTTGTCTTCCACACGGTCAAGTCCGGGGTTGCTCGGCGGGAGCTCGGGTCTCCTCCATGCATATTTGACGCTCTTTACAGAGCCAATGAACATGCAGGGATTGCCTGCCATGCACTGTAATGCCGCAGCCATGTTGGTTGTGGCGTTACAGTGATTGGCTGGCCGCACAGCGTCATCAGCTCTATATCAGACCTGGGGCCGCCATGCTCGTCACAGTCACTCCGGATCAGACAGTGTAGGGAGAGCTGCTGCTGTGTCAGGGAGAGATTTGCTTGTGTATTAGGTAGTGTAGGGAGAAAAACCGTACATTACACATATCCATCTCAACAAACAGTCCTTCTGAAGACTAATCCATCTGCAGAGATGTAATAGAAGGAGAAAAGTCTTTCAGAGAACTAGTGCGAGATGTATGTAATAAGGAGAAAGAGCGCCATCTAGTGAGCATCTCAAGCTTGAACGCTGGACCCTGTCAGGTGACCTCCAGCAGAGAATTTCAAAATGTGATGGTGGAGCGCGCAGTGCCTGATGTGATTTCGGCGCCAGACACAGAGAGAGACGTGACGCAGGCCGGACTTGAAGGAACCAGCAAGAGATACTGGGGTGAGAGACCCGTAAGGCAAGACGGGTGGCTGCCGGTGAACGAGCGCGGGATTCAGCGCAGAGGTCCCTCGGGTGTCACGGTTACGGAAGAGGAGCGGGACTTGGATACGACATTAAGGAAATGTACAAGACCCTCCTACCCACGACGTGGTAAACCGCCGCGACTGACAGGACAAAGAGAGGATGGAAACGAGTCGTGCCGGAGAGATCTCGTCAGCAGAAGCCGAGGAGTGTCATCACTGAACAGGGCGGTCACTGCAACCGCTCCCTCACCGTACCGGGAACTATCGGGTTTAGGGTATCAGGTTGGGAGGGGGACGGGTGAAGTGGGACAAGCCAAACGGGGTCTGATTGACTTTGTCAGAAAAAGACGTAAAGGCCTAGCGGGAATAACCGGAGACCCCCGCTAGGGCCATTTGCAGAATCGATGGACTTCAGTGCTAATCCCATATTTGGGCTGGAGACAGTATTTAGAGGAGGATTTTATTGTTATTGTTATTGCTATTGTGATAGTGTTCTCATTATTAACCCCTGTTGAAATCCTTGTCAGCTCTGTTTAATACATATAAATTGTTATAGCTATTTGACTGCCCTCATTTTGTGACTCTGCGCGTTGCATTCTGACACCTGCATTAAAGAGATAGCAGGCAGGCAGTGTATATAGGCAGGCAGGCAGTGTATAAGGGCAGGCAGGATATATAGCAGCAGCAGGGGCCAGGAATACTTTTCTTTGGATCTTAATCCTCATTATTTGCTTAAAAAGCAATCCAGAGAACACCATTTTACGGCGCCATTTGCTTGTTGGCACTGCAGAATACAGCCAGGTCCTTTCCATATTACAGCGCTAGAAATCCAGCTATTTAAAACTGTGGTTTGTCCGTCACACGGATCACATATAATTGCGCTGAAAATATTGCCATTTCTGGCCTCTATTAAAAATTTGTTTCAGTGTGTCAGTGAAGTAATTGACACCGGTTTGCAGTTCAAAATAGTCACCTACAGGCCAAGTATTTAAAACTGTGTTTTCTCCGTCACACGGATCACATATAGGTTTTCAGAAAATACTGCCATTTCTGGCCTCCATTAAACATTTGTTTCAGTGTGTCACGAAAGTTTTTGACACCGGTTTGCTGTTCAAAATAGTTACCTACAGGCCAGGTATTTAAAACTGTGGTTTGTCCGTCACACGGATCACATATAAGTTCACTCCAAATTCAGCCATTTGTAGTGAGCGTGGAAGATATTGTCCTCCATTTAAAAAGGGAAAGGCACGTGGCAAGGGACGGGGAACTGGACGTGATGGTGATGGTGCATGCAGAGACCGAGGCCATGGGCAAGCCGAAATTGTTACACAACAAACACCCACATCTTCTCGCTCGACCTTCCTGTCCCAATTAATAGGGGACCGCAGACCACCACTATTGAACACAGAGCAGTGTGAAAAGGATAGCAGATAATGCTTCCAGTCACTTAGCCACCACCACCACCACCCTGTCTTCCACACGGTCAAGTCTCAGTAGCCGTGAGTCTGGACCGCATATTCCTCACCCTCCACCTCCTTCCTCCCACTATGCCAAGTGCCCGGAGACTACTGATCCCACACTTGGACACTCCGAAGAGCTGTTCACTTTTCCATTTATAGATTCGGGCCTCTCGCCCGGTCCACTTGAAGCGAGGCAAGAGGAGATCGCGTGTAGCGATGCCGAAATATTTGAGCAGCCACGGTCATACGAAGGCGACGGTGGGAAAGTGTCACAAGAGGTGAACGATGATGAGACACAATTGCCAGAAAGTCAGTAGGAGGACCAGGGTGTGGAAATGGAAGACAAGGTGGTGGATGATATAGTAACTGACCCAACCTGTCAGGAGGACATGCAGAGCGAGGAGAGCAGCACACAGGGGCACCCTAACAGGCAGGAAGAAGCAGTGTGGTGGCCACGAACAGAAGGCGGACAACCATTCCCCTTAACACCAACACACTGGAAGTTGCCAGTACAACAGTAACACCATTGCTTCTTCCACTATTGTGCATGCAAGCCAATCCCCTGTCCAAGGTGCATGCGAAGATGTCTCCTGCCCTGCATCTGTCATTGCACACTCTCAAGTAGCAGCATCAGGAAGCACGTCCATGTCCTTGTCCCAGCGCAGCATTCAGTTGTCCCTACCCCAGTCCTTGGAATGCAAGCGCAAATACGTGTTAGAACCTTGCTCTTAGGTTTTTTTTCCTTTGCTGGTCACATGACCTTGTTGGCCTATTTAATCCTGCTCCGCCCTTCTGGCTTTGCTGGACTTCATTGTATATCTACTTTCTAGCTAGCCTGTGCTCTGTGTCTTGCTCTGTTAGTTTGCTTGGTCTACTGACCTCTATGTTCTATATATTTTGTTTGTTCGTCTGTCTGCTACTATTTCTGTTAGGAGGTGTCCCATATTCCTCCCAGTCCTTAGTACTTGTAGGGATTCCTTCCCCACATCTATAGGTCTCCGTACAGACTAGCTTAGGACTTTAGCAGGTCTGATCGCAGGATCAGGTTCCCTGTTACATCGTAGGGATTAAGCTGAGTTCTATCGTAGGGACAGATCTCCTCTCTTTCCTTAGCTCTGGTAGCAGAACATAACAGTAAGTCCAGCCCGCAAATTCTCTAAGGAAAGATTTTTCTGTTCCATCATGGTGTCGGTTCAGGATTTGGTTCATCGCCTGCAGGGACTCTCTCTGGAGGTGGCCGAGCTCCGTCAGCACGTGAGTAACTGTCCTGGAGCACATTTCTTGGAGCCTAAGGTATGTTTGCCGGATTTATTTTTTGGTGAACACCGAGAATTTTTTTCATTTAAAAATGCTTGCTTATTGTATTTTCGTTTGAGACCTAAGTCCTCTGGGGATGAATCCCAGCGCGTAGGGTTCATAATGTCACTTTTGCGCAAAGAGCCTCAGGAGTGGGCCTTTTCTTTGCAACCTAGTGATACATGCTTCAGATCAGTGGATAGTTTTTTTTCTGCTTTGGGACTATTATATGATGATCCTGACCGTGTCGCATCAGCTGAGACTGAGTTGAGACGTTTAAAACAGGGATCAGGTAATGTGGAAAAATATTGTACTCATTTCCGTCGTTGGTCTACTCAAACAGGGTGGAACGATTCTGCTCTGAAAAGTCTATTTCTTGCTGGGCTCAGTGAAAGGGTTAAAGACCTGCTAATTGCTTATCCTACACCTGAAGATTTGCAACAGGCTATGCAATTAGCTATACGGGTGGATAGGAGACTGCGTGCAAGGGTTAATGAGAGCAAATCCTCTGCTATGTCAGTTTCTGGTTATGAGAATGTGTGTACTAACAGTGGTGAATCGATGGAGATTGGATCGGTGGCACCTCGCTCTCAAGAAAAAGACCATAGATTTTCTGAAGGCTTGTTGCGGAAAATCTGGTCATTTGATTAAAGGCTGTGAGCTTCGTATGAAGAAAGAAAAAAAAATGGTCAGTCATGCCCGTATTGCCTGTTTAAATTCCAAGGGTGTATTTTTAGCTGCTTCCACGATTGCTCAGAAAAAATTAATGGAATTTCGGGTGTTTGTTGATTGTGGGTCTACTCTGAATGTAATTGATGGGGGATTCTTGGAAAGACTCAATTTAAAACCCGAACCTTTATCATCCCCCATTGCTGTGGTTTCGGTGGATGGTTCCCCTTTGAAGAATGTTACTCTCAAGGTCTGTGAATTTCCCCTCACTATTAATGGTGTTCACCATGAGAAATTGGATTTGGTAGTGTTGAATAACTTGCCTTCTCCAGTAATATTGGGTTTGCCCTGGTTAAAATTTCACAATCCTGTACTGGATTGGTCTACCAGTGAAATTAAATCCTGGAGCCATAAATGTTATGACAAGTGTTGTAACGGGCGTATTGCAGCTTTGGATAGGGGAGAATTGCCTGTTCCTATTCAGGATTTTTGGAGAGTTTTTTCTGAGGAGGAATCGCAGGTTTTGCCTCCCCATAGAGACTATGATTGTTCTATTGAATTTGTCCCTGGAGCGACTCTTCCTAAAAGTCGTTTATTTAACCTTACTATTCCTGAGAGGAAGGCTTTGGAGGAATACATACAGACAAGTTTGGCCGCCGGTCACATTAGGCCCTCTAAGTCTCCTGTGGCGGTTGGATTTTTTTTTGTAAAAAAAAAGGACGGCGGTTTACGTCCTTGTCTGGATTTTCGTGAGATTAACAAAATTACTGTACGCAATCCTTACCCACTGCCATTGATTCCTGATCTGTTTAACCAGTTAATGGGGGCCAAGTGGTTCTCTAAAATTGACCTTAAGGGGGCATACAATCTGTTGCGCATGAAGGAGGGTGATGAATGGAAGACTGCTTTTAACACTCCTGTGGGTCATTTTGAGAATCTGGTTATGCCTTTTGGTCTTACCAATGCTCCTGCATTTTTTCAGAATCTGATTAATGACATCCTTAGACCTTTGATCGGCAAAAATGTGGTTGTGTATTTGGATGACATTTTGATTTATTCGCCGGATCTGGAGTCTCATTGGCGGAGCGTGCGTGAGGTATTACAGTTATTAATGGACAATTCGCTTTTTGCTAAGCTGGAGAAATGTGAGTTCGCTGTACAGAGAATTAGTTTTTTGGGCTACATTATCTCCAGTGAAGGTTTTGAGATGGATCCGGTTAAGGTTCAGGCTGTACAGGAATGGCCTAGGCCTATTGGTTTGAAATCGATACAGAGGTTTTTGGGTTTCGCCAATTACTACAGAAAATTCATAAAAATTTTTTCTAGTATTGTCAAACCTCTGACTGATCTCACCAGGAAAGGTGCTGATGCGGTTCAGTGGACTACTGAGACCATTGAAGCTTTTGTGTATCTCAAGGAGAGGTTCACCTCTGCTCCCATCCTTATGCAGCCTGATGTTACTAGGCCGTTTTTGGTTGAGGTTGATGCTTCCTCTGTGGGGGTTGGCGCAGTATTGTCTCAGGATAACGGGGATGGATTACATCCCTGTGCCTTTTTTTCAAAAAATTTTTCGGAGACTGAACTGAATTACGATATTGGTAATCGGGAATTATTGGCTATTAAACTCGCATTTGAACACTGGCGCCACTTCTTGGAAGGTGCGGAATTTCCCGTTCAGGTTCTTACGGATCATAAAAATCTGATATATCTTGATGCTGCCAAGCGCCTGAATGCCCGTCAGGCTAGGTGGGCACTGTTTTTCTCGCGGTTTAATTTCTCCGTTACTTACATCCCTGGTACTAAGAATGTTAAGGCGGATGCCTTGTCTCGCAGTTTTTCTCCCATAGTCGGTGCTGAGAAAGAGGAAAACATTTTACAAGAAGGTGTTGTGATAGCTGCTTTGGACTCCGTTTTGGAAGATGAGATTCTTAAAGCACAGGAGAATGCCCCATCTAACACTCCTCATGGGAGGTTGTTTGTGCCTAGGACCTTTAGGAGAGATTTGTTTGTTGAGTGTCACGAATCTCGGTTGGCAGGTCATCCCGGAATCTCTAAGACCAAGAGACTGGTGGGTCGCAGTTTTTGGTGGCCTGGATGGCAGAAGGAAGTCATTAAGTGGGTGCGTCAATGTACTATATGTGCTAGATCTAAGTCCTCACATACTCCTGCTGCGGGGTTGCTTTGTCCTTTGGAGGTTCCCAGTGCTCCTTGGACACATTTGGCTATGGACTTTATAACTGACCTTCCCCCCTCTGAGGGTTTTACTGTCATCTGGGTGGTCGTGGACCGTTTTAGCAAGATGTGTCACTTGGTTCCCTTTGTCAAACTGCCCTGCGCTAAAACTCTTGCTAAGGCCTTTGTCAAGGAAATTGTCAGACTTCATGGCGTTCCTACTGACATTGCTTCTGATAGGGGTCCTCAGTTCGTGGCTCGTTTTTGGCGTGCCTTTTGTGACAGGTTGGGAGTTCATTTATCGTTCTCGTCCGGATATCATCCTGAATCTAATGGCCAGACAGAAAGGAAAAACCAGGATGTTGAGCAGTTCTTGCGTTGTTTTGTGGCAGACAATCAAGAGGGGTGGTCTGAGTTTCTGCCACTTGCTGAATTTGCTCTGAACAATCATACATCTTCTTCTGCTGGTTGTTCGCCTTTTTTTTGTTGTTCTGGGAGACATCCGTCGTTTCGGTCGTTCTCCAAGTTGGGATCTGAAGTGCCTGAGGAGGAGAATTTTTCCGGTGATTTGGAGAGAGTTTGGACGGATGTGCGTGGTAATCTTCAGGAGGCCAACAGAAAATCTAAGGACTACTTTGATAGGAAACGACAGGAGGTTTTGTTCGCTGTTGGTGACATGGTTTGGTTGTCCTCTAGGAATCTGCGGTTGAGGATTCCTTCTAAGAAATTGGGTCCCAAGTTTGTAGGGCCCTTTAAGGTGCTTCAGGTTGTCAACCAATCTGCTGTTAGGTTGGAGGTTCCTACCTCCTGGAGAATTAATCCGGTATTTCATGTCTCTCTGTTGAAAAAAGCTGTTGTATCGGATGGTGACGCCTCTGCCTCTGTTCCTCCGGTGGTGGAGGACGGGGAATATGAAATTTCTCGCATCCTTAACTCTAGACGGTATAGAGGTAGTTTGCAGTATCTTGTGGCCTGGAAAGGTTTCGGTCCCGAGGATAACTCTTGGGTGAGGTCGGATGATGTTTCCGCGTCCAGACTTATCAGAGCGTTTCACAGGAGATTTCCTGATAAGCCTGGTCCTAGGGGATCCGGAGGATCCTCTTAGAAGGGGGGGTACTGTTAGAACCTTGCTCTTAGTTTTTTTTTCCTTTGCTGGTCACATGACCTTGTTGGCCTATTTAATCCTGCTCCGCCCTTCTGGCTTTGCTGGACTTCATTGTATATCTACTTTCTAGCTAGCCTGTGCTCTGTGTCTTGCTCTGTCAGTTTGCTTGGTCTACTGACCTCTATGTTCTATATATTTTGTTTGTTCGTCTGTCTGCTACTATTTCTGTTAGGAGGTGTCCCATATTCCTCCCAGTCCTTAGTACTTGTAGGAATTCCTTCCCCACATCTATAGGTCTCCATACAGACTAGCTTAGGACTTTAGCAGGTCTGATCGCAGGATCAGGTTCCCTGTTACATCGTAGGGATTAAGCTGAGTTCTATCGTAGGGACAGATCTCCTCTCTTTCCTTAGCTCTGGTAGCAGAACATAACAATACGCAGCCAACGCCCCACAGGCCACACTACTAAATCCCCACATTACACAAGCACGTGACCCAAAACGTTAGCCATGCCCTCAACAACGCAGTTAGCGGGAAAGTCCACCTAACCACGGACACGAGGACAAGTGCTTGTGGGAAGGGACGGTACATCTTGCTGACGGCACACTGGATTAACATAGTGGAAACCGGGAACCAGTAGGCCTTGGGACGGAACACGCCCTCCCGACGCCAAGGATTGCGGGCCCTAGGTCAATCAGGCTTGCCCCCCACATTCTACAGCTCCTGCACCTCATCCTCCTCAGCCTCCTCCTCCTCTTCAGCCTCCATCTCCGAAATGACCACATCAGTCACAAGCTGGAAGCACTGCAGCACTGCCTCGGCCAAGCGGCAACAGGCTGTGCTGAAGCTAATATGCCGCACAATGCTGAAGAGTTGTGGACAGCTCTGAAAGAGCAGGCAGATCTGTGGCTAACACCTCTGAACCTACAGCCAGGCATGGTTGTGTGTGACAATGGCCGGAACCTGGTGGAGGCTCTGATGCAAGATGAGCTCACACACGTACCATGCCTGGCCCATGTGCTTAAGCTCATGGTTCAGCGGTATCTCAAATCCTACCCGGAGCTGCCGGATTTGCTTGTTAAAGTACGCTGCCTGTGTGCCCATTTTAGAAAGTCACCTACAGCTTCCGCCGCCCTTGCCGTGTTTCAGCTTCAGGCTCACAGACTGGTGTGCGATGTCCCCATGCATTGGAACTCTACACTGCAGATGTTGGGAAGGATTTGTGAGCAGAAGAGGGCAGTTGTGGAGTACCAGCATCAACAAGGCCATCGGTATTCAGTTCAGACTCCACACATAAGACCTCATGAGCGGACATGGATGTCAGACATATGTACCATCCTCCAAAAGTTTGAGGACTCCACCAAGATGGTGAACGGCGATGACGCCATAATTAGCGTCACCATCCCGCTTCTCTGTCTTCTGAAATGCTCTCTGCTCACAATCAAAGAGGATGCATTGCAGGTGGAGCACGATGAGATGGAGCAAAGAACAACACATGGTGACTACACACAGCCCAGCCTCATCCCAACATGGATTGGGTGACAATGAGGGAGAGGAGGAAGAAGAACAGGAGCTAGTTTCATGCGCCATAGACCAACCTACCAGCACAACTGTCATACCGTCTGTTCAGCGTGGATGGCCTGAGGACAGAGAGGAGGAGGAGGAGAGCATGGTCAGTCCTCCTCTTAGTGAGCAAAATGAAGAAATCCCGGCACTCACGTGTATTCGATCAGTTCATTTATTCCACATGTAGGAAAACTACAACAAGACGTTTCAGCGCCTTGCAGGTTTTTTTCAATTGTCACAATTGAAAAAAGCCTGCAAAGGGCTGAAACGTCTTGTTGCAGTTTTCCTACATGTGGAATAAATGAACTGATCGAATACACGTGAGTGCCAGGATTTCTTCATTTTGCTTGTAATCTCTCCACGTGCACCACTATTACTAACGAGGACTACGGAGTGCCGACTATTTCTACTATTTCTCTGTATTTGTCCTCTTGGTGAGGACATGGAAGTCTTGCCTGTTAGCAGTCTGGCACGCATGGCTGAGTTTATGTTACGCTGCCTTTCCCATGACCCTTGCATTCTCAAAATTTTGGGAGACTGTCATTACTGGTTGGTGACACTTCTAGACCCACGCTACCAGGAGAACTTTCTATCTCTTATTCCTGAGGCGGACAGGTCTACAAAAATGGGGCAGTACCAGAAGGCCCTTGTTGCGGAACTATTAAAAAAATTCTCATCTGAACACGCTAGCGGCAGAGGTCACAGTTCGTTGACAACCAAGGTGTTATGATCTGCTACAGGAACTAAGGAAAGACAGGAGAACTGTCCCTACAATAGAACTAAACTAGATCCCTACGATGTAACGGGGAACCTGATCCTGCGATCAGACCCGCTAAAGTCCTCGGCTAGTCTGAACGAAGACCTATAGATGTGAGGGAGGGATCCGTACAAGAACTAGGGACTGGGATAAGTTGGACACCTCCTAGCAGAAATAGTAGCAGTCAAAGACAAACACACAACAAAAAGCATAGAGGTCAGAAGACCTAGCAAAACTAACAGAGAACGGCAACAGAGCACCAAGCTAGCTCAAGAGTAGTAAATACAATGAAGTCCAGCAAGACCAGGAGGGAGGAGCCGGATTAAATAGGCAAAAATGGTCATGTGACCAGCAAACTAAAAAAAACCTAACAGGAGAGTTCTAACAGTACCCCCTCTTCTAAGAGGATCCTCCGGATCCCCTAGGCCCAGGCTTACCAGGAAACCTCCTGTGAAACGCTCTGACAAGTCTGGAAGCAGAAACATCATCCGCCCTTACCCATGAGTTATCCTCAGGTCCGAAACCCTTCCAAGCGACGAGATACTGCAAACTCCCTCTATACCGTCTAGAATTTAGGATGCGGGAAATTTCATATTCCCCGTCCTCCACCACTGGAGGAACAGTGGCAGAGGCGTCACCATCAGACACATCAGCTTTTTTCAACAGAGAAACATGAAACACCGGGTTAATCTTCCAGGACGTAGGAACCTCCAACCTAACAGCAGATTGGTTAACTATCTAAAGCACCTTAAAGGGCCCTATGAACTTGGGACCCAATTTTTTAGAAGGAATCCTCAATCGCAGATTCTTAGAGGACAACCAAACCATGTCACCAACAGCAAACAAAACCTCTTGCCGTTTCCTATCAAAGTACCTCTTAGATTTTTTGTTAGCCTCCTGAAGATTACCACGCACATCCGTCCAAACTCTCTCCAAATCACCGGAAAAACTCTCCTCCTCAGGCACAGCCGAAACCAATTTGGAGAATGACCCAAAAGACGGATGTCTCCCAGAACAACAAAAAAAAGGCGAACACCCAGCAGAAGAGGATGTATGGTTGTTAAGAGCAAATTCAGCAAGTGGCAGAAACTCAGACCACCCCTCTTGATTGTCTGCCACAAAACAACGCAAGAACTGCTCAACATCCTGGTTCTTCCTTTCTGTCTGGCCATTAGACTCAGGATGATATCCAGATGAAAACGACAAATGAACTCCCAACCTGTCACAAAAGGCACGCCAAAAACGAGCCACGAACTGAGGTCCCCTATCAGAAACAATGTCAGTAGGAACACCATGTAGTCTGACAATTTCCTTGACAAAGGCCTTAGCGAGTGTCTTAGCGCAAGGCAGTTTGATGAAGGGAACCAAGTGACACATCTTGCTAAAACGGTCCATGACCACCCAGATGACCGTGAAACCTTCAGAGGGGGGAAGGTCAGTAATAAAGTCCATAGCCAGATGTGTCCAAGGTGCACTAGGAACCTCCAGAGGGCAAAGCAACCCCGCAGCAGGAGCATGCGAAGACTTGGATCTAGCACACACAGTACATTGGCGCACCCACTTAATGACTTCCTTCTGCCATCCAGGCCACCAAAAACTGCGACCCACAAGTCTCTTGGTCTCAGAAATTCCTGGATGACCTGCCAACCGAGACTCATGACACTCAACAAACAAATCTCTCCTAAAGGTCCTAGGCACAAACAACCTCCCATGGGGAGTGTTAGATGGGGCATTCTCCTGAGCTTTAAGAATCTCATCCTCCAAAACGGAGTCCAAAGCAGCAATCACAACACCTTCTTGTAAAATGCTCTCCTCTTCCTCCTCAACACCGACCATGGGAGAAAAGCTGCGAGACAAAGCATCCGCTTTAACATTCTTGGTACCCGGGATGTAAGTAACGGAAAAATTAAACCGCGAGAAAAAAAGTGCCCACCTAGCCTGACGGGCATTCAAGCGCTTGGCAGCATCAAGATAGATCAGATTTTTATGATCAGTGAAAACCTGAATGGGAAATTCAGCACCTTCCAAGAGATGACGCCAATGTTCAAATGCGAGTTTAATCGCCAGCAATTCCCGATTACCAATATCGTAATTAAGTTCAGTCTCAGAAAAAATTTTTGAAAAAAAAGGCACAGGGATGTAATCCATCCCCGTTATCCTGAGACAATACTGCGCCAACCCCCACAGAGGAAGCATCAACCTCAACCAAAAACGGCTTAGTCACATCAGGCTGCATAAGGATGGGAGCAGAGGTGAACCTCTCCTTTAGATACACAAAAGCTTCAATGGCCTCAGAAGACCACTGAACCGCATTAGCACCTTTCCTGGTGAGATCGGTCAGCGGTTTGACAATAATAGAAAATTGTTTTATGAATTTTCTGTAATAATTGGCGAAACCCAAAAACCTCTGTATCGATTTCAAACCAATAGGCCTAGGCCATTCCTGCACAGCCTGAACCTTAACCGGATCCATCTCAAAACCTTCGCTGGAGATAATGTAGCCCAAAAAACTAATTCTCTGTACAGCGAACTCACATTTCTCCAGCTTAGCAAAAAGCGAATTGTCCATTAATAACTGTAATACCTCACGCACGCTCCGCCAATGAGACTCCAGATCCGGCGAATAAATCAAAATGTCATCCAAATACACAACCACATTTTTGCCGATCAAAGGTCTAAGGATGTCATTAATAAGATTCTGAAAAAATGCAGGAGCATTAGTAAGACCAAAAGGCATAACCAGATTCTCAAAATGACCCACAGGAGTGTTAAAAGCAGTCTTCCATTCCTCACCCTCCTTCATGCGCAACAGATTGTATGCCCCCTTAAGGTCAATTTGAGAGAACCACTTGGCCCCCACTAACTGGTTAAACAAATCAGGAATCAATGGCAGTGGGTAAGGATTGCGTACAGTAATTTTATTAATCTCACGAAAATCCAGACAAGGACGTAAACCGCCGTCCTTTTTTTTTTACAAAAAAAAATCCAACCGCCACAGGAGACTTAGAGGGCCTAATGTGACCGGCGGCCAAACTTGTCTGTATGTATTCCTCCAAAGCCTTCCTCTCAGGAATAGTAAGGTTAAATAAACGACTTTTAGGAAGAGTCGCTCCAGGGACAAATTCAATAGAACAATCATAGTCTCTATGGGGAGGCAAAACCTGCGATTCCTTCTCAGAAAAAACTCTCCAAAAATCCTGAATAGGAACAGGCAATTCTCCCCTATCCAAAGCTGCAATACGCCCGTTACAACACTTGTCATAACATTTATGGCTCCAGGATTTAATTTCACTGGTAGACCAATCCAGTACAGGATTGTGAAATTTTAACCAGGGCAATCCCAATATTACTGGAGAAGGCAAATTATCCAATACCACCAAATCCAAATTCTCTTGGTGAATACCATTAATAGTGAGGGGAAATTCACAGACCTTATGAGTAACACTCTTCAAGGGAGAGCCATCGACAGAAACCACAGCAATAGGGGATGACAAAGTTTTAGGTTCTAATCTAAGTTTTTCCAAGAATCCCCCATCAATCACATTCAGAGTAGAACCACAATCCACAAATACCCAAAATTCAATTAATTCATCCTGAGCAGCAGTAGTGGCAGATAGGAATACTCCCTTAGAATTTAAACAGGCAATACGGGCATGACTGACCATTTTTTTTTCTTTCTTCAAACGAAGCACACAGTTCTTAATAAAATGACCAGAATTTCCGCAATAGAAACACAAGCCTTCAGAAAGCCTGCAATCTTTTTCCTGAGAGCGGGGTGGCATCGCCCCAATCTCCATCGGCTCTCCATTGTCAGCACAGACCCTCTCAAGACTCGGAGCTGACATAGCAGAGGATTTGCTCTCATTAACCCTTGCACGTAGTCTCCTGTCCACCCATATAGCTAATTGCATAGCCTCGTGCAAGTTTCCAGGTGTGGGATAAGCAATCAGTAAATCCTTAACCCTTTCACCTAGCCCTGCAAGAAACAAGCTTTTCAAAGCTGAATCGTTCCACCCCACCTGGGCAGACCACCGACGGAAGTGAGAACAATATTTTTCCACATTATCTGATCCCTGCCTCAAACGTCTCAATTCAGACTCAGCAGATGAGACACGATCAGGATCATCATACAACAAACCCAAAGCAGAAAAAAAACTATCCACTGATCTAAAGCACGGATCACTAGGTTGGAGAGAGAAGGCCCATCCCTGAGGATCTTTGCGCAAAAGTGACATTATGAACCCTATGCGCTGTGATTCATCACCAGAGGATCCGGGTCTCAAACGAAAATACAATAAACAAGCATTTTTAAAAGAAAAAAAATCTTGTTGTTCGCCAAAAAATAAATCAGGCAGACGTACCTTTGGTTCCACAAAATGCGCTCCAGAACAGCTACTCACGTGTTGTTGGAGCTTGGCCACCTCCAGAGAGAGTCCCTGCAAGCGTTGAGCCAAATCTTGAACCGAGACCATGATGGAAAACTGGAGGTCTTTCCTTAGAGAAATTTTTTTTTTTTTTTTTTTTTTTTTTTTTTTTTTTTTTTTTAGGGCTGGACTTACTGTTATGATCTGCTACAGGGACTAAGGAAAGACAGGAGAACTGTCCCTACAATAGAACTAAACTAGATCCCTACGATGTAATGGGGAACCTGATCCTGCAATCAGACCCGCTAAAGTCCTCAGCTAGTCTGAACGAAGACCTATAGATGTGAGGGAGGGATCCCTACAAGAACTAGGGACTGGGATAAGTTGGACACCTCATAGCAGAAATAGTAGCAGTCAAAGACAAACACACAACAAAAAGCATAGAGGTCAGAAGACCTAGCAAAACTAACAGAGTACGGCAATAGAGCAACAAGCTAGCTCAAGAGTAGTAAATACAATGAAGTCCAGCAAGACCAGGAGGGCGGAGCCGGATTAAATAGGCAAAAATGGTCATGTGACCAGCAAACTAAAAAAAACCTAACAGGAGAGTTCTAACACAAGGAGTACAGGCGAGAGAGACATAACTCCAATCCAGCAGAGGCAAGGGAATAATGTCAAAGTTCTGGGAGAGTTTTCTCAGCCCCTCCCATCGCACAGGCCCTGAGGCACGGGGTACTCTCACAAGGAGTGCAAAGTTTGGGAAGATGCTGAGGGAGTACCTTGCCGACCGTACCAATGTCCTCCGTGATTCCTCTGTGCCTTATAATTATTGGGTATTGTAAGGCAGCGCTAGTCATCATGCTGGGGGACACTCGCTGCACCGGGTCAATTAAAGCACACCAGCCACGTTTTCCAGTATTTCACAAACCAGCAGTTTATTACACTTCACTACTGCTTATCACCGAGTCCAACTCAGTGGCTCACTGACATACACATATAATGTCCAGGAGCCTTTCAAGTGGCAGACAGGCCCATTTGGCTTCAGTTACAGCCTTCAGCAAAGTCACTTAAATCAACATCCATATAATGCAGTGTTTTACCTTTGCCGGGTTTTAGCTGCTTCAGTCAGATTTGTTCTGCCACCACTGTGGCTTTACGGCTTCCCAGATGGGGGTCTCCAGCCCTCGTTCCTTCAAAGGCTACTGGTATGTTGTCTCACCTCACATCCAGCCTCTGCCTTCCAGGACTCTTGTCTTTCAAGCCTCTTGCCCTCCAAGGCTACTGATATCGCTTACACATACGGATCCAGCCTCTGCCTTTCAGGCTTCACCAGGCCTCTCTAGGCCTCACTAAGCCTCTCCAGGCTAACGGTGTCCCACACAGGGAACAGGCCTCACACCTTACACACCTGTCTCAAATCTACCAGGGATTATATATCCTCTAGTGCACAGACAGGACCTGTGCTGATGTCACAGTCACGTGATCAGACCTGGGGGAGGTACATGGTCGGCCAAAACACACCCTGGACCATTACAGTAATGCCGCAAGCCGCTGCATTACAGTATCCAAGCTGGATACGTGGAATGAACTGTCTCTCTACGCCTTGGAGGTCCTGGCCTGCCCTGCCCCCAGCGTTTTATCAGAGCGGGTTTTTAGTGCCGCTGGTGGAATTATAACTGATAAACACATCCGCCTGTCAACTGAAAATGCTGACAGGCTGACTCTTATAAAAATGAACAAGGGCTGGATTGGGCCAGACTTCTCAACACCACCGAATGATAGCAGCGTAACATAAACTCAAATTCGGTGTCTTTTCTTGGGAGGTCTATTCCCATTCACCTCTTCACACCCACACATGGGTACACACTTCCTGATTTTGGCTATTTGCTCTTGTCCTCCTCCTTCTCCTCATCCTCATTCTCCACCACCATATCACCAGGGTGACCATGGTCCGTGATGCAACACCCACATAATTTTTTTAAAGGGTGTTTATGATGCCCGTAAAAAATTTTTTTATACAGTATGCTCATGTATACCCCCCAGGGATAAATGTTTGTCAGCCCATACACTTAGTGCATGGGCATTACAAGTATAGGAGACCCGCTTCTTTCTAATGGGAACATTTTTTTTATGAGGCCCTCCTCCACGTCTCTTCCAAGGGGCATTGGAGTGCCTCCCAATTTTTGGCAGCCCTTGCATTCATTGCATAGGCAAACACAATGGGAAACCCACTTCCTAATAATGTGAACATTGTTTACAGGATGCCCTCCTCTAAGTCTCTTCAAGGGTGTATTGGGGTGCGTCCAAATTTTCAAAGGGATATTGGGGTGCGTCCAAATTTTGGGCAAACCTGCCACTCACTGCATACGTAATAACAGTATAGGAGACTGTCAGGGACGGCACCGGCAGGATCACACAATATCCCACCGCTGCCACCAATTTGTCAGGACGACACCGGCAGGATCACACAATATCCCACCGCTGCCACCAATTTGTCAGGACGACACCGGCAGGATCATACAATATCCCACCGCTGCCACCAATTTGTCAGGGATGAGGGCCCACACACAGTCAGGACGACACCGGGGAGATCACACAATATCTCACCGTGCCGTCACGCTGTCCGTATTTCATCCGGAGTCGCGAGCACGCAATCCAGACTCTCTACGTAGGTATCGGTAAGCGACCAGTGAGAATATGGCGTAACACCCTGGGTTCCACAGCCTGGAATAAGTGTTTAACGCCCTCCGTACGGTCACTGTCAGTTTCACGATAGCCCAATTATTAATAGTCTCTGCCACCACCGGCCGAGTTTGAAATATAATACAGGCCTGGCCGGACGCCTGCGTTTTGGTAGCGTACATGGCTTCGGGGAAGGGAACGATTACAGAACAAAAGAAACAGAACTATTAAATTTTATATTTAATCCAAAAGGGAGGCAGTGTTTAGGAAAAATATATACATAAGGATGTTACAAAGGGGTTATTAAAATACCTATGCAGATACATAAAATAAAACAGGATAAAAAAGTGAAACTTACACCATAAAGTTCGCTGCGACGACTCAATATAGGTGGAGGAGGGGCTCCCCGGTTGGAATATGCTGTTATTGAACAGGACCCGTTGCTTATAATTCTTATTCCCCCCTGGCAATGAGTGCTCTTGTCTTCTCCATGGGTTCTTTTATACCTAAGGGGAGTTCTGGCCACACGCCCCTTGTGGTGACATCATGTGGGCCGGTCTCCAGCCTGTACATTTTTATTAGAAACGCTAACTTCTGCGATAACTCATCGCCCGTTGATCGCAGAAGCTTGCAGACTACGCCATTTTTTCCCTTATGATTTTATCTTTATTTTGATATCACACTTCACATAGCTGCAGTCTGCTATTCTGGTGTTTTTGCGCTGCAGCTCCCTGATTTTGGTTACAGCCCTAGAAAACTACCTACACATTCCTGGGCTGATTTGGTCACTACACATATGGGTCCCGTTACTGTCGGACCTATGGAACTCACAAGATTTCATATTTCATATCGGAGTCAGTGCGTCTAGAGATTTACCTTTGAGGCTCGGGAAGCAACTTCAACAGTTATACGCAAATTAGTGGAAGCCTGCGTTTTAATTACCTCCTGCGTCTTTCAGAGACAAAATGCTTACTTCCTAACGAAGTTATAACACTCCTTGGCTGGTCGTATTTGCATAAACTATTTACCATGCGTGTGTTAATTGGGGCTTTTGTGCTTAGCAGAAGGGGAATAAGGCATGGGGGTTATCATTTATGTCAGGCAGATATGGAAGAACATTTTCCTGATATTAATGTTCCTGACAGAGACCCACTCTTTAGTAATGGGAACGACAAAGCCTAGTCGGCTGATGGCTCTCTAAGAATAGTGAGGGCCGACTGCTCGCCCTTTAAGAATTGTAAAGGCCGCCTGATGGCCCTATAAAAATAGACTTTGTGACTTTCAGAGTCCCTCCTTCATAAATGAAACACGATGTGTCTGATGATGTCTCACACAACACATGGCCAAATAAGGTTATAAAATGTTAAAATGACATTTCCTGGTGAATGCATTTGTCTTCGTTGAAAGCAATGCAAAAGTGCAAAAATGCATCAAAAACGCTATGTGTGAACATAGCCCAAGGTGTGGAGGAGTATTTTTGTTTTGGTTATTTATTTTGCCTTATATACAAGTCATTACCCTGGAAAGGATGTTCCTTAACATATTTCCCAGGAAAATCCATTTTGGTTTCATTTTTGTATGTTTTATTGTGAGTCCGTAAAAGTGGCGTAATACCTCTGACAACGTTGATGACAGCAGTGACCTGGGAGTCAGAAATGGTTCCAGGGGTCTTCCCCATGCTGTTCCAATGCCATTTGAGCACTGTTCCCATCAATTTGGGCAATTTTTAGGTCCTCTGCAGACCGCCGGGGGGAGCCGCCTGAAAAATGCTCGAGTTTCTCATAGAATTACATTGGGCTCGTTGCTCGGGTCGAGCACCCGAGTATTCCAATGTGCTCGACCCGAGCAACGAGCCCCCGAGCACTTTAGTGTTCGCCCATCACTACCCGTCATCTCCATCATCAGTATCTGCTGACCACCCATCACCTCCATCATCAGTATCTGGTGACCGCCCATCGCCGCCATCATCAGTATCTGGTAACCGCCCGCTGCCTCCATCATCAGTATCTGGTGACCACCCGTCACCTCCATCATCAGTTTCTTGTAACCGGCCGTCACCTCCAATCATCAGATACCATGTATCAGTCTCTAACATTTCAGCAGCCAGCTCTCTGAGTTACCATGTATCAGTCCCTAACACTCCAGCAGCTCGCTCTCTGAGTTACTGTTACACGCACGCTGCTAGGTTCAGATAGGGTTGAGACAGGTTGCATGAATTCTTTGGAATCCTGGGGGAACCGTTACTCAGGACGACCATACACCATGTGCTGCAGCTTCTCTCAGGCACACAGGAGTATTGACCCTCAGGCACAGACACGTAGGTTGTTTCACTTGCTGACCAGACACACTTGACAAGAGTCCTCATAAACGGTAGAACAGTAGAATTTAATAAGAAGCCACACAGCCAGTGCAAGTTAAGTCTTATGAGCAACAGGCTCCATTGACAAACAGTGCAGTTTCCTTAGCAGCACAACAGTTCATAGTCTTCCTAGTAGTACAGGACAGCACAGTTCAAATGCAAAGGAACACAGCATTCTTTACAGCACAGTGAGATGGAGGAGGGGGGAGGGTTTGCTGAGGGAGATGATCCCTGTGACATCATTTTTTTCCAGTCCTTATCTTTCTGTCTGACAATACTCTGCACTTCTAGTTAAGGAACTCTACGTGACCTTTGCTTAGCTTCACTCCTGACTTCAATCCTTTTCACTTGCAGGGGTACTTCTGTAAGATACAGATAACACACACACCACCTTTCTTTTTGGCTTCAGCGAGACAGTAAACAACTTCCCCACAATCCCCCTGGGGCTCTGCTAAAACACTCCCCTTCTCCTGTGACTGTGTTAGCCTCTCTAGTTGCTGGATGCTTCTGGAGCACAACACTTAATGTCTCCTGTGCTTATGTTACTTCTAATAGTTGCTGAATGATTTTCATAGCAACAGCACTACTACTGCATGTCACATTACCATATATCAGTCCCTAACACTACAGCAGCCCGCTCTCCAAGTTACCATGTATCAGTCCCTAACACTACAGCAGCCTACTCTCTGAGTTACCATGTATAAGTCTTGCACACTCCAGCAGCCCGCTCTCTCAGTTACCATGTATCAGTCCCTAACACTACAGCAGCTCGCTCTCTGAGTTACCATGTATCAGTCCTTCACACTACAGCAACTCGCTCTCTGAGTTACCATGTATCAGTCCCTAACACTACAGCAGCCCGCTCTCTGAGTTACCATGTATCAGTCCCTAACACTACAGCAGCCCGCTCTCTGAGTTACCATGTATCAGTCTTTAACACTACAGCAGCCTGCTCTCTGAGTTACCATGTATCAGTTCCTAACACTACAGCAGCCCGCTCTCTGAGTTACCATGTATCAGTCCCTAACACTACAGCAGCCTGCTCTCTGAGTTACCATGTATCAGTCCCTAACACTACAGCAGCCCGCTCCCTGAGTTACCATGTATCAGTTCTTAACACTACAGCAGCCTGCTCTCTGAGTTACCATGTGTAGCATCGGCGTCTCTGCCCCCTGCCAGGCAAAGACGCCGTCCCCCTTACCGCCGTGCTCCTAGTCCGGCGTCTTCCGGCCTCCCTGCGGCTGCTGCTGGTGCATGCAGCTTCCTGGGCACTGTGCTTAGGGCGCGCGCACGCGCTCCCTCGCTCTTAAAGGGGCCACGCGCGCCATCCTAAAAAGTCCCCGGAGGACTTTCCCTATTTAAAGCACCTCCTCCAATATGGAGGTTGTTGCTCTGTGATTCTTACTGTTGCTTCAGCCCTCAGGTCCCTCTGCAAGTCAGCTCTGTCCGCCAGTCTGTTCTTCAGTCCTGCCTGCCAGTCTGACTACTATCCAGCCCGACAGTCTGTCTACAGTCCAGTCCGTCAGTCTGTCTATGGGCTCTGCCCGTCTGCTTAACTGGAAGCACCTGCCTGTTACCTGCCGTGCCCGCCAGCCTGCTTACCTGGAAGCACCTGCCTGTTACCTGCCATGCCCACCAGCCTGCTTACCTGGAAGCACCTGTCTGTTACCTGCTGTGCCTGCCAGCCTCCTTACCTGGAAGCACCTGCAAGTTGTGCTTGCCAGCCTGCCTACCCGGAGCACCCGTCTGGCTATCAGCCGAACCTGCCTTCTTGTTTACCCGGACCACCCGTTAGCCTGCCGTGCTCATCCGCTGTACTGATCAGTTCCTGCCATCTGAACCGTGGGAGTCACCTGCTCTCATACAAGGTCGGTCCCAGAGTGGCACCTGGTCTCCCTGCTCAGTCCCTCCCTGGTTCACGGAGTCTATTGAGCCGCTGTGCGACCGAGTAGGTACTTAGTCATGCCCCTCTGGTCCCTCCTTGCACCACAGCACAGAGGTTCCACCACCCGGATCCGTAGCAGTTTGCACGGGCCATGGAACCCAGTGGCCCCCAGGCTCCTTCGCTCTCTGACCTGTACCAGGAGTTTCTCGTCAGAGATCCCAACAGGAAACTATCCTGACCTACCTGCGGTCTGTCAATTCCCGCCTGGACACGCTGCCCACCCCATCTGTGTCCATCTCGAGTCGAGCTGCACCCGCTCCGGCGGCGCCTCAGCCTACTAGTGCCATGGCATCCAGCTCTGGTTCCCCGCTCTATGCGCCTCCATGTTTTGGTGGTGACCCCGTCTTATGTCGGGGTTTTCTAAGTCAGTGCATGCTGCACTTTGAACTCCTGGCACATCAGTTTCCCTCCGACCGGGGAATCATGTCTCACCTCACCGGGGAGGCATTGGCATGGTCAAATCCTCTGTGGGAGAGAGGGGATCCCCTGGTGTCCGATCTTCCGGCTTTCTTCACTGCCTTCCGGAAGGTCTTCGATGAGCCTGGATGAAAGACTTCTACTGCCTCCTCACTGCTCCGTCTCTGCCAAGGGAGCCTCACCGTGGGCCAGTATGCCATACAGTTCCGTACTCTCGCTTCTGAGCTTGCCTGGAACAACGAGGCCCTGGTGTCCACCTTTTGGGAGGGTCTTTCTGGACGGATCAAGGATGAGCTAGCAGGTCGTGACATCCCTTCCACCCTGGACAAACTGGTGTCACTAGCTACCCGGATTGACATCCGTTGTTTGGAACGAGCTAAGGAGACTACCCGGGAGAGAAGATTTCCACGTCTTGCTCCTGTATTCCAAAAGCCTGCCTCCCAACCAGCAATTCCTCGGGCACGCTCGCCTGAACCCATGCAAATTGACCAAACCAAGATGGTTAAGTCTCGCCAGGAGACGCGCCGAGCCGAAGGGAGTTGCTTCTACTATAGCAGTAAGGAGCATCTGATCCATTCCTGCCCGGTGAAGCCGGGAAACTCCAGTGTCTAGGACCGCTCAGAGAAGTCGTCCTAGGCAAGAGTAAATCCTCTCCATCCTTGATTCTATCTGTTTCTATTTCCAGTGGTGAGACCCGCTTCTTTGAGACCGCCCACCTGGATTCCGGAGCCGCTGGGAATCTCATTTCTCAGGCCCTTGTGGAGTGGTATCAGATTCCAACCATATGTCTGGCTGAACCATTGGCAGACGCTTCCGTGGATGGGAGACTTCTTCAGGAGACCATCTTGCTCATCACAGAGCCTTTAACCCTTCACGTGCGAATGCTGCACTTGGAGAGGATCTCCTTTCATGTGCTGTCCGGTCTCTCTCACTCCCTCTTGCTTGGTCTACCCTGGTTACAGAAACATGAACCCATCCTGAATTGGCGATCTGGTGAGGTGCTCCGTTGGGGGCAGGACTGCCATGAGTCCTGCCTGGTTCCGGTTCTTCCAGCTAGACCCCCATGTACTCTGGCTAATCTACCTGGTCTGCCGGCACCCTACTGGTCCTATGCGGACGTCTTCGACAAGAAGGAAGCCGAGATACTACCACCTTATAGGCCGTATGATTGCCCAATCAACCTGGTACCCGGTGCTTCACCTCCCCGCGGGCGTATCTACCCCTTGTCACTGGCTGAGACCCGGGCCATGTCTTAGTACATAGAAGAGAATCTTGCTAGGGGATTCATCCAGAAATCTACCTCCCCAGCTGGAGCAGGATTCTTCTTCGTTAAGAAGAAAGACGGCTCGCTACATCCGTGTATCGACTACAGGGGTCTTAACCAGATCACCATCAAGAATAAGTATCCCCTGCCTCTCATCTCGGAGCTGTTTGACCACCTTAAAGGCGCAAAGATCTTCACCAAGCTCGATCTTCGTGGGGCGTACAATTTGGTCCGGTTCGGCCAGGGAGACGAGTGGAAGACGGCATTCAACAACCGGGACGGCGACTATGAATGTCGCGTGATGCCCTTTGGTCTCTGTAATGCCCCAGCCATCTTCCAAGAGCTGGTTAACGACATCTTCCTTGATCTCCTGTATTCTTGCATGGTGTACCTAGACGATATCTTGGTCTTCTCACCGGAGGGATGTTCGTCAGGTTCTGCTAAGGCTCCGGCAGAATCGCCTCTACGCGCGCCGTCCTAAAAAGTCCCCGGCCAATGGCCGGAGGACTTTCCCTATTTAAAGCACCTCCTCCAATATGGAGGTGCCCGTGCAAGGTTGTTGCTCTGTGATTTTTACTGTTGCTTCAGCCCTCAGGTCCCTCTGCAAGTCAGCCCTGTCCGCCAGTCTGTTCTTCAGTCCTGCCCGCCAGTCTGACTACTATCCAGCTCGACAGTCTGTCTACAGTCCAGTCCGCCAGTCTGTCTATGAGCTCTGCCCGCCTGCTTACCTGGAAGCACCTGCCTGTTACCTGCCGTGCCCGCCAGCCTGCTTACCTGGAAGCACCTCCCTGCTACCTGCCGTGCCCGCCAGCCTGCTTACCTGGAAGCACCTGCCTGTTACCTGCCGTGCCCGCCAGCCTGCTTACCTGGAAGCACCTGTCTGTTACCTGCCGTGCCCGCCAGCCTGCTTACCTGGAAGCACCTGCCAGTTGTGCTTGCCAGTCTGCCTACCCGGAGCACCCGTCAGCCTGCCTGCCGTGCTCATCCGCTGTACCGGTCAGTTCCTGCCATCTGATCCGTGAGAGTCACCTGCTCTCATACAAGGTCGGTCCCAGAGTGGCACCTGGTCCCCCTGCTCGGTCCCTCCCTGGTTCATGAAGTCGATTGAGCCACCATTCGACCTTGGTCAGGCCGAGTAGGTACTTAGTCACGCCCCTCTGGTCCCTCCTTGCACCGCAGCACCGAGGTTCTACCACCTGGATCCGTAACACCATGTATCAGTCCCTAACACTACAGCAGCCCTCTCTCTGAGTTACCATGTATCAGTCCCTAACACTACAGCAGCCCTCTCTCTGAGTTACCATGTATCAGTCCCTAACACTACAGCAGCCCTCTCTCTGAGTTACCATGTATCAGTCCCTAACACTCCAGCAGCTCGCTCTCTGAGTTACCATGTATCAGTCTCTAACACTCCAGCAGCCTGCTCTCTGAGTTACCATGTATCAGTCCCTAACTCACCAGCAGCCCGCTCTCTGAGTTACAATGTATCAGTCCCTAACACCACAGCAGCCCGCTTTCTGACTTACCATGTATCAGTCCCTAACACTACAGCAGCTCGCTCTCTGTTAGGCACCCTTCACACATCCGTGTTCCCGGTACGTGTGGTGTCATTTTTTCACACTACCGGAGATGCGTACACACGCACACCCATTATAATCTATGGGGCTGTGCACACCGTGGGTCCATGTGACCCACATGTAGACACATATTTTTTTTTTCCAGCAGCACAGATGACAATAAGTACCACACAGGAGCACACAGATGACATAAGTGTGACATCTGTGTGACACGTACCGGAATACAATGCAGAATAAAAAATGAAAGATTTTTATGTGTTAAAGAATAAAGATGTGCAAAGATAGAGTTAGATAGATGATAGATAGATATGAGGTAGACGGACAGATATCCATGAGATATATAATTAGTGCCTTGTAGTTTACTGTAATTGTAGTAATCTAATAAATTAATGAAAAAAACTACGTGAGGTTCCCCCCATTTTTGGTAACCAGCAAAGGTAAAGCAGACAGCTGGAGGTTTATATTATCAGTCTGGAAAGGTCCCTGGATACTAGGCCCTTACCAGCCTAAAAATACCAGCCAACAGCCGCCCCAGAAGTGGCACATCACATTAGATGCGCCAATTTTAGTTCTTCGCCTTCGCTCTTCTCAAATGCACTGGTGGGGTGGCAATAGGGGTAATGGGATTTAGGGTTGATGTCAGCTGTGAATTGCCCAAAAACACATGACATCAAGCCCAGGTGTTAGTAATGGAGAGTCGTCTATCAGACACCCCATTACTCACACTACAGCAGCCAGCTCATTCAGTTAATGTGTATTATTCCCTCCCTCTCTAGCACCCACTTTCTCAGTTACCACGCATTTACCCCTCACATTCAGGAAGCCCGCTCTCTCATTCACCATGTGTCAGTCCCTTACATTATGGCAGCCCATTCACTCAATTACCATGTATCAGTCCCTCACACTCAGGAAGCCCTATCTCTCATTCACCATGTGTCAGTCCCTCACACTCAGGAAGCCCTCTCTCTCATTCACCATGTGCCAGTCCCTCACACTATGGCAGCCCATTCACTCAATTACATAAAATAAAGTATTTTTATTGAACATGATGATCTTGCAGCAGATTGGCTGCATGGATATATAAAAGGCCCCATATTCATCTATTCTGTACATTCTCTGAAGAAGCAACTACGCGAAACGTGCGTCGGGGAGGTTCAAGTCCTGGTAAATATACTATGTATCAATGAATTTTGAAGTATTTGGACTAATAAGTGTGTACTGTTTCTTTATCTGTATAACTTGGATACAATTATTCCTATAGGTTATATTTCACGCATGCGGCACTTTATATTTATATACCTACCTTTATAAACAGAATAAACTTCCTATGATACTTTTATTCTATTTGACTAGTATTTATCTTTTTGTCCTCTCTATCAGACATAAAGGTCTGTGGCTGCCACCAGTGTTTTGCACTTTTTGATTCCACTGGATGGAGATATTGTGTAATAGATTGTTGAATTTTACTATTTAGAATTATTTGCTCTTCTCTGTTGTATTCATCCACTATTATTTCTCCATATGGACTCATATTTATTCTCACACTTCTTATATCATTTATTGAGGATTTGACCAACATTTACCTGTGACTTGTTTCTTTGCAGTAGATCCACTTTTTAACTTTGTTTTTGCTGTCTGTTATGTTAATATATGTTCAATAAAAAGACTTTATTTTATAAGATTTTATTATCATTATTTATGAGAGTATTCTTTTCGGCTGGGTGATATATTTACACTCCCATGTACTTATAAGACCTTTTTACGCTATCATGTCCATTACATAACTTGTATCGTATATTTTCACCAGTTTTCCCTTCTACAGATTCTATTGTACCTAATTTCAGTTGTCTCTGAGCTGGTGGGTGGGGACTACCTGATATGATGCCTCCCATACAGATATAACAGATTACTGCTGTTCTTTCTATGTGTAGGAGGCAAACAGATACCGTAGCATAATGGACATTATAGAGCAGTACTGAGCAGTGTAACTTTGAATCCAGCTCTGGACTGAGAACTGTTGCTTGAAGCTTCAGCTTGAGCTACCTGTGTCTGTCTGATATCACTATAGTGCTTGCTTCTCACTCTTCCTCTCACTCCCCTCTCTTTAGACTATAATAGCAGGTGTAACCTGATACCTCAGTGATTTGAATGATGAGTTCAGGAGGCTGGGGAGGGAAGAAGTGGCTCATAAGTGTGGAAAGAAGCAGATTTATCTGCTAAGATTTATCACAAAGTTTCTCATATTCGCTTGTACTATTGATTTATGGAAAGTCTGTTGAAATGACAACAACCAATTAATAACTCCTCTTCTCCCAGATAAACTCTGTGTCTCTATGTGATGATTTCTGGATATTTGGTATTTTATTATTAGGCTTCAACATAAACATATGGCAATGTAGGCAATCAGGTGGTACCTCCACCCCAACAGCATCAACATAGCCCATAGCAAACAGTGAGGGATATCTCAGCCATGGATGGTCCAGAACATGGCGGCAGGGTTCAGGTGGCATCATTCCCAATTCTAACCCTCTCACCGGGAGAAGTGATGGTCCTCACCTTCATCTCCAGGTGACCATAGACTTTGATGGACACAAGGCTTATTATTAATATAAGAGCTAGGAGAATCCGGACAGGAAGCAGCTGCTGATACAAGATCTGCCTGGGATCCGAGCCTGGAAGAGGAAACATCAGAATAACACCAATATGATAGGATCAATTTATTGAATTGCCGCCCTGACACAACTCTACCTGGAAGATGGATCCCTTGGGTGCAATGGATTTTGCTTGGGTTAAAATAGCAGTAAAATCTATTAGGTCTTCGGTTTTGCCCTTTTAACCTCTGTAGAAGGATCTGGACTTTTCTGCTAAGACTACCCAGGCGACAACTATAGATGAGTGGATCGATCTGCGGAGGATCAACTTTGAGTTGAATTTCCTGAAATTCGCAGGTGGCTGCATATTTGAAGACTAGGATTTGATTTGCTAGATTTGGACAAAAAAATGACTGGCATTTCACACCCACTGATGAAGACTCATAAAGCGGGCTAATTACATCAGGCTTTCCCATAATGCTCTGCAGCTATCACATCACATGGTCTATCACAGCCAATCAGGGGGCTAGAACAACCGGTAGTATAGATGGAGGTTGACCAAGGAGTGCCATTTTATGCTCACAGCTCATTCCACCTAGGGATAGGAAAAGGCCTAATCTGATTATGGCGTACTACTTCAGTGCTCAAACAGATTGAAAATGTCAGTGGTGGTCCCAGTCTGCGAATACTAATGCAAAGATTCAAGTGATATATCGGAAAGTTCTGTATCTGTATAGTCACTCAGCGTGATATATAGGGAAGTGCTGCAGTTGTATAGTCACTCAGTGTGATATATGGAAGTGCTGCAGCTGCATAGTCACTCAGTGTGATATATGGAAGTTCTGTATCTGTATAGTCACTCAGTGTGATATATGGGGAAGTGCTGCAGTTGTATAGTCACTCAGTGTGATATATGGAAGTTCTGCAGCTGCATAGTCACTCAGTGTGATATATGGAAGTTCTGTATCTGTATAGTCACTCAGTGTGATATATGGGGAAGTGCTGCAGTTGTATAGTCACTCAGTGTGATATACGGAAGTGCTGCAGCTGCATAGTCACTCAGTGTGATATATGGAAGTTCTGTATCTGTATAGTCACTCAGTGTGATATATAGGGAAGTGCTGCAGTTGTATAGTCACTCAGTGTGATATATAGGGAAGTGTTGCAGCTGTATAATCACTCAGTGTGATATAAGGAAGTTCTGTATCTGTATAGTCACTCAGTGTGATATATAGGGAAGTGATGTCGCTGTATAGTCACTCAGTGTGATATATAGGGAAGTGATGTCACTGTATAGTCACTCAGTGTGATATATGGAAGTGCTGCAGCTGTATAGTCACTCAGTGTGATATATGGAAGTGCTCAGCTGTATAGTCACTTACTGTGATATATAGAACTGATGTCGCTTTATAGTCACTCAGTGTGATATATAGGGAAGTTCTGTAGCTGTATAGTCACTCAGTGTGATATATAGGGAAGTGATGTCGCTGTATAGTCACTCAGTGTGATATGTGGAAGTGCTGCAGCTGTATAGTCACTCAGTGTGATATATAGGGAAGTGATGTCGCTGTATAGTCACTCAGTGTGATATATGGAAGTGCTGCAGCTGTATAGTCACTCACTGTGATATATAGAAGTGATGTCGCTGTATAGTCACTCAGTGTGATATATAGGGAAGTTCTGTAGCTGTATAGTCACTCAGTGTGATATATAGGGAAGTGATGTCGCTGTATAGTCACTCAGTGTGATATATGGAAGTGCTCTATCTGTATGATCACCCAGTGTGATATATGGAAGTGTTGCAGCTGTATAGTACCTCAGTGTGATATATGGAAGTGCTGTTGCTGTATAGTCACTCAGTGTGATATATGGAAGTGATGCCGCTGTATAGTCACTCAGTGTGATATATAGGGAAGTGCTGTAGCTGTATAGTCACTCAGTGTGATACATGAAATTTCTGTACCTGTATAGTCACTCAGTGTTATATATTTAAGTTCTGTACCTGTATAGTCACTCAGTGTGATATACGGAAGTGCTCTATCTGTATAATCACTCAGTGTGATATATGGAAGTGCTGCAGCTGCATAGTCACTCAGTGTGATATATGGAAGTTCTGTACCTGTATAGTCACTCAGTGTGATATATAGGGAAGTGCTGTAGCTGAATAGTCACTAACTGTGTTATATAGTGAAGTGTTGTATCTGTTTATTCACTCAGTGTGATATATATGGACTGTATAGTAGCTGTATAGTAACTCAGTGTGATATACAGGGAATTTCTGCAGATTTATAGTCACTTAGTGTAAGGAAGTTCTTAACCTGTATAGTCACTTAGTGTGACTGTTCATTGATTGATCTGAGATATTCTGCAGTAACAGCATGTCATAGAATATATTAAAATCTCTATGCCACACGAGATTGCAGGGGCAAAAAAGGCAGACAGTCAGAGTCAGAATGATGCCAGGCCACATTCACTCACCCCCTCCCTCCTTTTTCCTCTCACACCGATTTCCAGTTAGGAGACAAGAGATGGCAATCTAGCTGAAACTCTTAGAAATAGACTTGTACAATGGGCATAAACAGGTAGGAAATTAAAATGCGGAAAGTCCTTTTGAAGCCCAAATACCGACAAGGATGTCTTTTGTGCGTAGACAAAGAGTTATAGTTTGGACAGATAATTAAACCAGGATACCTATTGTGCCATCCAAGATGAACTGTTGATTCTCACAGGATGAATCCCCTATGATGAAAGACTGAGATTTATAGAATAGACAGTAAAGGTCTTTTCAGTGGGTTGGGTAACAAAGGTACCTGTGTTTACACATAGACAGATAAGTGGAAGAAGCCTTTTTGTTCCCAGGAAATACATTGTCCTTTCAGTGGAAATGTTCTACACTTACACTAGACACCTTTTGTCCCTGTAAGAGAAATATTGCACCTGCAACAGACATATGTCTCCGAAAGAAAATCTGGAATATTGGAGTTTGTATAAATCCAATAGTGATGGGACATACATACTTAGCATCAGGGCAAATCAGAGAAGAAGATGCCTATGTTTTCCTAACTGTAACCCCTGCCTATAGGCCATAAATTGATAATGAGCTAATCGCTGACAACAGCCAGGTCATGTTTGGTCTCTGTGTAATGGTTAAATCGTAATAAAAAATATGGCAGCGATCTTGGACTTCTGCGATCATCCATAAAGGAGTTATCGCATAAGTGGGATTTTTTCACAAATCTGAAGGGCTGAAGACAGCCTACAAGCCGACCCACATAAGGTCATCATGGGGGTGTGTGGGTGTAACTCAGGTGCTCATAAAAGATCAAGGCAAGTATCCAAGAATCCCATTCACTGAACGGCCCCAAGCAAGGCGCTCTCCTTCAGCTAAGTTGACACATCTCTGCGAGCGGTGTAGTAAGTTCTCTTGTTAATCCCTTTTATTTTCTGTAACTGTATATGCTGTATTGTTTTGTCCCCTTTGCAAAATATTTTGCATATTTTTATAAACACTGCCTCTTTTTGAATTAAATACAACATTTAATATTTCTGTTCCTTTTGTTCTGTAAACCACGCCTCAAAACCATACGCTACCTACCAGGCCTCCAGTCAGCCTGTAAAAATGACTGGTGGTGGCAGCTAATAATCTTTCTGGGGTTATCATGGAGTTAGCAGTGACCGTACGAGGGTATATACATATACAGTATTCTACGTGTTGTAATCTTGAGGTGTATATACCATACGTTCACTGTTAGTTTTCCGATAACCGGTCTAGTAGTAGTGACAGCCTGCGGCCTTCTCCATTAATTATCCGGATAATAGGGGAAGTAGAGATCTGTTCACTCTAAAAGATCACAGCGGTTGGTTCTGCGTGACCTTCCCGAGCTGCAATCTTTGACGCAGCACCTTAATAACAGCCATTTTATTCTTCACGCACTGAAAACAAGAAGGGCAGCATTAAACTCCACTGTGCTATTTTCGCTGCTAAAACAAAACCCTGAATCCAAGGCTTGTTTGTCACAGAAAGTGTGATTTCTGCATTGTAAGGTGAAAAATACCTGAACACACAATGTACTGTAGATATAGAGACGTCTGCAGCATTTCTGCCATCTGGTCATGAGTCTCACGATGTACAATGGCTTTGAAAGTATGACATTCCTGCAGATTCAGATTCTTGTGAAATTTCAGTTTTTCAGACTATATATTATTAGCCGATGTTTGTTGGAAAAAGGTTCCTCTGTGACATAAGAAATGTTCCTCCTATCGGAGTGGCATCTTATAATGATGAATGTCCTGTTCCATCTACAAGTCGGTAGTTGGAGGACCATACTTGTCTTACTACATGGAGATAGCAATGGTGGCAGCGGCCAGGTGAGATATCAGCAGTCTTTCTGTTGTACACTAATTTTTCCACTTTTCTGATTGAGATTCCCCTTCTCAATAAATCTAGTGGAAAGGTTAACTTAGTTACAGCACTGCTAGGAGGTAAAATATAATTGCAAAAAGATTATTGACAAGAAAATGTCAAATGACTTCAATGGAACATCCATATAATTTACGGTGCAGATCTTAGGCCTGGCCAATAATAGGGAATCAAAAATGTGGGGCTACCTACCTCATAAATGTCCTAACAACTTACTAAAGCCTAGAAAGTCCTGAAGCCATAAAAACCCAACAGTGACTGATGGTCTCTTCTCACCTTGGACCAGAAGGTGAGCTCCAATCCCCTGGTAGAAGTGTTGATTAAAGTCCCGGACAGTACAGATATAAGTCCCGGTGTCATTGGCGGTGACTGGGGAGATGATGAGGATGTTGGACATGATGGTGACTCTTGTAGTGTTCTTCAGTATATGATCAGGGTTCGTATTGTTCAGATTCCAATAATAATGATGAGTCTGATGGTTCTCAGCTCCTCTCATCTCACAGGACAACACCGCGCTCTGACCCTCCGGTATAGAAAGGACTGGAGGGTCTTGGATGATACTCACTGCAGAAGCTTCTGTGGAATCAAAATAGATCTAGAATGAAGCATTATAGTACATACAGTACATGCCGTAAATTCTGTATCAGCACATATCTCAGTATAGAAATACAGTAAAAAAAAAAAAGCAAGAACAATACAGAAATGCATTGCTGGAAATAATATTAGTACATAAATGCAGCATCAGAAACAATGCAGTACCATAATCACGCTCAGAAGTGAAATACAGTAAAAAAAAAAACAAGCACAGTACAGAAATGAATTACTGGAAATAAAAAGTATTACAAATACAGTACCAAATCCAATCTCGGTAGAGAAATACGGTACAAGGACCAAAGAATATCCTGCATCTGGCTTAGCCTTAATCAGCTGATCAAGATGAGCACAGACCACTCCCCTCTGGTTCACAGCTGAATGCATTCTGTAGCACATATATTGTTATCAAGGAGTCTGCTATAGACGTGTCTGCAGTGCATTGCCTTAAGTGTATTGCTTAAGTGTGAGAAATATGAATTATACCTGAATTGAACCTGAAGGGAACTCGATACTTGGACACTGTAAACAATGTTTGTGTTTGTTTTCACTCTCACAATCATAATCCTTCACTTTATACAACCACACTTAATCCCTAAACATAGCAATGAACTCTTCATCTCTCCCTCAATCCTCCCCATTCACCTCACCTCCTCCTCAGAACTATTCCTCAACATTCAATCCTGTGTCTCTAAGTACAGACAGCCACCTCATGCTCTCTCCTGCTCCCACCTACTAACACTTTCTCTGCTCCTCCCCAAATCCTGGCCCTCCTCATCCCATCTCCATAGTCACTTCCACCTCCTATCCACGATCTATCACAAACTCTCACAACCCTTCTAACCTCATACATATCCGCCCAGCCCCCGCTTCCCCAGTCCCACTAACAGGAGCTCTACGGAACGCGCGCTGCGTCTGCAACAAACTTCCCTACATCCACGATCTTTTCATCACTAACAAACTTTCATTCCTCGGCATCACCGAAACCTGGCTCACCCCTTCTGACATGGCCTCTCCAGCTGCACTTTTGTACGGTGGATTCCACCATTCCCACACCCTCTGCCCCATTGGCAAGCATGGTGGAGGAGTACGTTTTCTCCTGCCAGATAACTGCTCCTTCACCCAAATCCCACTGCCACCTTCCATTACTCGCCTCTCTTTTGAGGTGCACTGTGCGCGCATCTACTCCCCCTCCAACCTCCAACTGGGTGTCATTTACCGTCCTCCAGGACCAGTAACCACCTTCTTAGACCACTTCAACACCTGGCTAATTAATTTCCTTTCCGCTGACATCCCCACTATCATCATGGGTGACTTCAACATCCCCATCGACACTTCCCTCTCAGCTGCCTCTAAGCTTCTATCCCTCACTTCCTCCTTCGGCCTTACCCAATGGTCTTCCGCAACCATTCACAAAGATGGTCATACTCTGGACCTCATCTTCACCGGCCTCTGTTCCCTGTCTAACCTCTCTAACTCACCCCTCCCTCTTTCTGACCACAACCTACTTACATTCTCTATCCTCTCCTCTCCAGGGCAACAATCCCCACTGCACAAACTTGCATACCCTTGCAGAAATCTTAAACACCTCAACCTACACTCACTCTCTGAATCCCTCCTCCCCCTTACAGACATCAGTTCCTTACATGATGCAGATGTTGCTGCCTCTTTATATAACACCACAACAGCTGCAGCTCTCAATTCGGTTGACCCCCTTACACATACCAAAGCTCGCACAATCAACAGGCAACCCTGGCCCACCAGCCTAACCAAAGAACTGCGATGGGCCTCCAGGGTTGCTGAGCATAGATGGAAAATGTCCCACTCCAATGAGCACTTCATTGCATTCAACAGTCCCTCACTACCTTCAAGTCCACACTCACGGCAGCAAAAATATATACTTCTCATCTCTCATATCCTCCCTGTCTCACAACCCTAAACAGCTATTTAACACTTTAATTTGTCTCCTCCATCCCCCAGCGCCTCCTCTCTCTCCTCTCATCTCAGTTGAAGATTTTGCCTCATTCTTCAAGCAGATTGACACCATCAGACAAAGCTTTTGCCTAAAGTCCCCCCAGCCCCTCCTCAGACCTATTGAATTCTTCTCCTCCAAAACCAGCTTCTCCACCATTACAGAAGATCAACTTTCCTCTTTACTCTCCAAATCACACTTCACCATCTGTGAACTTGACCCAATCCTGTCCCACCGCATCCCCAGGCTTACCACTATCTTCATCCCAACCTCTTCAACCTGTCACTAAAAACTGGTGTCTTCCCCTCATGCTTCAAACATGCCTCGATCACACCCATCCTCAAAAATCCCTCCCTTGACCTATCCTCTCTGACAAGCTATCGCCCCATATAACTTCTTCCCTATGTCTCAAAACTACTGGAACAACATGTCCACTTTGAACTGTCCTCCCACCTCTCCTCCTGCTCCCTCCTTGACCGCTTACAAATTCTGACCCCACCATTCTACTGAAACTGCCCTGACTAAAGTCACCAACGACCTACTAACCGCCAAATTCAAGCGACACTACTCCATCCTCCTCCTCCTGGACCTGTCATCTGCCTTTGACACAGTGGACCGTTCTCTCTTACTACAGACTCTCTCATCTCTCGGCATCACAGACTTGGCCCTATCTTGGATCTCTTCATACCTAACAGACCGGACATTCAGCGTCTCCCACTCACACACCACCTCCTCATCTCGCCCCCTATCTGTCGGTGTCCCCCAGTTCTAGGACCCCTGCTCTTCTCCATCTACACCTTAGGCCTGGGACAGCTCATAGAGTCCCACGGCTTTCAGAATCACCTCTATGCTGATGACACACAGATCTACCTCTCTGGACCTGATATCTCCTCCCTACTAACCAAAATCCCACAATGTCTGTCCGCTATCTCATTCTTCTTCTCTGCCAGATTTCTAAAACTTAACATGGATAAAACAGAATTCATCATAGTTCCACCTTCCCATTCACCCCCCCCAACTGACCTATCCATCAACGTCAGTGGCTGTTCACTATTCCCAGTCCCGCAAGCTTGCTGCTTTTGGGTAACAATGGACTTTGATCTCTCCTTGAAACCACATATCCAAGCCCTTTCCACTTCCTGCCGACTCCAACTCAAAAATATTTCCCGGATCCGCACATTCCTCAACCACGAATCTGCAAAAAACACTAGTGCATGCCCTCATCATCTCCCGCCTAGACTACTGCAACCTCCTGCTCTGTGGCCTCCCCTCTAACACTCTCACACCCCTCCAATCTATCATAAACTCTGCTGCCTGACTAATCCATTTGTCCCTCCGCTATTCCAAGGACTCTCCTCTCTGTCAATCCCTTCACTGGCTCCCCATTGCCCAGAGACTCCAGTTCAAAACCCTAACCATGGCATACAAAACCATCCACCATCTCCTCCATATATCTGTGACCTAGTCTCTCAGTACAAACCTGCACGCAACCTCCAATCCTCACAAGATCTCCTTCTCATCTCCCCTCTTATCTCCTCCTCCCACAATCACATACAAGATTTCTCCCGTGCTTCCCTCCTACTCTGGAACTCTCTACCCCAACACATCAGACTCTCGCCTACCATGGAAACCTTCAAAAGGAACCAGAAGACCCACGTCTTCCGACAAGCCTACAACCTGCAGTAACCCTCACTCCACCATACCGCTGCACGACCAGCTCTACCCTCACCTACTGTATCCTCACCCATCCCCTGTAGATTGTGAGCCCTCGCGGGCAGGGTCCTCACTCCACCATACCGCTGCACGACCAGCTCTACCCTCACCTACTGTATCCTCACCCATCCCTCGTAGATTGTGAGCACTCGCGGGCAGGGTCCTCGCTCCACCATACCGCTCCACGACCAGCTCTACCCTCACCTACTGTATCCTCACCCATCCCTCGTAGATTGTGAGCACTCGCGGGCAGGGTCCTCGCTCCACCATACCGCTCCACGACCAGCTCTACCCTCACCTACTGTATCCTCACCCATCCCCTGTAGACTGTGAGCCCTCGCGGGCAGGGTCCTCGCTCCACCATACCGCTGCACGACCAGCTCTACCCCCACCTACTGTATCCTCACCCATTCCTTGTAGACTGTGAGCCCTCGCGGGCAGGGTCCTCTCCCGTCCTGTACCAGTCGCCATCATGTTTTGTTATAGATCATTGCAATTGCTTTTGCATGTATTCCCTTTTTTCACATGTAAAGTGACATGGAATAAATGGCGCTATAATAATAAATAAATAAATAATAATAAAACTAGAACTAAGCTTAAATTAAATCTGTCAGTAAGATCCACCCTCCTATGCTGTCTATAGGTCATAGGACGCTGAATAAAAGGACACCATGATATCTACAATCTGAAGTCTTATTCCAGAGAAATCTATGTTTTTCTTATATTTAAAGGACCTGTTCAGGGCTATGGGCGGGGCACAGATCTGCCCGAGACTACACCCCCAGAGCTTATTGTAAGTGAAAGTGGGTGTTACCAGTGTGAGACATGTAATGTGACACAGAACAGTAGAACTGAACTTTGTCTCCTTACAAACACATTTGCTGCATCTCTCACAGCTCTGCTGTATTGCACGGGGTTCCTGTGAGAAGCTGCAGGAGTGTTAGTGATAGTCACACACAGCTCTGCAGTAAGATCAGGAGAGCAGGGAGCTGTCATTACACATCACACTGCTAACTCCTCATGTCATTTTCAATGAGCTCTGAAGGCAAAGTCTCAGGGAGATCTATGTGGCCGTCATGTTAAACCACAGCACTTAGTATGAACAGAAAGTGGTAAAGATAAGATGGGCATGTCACAAGCAAAAATTCTACCACCCATCATCTGACACAGTAGCTAAATGAGTACGGCATCCAGTGATTCACAGGTGATGTCCTTTCTTTCTCTATCTGGCCTGGGCCAAGCTTAGTACAGAAAGGCAGTATCAGAACCAGGTTGAGAACAGTGATCATATGCCACCACCAAATGAGTGGACAACATGTTAAACTACCGCTCCCTGTACAGCCTGTAAAATGGTAAGGATATGATAATTGCTCAAACCTACCATCCAACATAGAGGCAGAAGCAGCCATGACATCCAGTGTCTCACAGACGACGTTTCTCTGATTGGAGCCGTTCTCATTGCTTTTTAGCTCTACCCAGCCCAGACCACCCTGTTGACTTCTCATGACCACATCTAATCTCTGCTGAGTTTGCTGCCCAGATATTTGTGGCTATCTAATTTTGGCACACGTCTCGATGCTTTATATCAGGACCAACCTCTCTTAGAACCATACACAGCGACAAACTGCAACCCCCTGAAAATAATAGTGATCCCCTACTATCATCCCACTAAAGATAAAAGCTCCATCACAAATAAAATAGTGCCGCACCTTAGACTATAGAAAAATTGTGCTACACACTGAGCCCTGGTGCTGGAGCTAACAACACAATATAATGGACCCATCTGTATAATTAATGAGACCCGGAGACCCCCATTATATGAATATAAAGGAAGCATAAAGACCCCCTGCTCATTACAGGCCAATTACTGGTGGTCTTTTCTCACCTTGGACTAGAAGACGAGTCCCAGTTTCTTGGTAAATGTGTAGATTATTATAGTCCCAGGCAGTACAGATATAAGTCCCGGTGTCATCGGCAGTGACTGGGGAGATGATGAGGGTGCTGGACATGATGGTGACTCTTGTAGTGTTCTTCAGTATATGATCAGGGTTCGTATTGTTCAGATTCCAATAATAATGAAGATTCTGCCGGTTCTCAGATCCTCTCATCTCACAGGACATCACCGCGCTCTGACCCTCCGGTATAGAAAGGACTGGAGGGTCCTGGGTGATGGTCACCGCAGATGTCCCTGAAAAGGTAAAGAGAACAAAGAGGGAAAAACTAGAACATGCTGGTGTCAGGGGGCACATGAGCTTCTAGTGTCAGGGGGCACATGAGCTGCTGGTTTTGGGGGGGGCACATGAGCAGCTGGTGTCGTGGGGCACAAGAGCTGCTGGTGTCGGGAGAACATGATCTGCTGGTGTCGGGGGCACATGAGCTGCTGGTGTCGGGAGAACATGATCTGCTGGTGTCGGGGGCACATGAGCTGCTGGTGTCGGGAGAACATGAGCTGCTGGTGTCGGGAGAACATGAGCTGCTGGTGTCAGGGGCACATGAGCTGCTGGTGTCAGGGGCACATGAGCTGCTGGTGTCGGGAGAACATGAGCTGCTGGTGTCGGGAGAACATGAGCTGCTGGTGTCGGGGGCACATGAGCTGCTGGTGTCGGGGGAGCACATGAGCTGCTGGTGTCAGGGGCACATGAGCTGCTGGTGTCAGGGGCACATGAGCTGCTGGTGTCAGGGTGCACATGAGCTGCTGGTGTCGGGGGAGCACATGAGCTGCTGGTGTCAGGGGCACATGAGCTGCTGGTGTCGGGGGCACATGAGCTGCTGGTGTCGGGAGAACATGAGCTGCTGGTGTCGGGGGCACATGAGCTGCTGGTGTCGGGGGCACATGAGCTGCTGGTGTCGGGAGAACATGAGCTGCCGGTGTCAGGGGGCACATGAGCTGCTGGTGTCGGGGGCCACATGAGCTGCCATTGTCGGGGGCACATGAACTGCTGGTGTCAGGGGGCACATGAGCTGCCTGTGTCGGAGGGCACATGAGCTGCTGGTGTCGGGGGGGCACATGAGCTGCTGGTGTCGAGGGGCACATGAGCTGCCAGTGTTGGGGGGGCACATCAGCTGCTGGTGTCGGGGGGCATATGAGCTGCTGGTGTCAGGGGCACATGAGCTTCCGGTGTCAGGGAGGGCACATGAGCTGCTGGCGCTGGGGGACACAAGAGCTGCTGGTGTTGGGGGCACATGAGCTGCCGGTGTCTGGGGCACATGAGCTGCTGGTGTCGGGGGGACATGAGCTGCTGGTGTCGGGGGGCACATGAGCTGCTGGTGTCGGGGGGCACATGAGCTGCTGATGTCGAGGGACACATGAGCTGCTGGTGTCGGGGGCCACATGAGCTGCCGTTGTCGGGGGCACATGAGCTGCTGGTGTTGGGGGGCACATGAGCTGCTGATGTCAGCGGGGCACATGAACTGCTGGTGTCGGGGGGCACATGAACTGCTGGTGTCGGGGGCACATGAGCTGCTGATGTCGAGGGGCACATGAGCTGCTGGTGTCGGGGGGCGCATGAGCTGCTGGTGTTGGGGGCACATGAGCTACCGATGTCGGGGGACACGAGCTGCCGGTGTAGGGGGACGCATGAGCTGCTGGTGTTGGGGGCACATGAGCTGCTGATGTCGAGGGGCACATGAGCTGCTGGTGTCGGGGGGCACATGAGCTGCTGGTGTTGGGGGCACATGAGCTACCGATGTCGGGGGACACGAGCTGCCGGTGTAGCGGGACCCATGAGCTGCTGGTGTTGGGGGCACATGAGCTGCCGATGTCAGAGGGCACATGAGCTGCTGGTGTCAAGGGGCACATGAGCTGCTGGCGCTGGGGGGCACATGATCTGCTGGTGTCTGGGGCACATGAGTTGCTGATGTCGAGGGGCACATGAGCTGCTGGTGTCGGGGGGCATATGAGCTGCTGGTGTTGGGGCCACATGAGCTGCTGTTGTCGGGGGCACATGAGCTGCTGATTTCAGTGGGGCACATGAACTGCTGGTGTCGGGGGCACATGAGCTGCTGATGTCGAGGGGCACATGAGCTGCTGGTGTTGGGGGCACATGAGCTACCGATGTCTGGGGACGCATGAGCTGCTGGTGTTGGGGGCACATGAGCTGCCGATGTCGGAGGGCACATGAGCTGCTGGTGTCAAGGGGCACATGAGCTGCTGGCGCTGGGGGGAACATGATCTGCTGGTGTCGAGGGGCAGATGAGCTGCTGGTGTTGGGGGCACATAAGCTGCTGGTGTCGGGGGGGCACATGAGCTGCTGGCGCTGGGGGGTGCATGAGCTGCTGGTGTCAGGAGGCACATGAGCTGCTGGTGTTGGGGGCCACATGAGCTTCTGGTGTCGGGGGGAACACATGAGATGCTGGTGTTGGGGGCCACATGAGCTTCTGGTGTCGGGGGGGAACACATGAGATGCCGGTGTCGGGGGGCACATGAGCTGCTGGTGTCAGGGGGCACATGAGCTTCTGGTGTTGGGGGGCATATGAGCTGCTGGTGTCAGGGGGGCACATGAACTTCTGGTGTCGGGTGCACATGAGCTGCTGGTGTCAGGGGATACATGAGCTTCTGGTGTTGGGGGGCACATGAGCTGCTGGTGTCAGGGGGCACATGAGCTGCTGATGTCAGGGGGACACATGAACTGCTGGTGTCGGGGGCACATGAGCTGCTGATGTCGAGGGGCACATGAGCTGCTGGTGTTGGGGGCACATGAGCTACCGATGTCGGGGGACACATGAGCTGCCGGTGTCGGGGGGCACATGAGCTGCTGGTATTGGGGGCACATGAGCTGCCGATGTCGGAGGGCACATGAGCTGCTGATGTCGGGTGGCACATGAGCTGCTGGTGTCAGGGGGCACATGAGCTGCTGATGTCAGGGGGACACATGAGCTGCTGGTGTCGGGGGCACATGAGCTGCTGATGTCGAGGGGCACATGAGCTGCTGGTGTTGGGGGAACATGAGCTACCGATGTCGGGGGACACATGAGCTGCCGGTGTAGGGGGGCGCATGAGCTGCTGGTATTGGGGGCACATGAGCTGCCGATGTCGGAGGGCACATGAGCTGCTGATGTCGGGTGGCACATGTCATTGATGGGATCATGAAGTCACAGATGTCCTGCTCTATAGTAACAGAGAAGATGCCGTCATCACTCCGGCCCTCTGTAGACGGCATTTTTTCCAACATGACAACGATACAAAACATCTGCTGCATTTCTGGAGAAGAAAAGGTGTCAGTGACTCAGTGGCCAAGTGTCTCCTGACAACCGGACCCCTATGGAGAGTTCTGGAGACAAGATGTCACCACTCTGCATCCGGCCTCCAGGTTCTAGAGCTCGTTCTGAAGATGCAGAAAGATGGACGCGGTAATATGTCGCCACCTTGTTCCTTCCAGGTCGAGAAGACTCGGAGCCTCCTTACACATCATGGAGGTCACACACAATACTAGATGGAGGAGTTATTGATGGGGGTGTACTCATTTTTGCAATAACTAATTCGAGTAAAACTGAAGCTTTTGTAATGAGAGTTATATTATAACCTCACTGTCATGACATGGGGAAAAATGCTCTATGAAACTCAGAATTGTCAAAACGATGGAAATTAATCTTGTGTTCAGCAAGATATTGATTAAAATTTTACTTTTCATAGGGGGTGTACTCATTTATGCTGAGCACTGTGTACAGTATATCCATATTCCTCATCAAACATGACATCTCGTACCTCTGGGATGCTGCACATATTCTTACATTTACTAATATTTTACCTTCGTAAGATACAGTCTTGAAGTATCCCCCCAGCAACTGTCCACACCCCAGTATACCCCCAGTAACGGTCCACACCCCAGTATCCCCCCCAGTAATGGTCCACATCCCAGTATCCCCCCAGTAATGGTCCACACCACAGTATCCCCCCAGCAACTGTCCACACACCCAATTATCCCCCAGTAATGGTCCACATTCCAGTATCCCCCCAGTAAGTCCACATCCCAGTATCGCCCAGTAACGGTCCACACCCTAGTATCCCCCAAACAACTGTCCACACTCCAGTATCCCCCAGTAATGGTCCACACCCCAGTATCCCTCCCAGTAACAGTCCATACTCCAGCATCCCCCCAGTAACGGTCCACACCCTAGTATCCCCCCAATAACGGTTCAAACACCAGTATCCCTCCAGCAACTGTCCACACCCCAGTATCCCCCCAGTAACGGTCCACACCCCAATATCCCCCCCAGTAACGGTCCACACCCTAGTATCCCTCAATCAACTGTCCACACCAAAGTATCTACCCAGTAATGGTCCACACACCAGTATCCCCCAGCAACTGTCCACACACCCCAGTGTCCCCCAGTAATGGTCCACACTTCAGTATCCCCCAGTAACGGTCCACACCCCAGTATCCCCCAAACAACTATCCACACCCCAGTATCCCCCAGTAATGGTCCACACCCCAGTATCCCCCCCAGTAACAGTCCACACTCCAGTATCCCCCCAGTAATGGTCCACACCCCAGTATCTCCCCATTAGCGGTTCAAACACCAGTATCCCCCCAATAACAGTCCACATGCCAGTATCCCTCTAGTAACGGTCCACACCCCAGTATCCCCCCAGTAACGGTCCACTCTCCAGTATCCCCCTAGTAACGGTCCACATTCCAGTATCTTCCAGTAATGGTCCACACCCCAGTGTCCCCCCACAGTAACAGTCCACACCCCAGTATCCCCCTAGCAACTGTCCACACCTCAGTAGTATCCCCCCCAGTAATGGTCCACACCCCAGTATCCCTCTAGCAATTGTTCACACCCCAGCATCCCCCCCAGTAACGGTCCACACCCCAGTATCCCTCTAGCAATTGTTCACACCACAGTATCCCCCCAGTAACGGTCCACACTCCAGTATGCCCCCAGTAATGGTCCACACTCCAGTATCCCCCAGTATCTGTCCACACACCCCATGATCCCCCCTCAGTAACAGTCCACATCCCAGTATCCCCCTAGCAACTGTCCACACCCCAGTATCCCTCCAGTAACGGTCCGCACTCCAGTATCCCCCAGTAATGGTCACACCCCAGTATCCCCCCAGCAACTATCCACACCCCAGTATCCCCCAGTAACGGTCCACACCCCAGTATCCCCCCAAGTAACAGTCCACACCCCAGTATCCCCCCAGTAATGGTCCACACCCAAGTATCCCCCCAGTAACAGTTCACACCCAAGTTTCCCCCCCTTAACGGTCCACACCTCAGTATCACCCCAGTAACGGTCCACACCCCAGTATCCCCCTCCAGTAATGGTCCACACCCCAGTATCCCCCCAGTAACAGTTCACACCCCAGTATCCCCCCCCAGTAATGGTTCAGACCCCAGTATCCCCCCAGTAATGGTCCACACCCCAGTATCCCCCCTGTAACGGTTCACACCCCAGTATCCCGCCCACTAACGGTCCACACCCCAGTATCCCCCCAGTAACGGTCCACACCCCAGTATCTCCCCCCAGTTACGGTCCACACCCCAGTATCCCTCTCCCAGTAACAGTCCACACCCCAATATCCCTCTCCCAGTAACAGTCCACACCCCAGTATCCCCCTAACAACTGTCCACACCCCAGTATCCGCCCAAGTAATGGTCCACACCCCAGTATTTCCCCATTAACGGTCCACACCCCAGTATGCCCCCAGTAACGGTCCACACCCCAGTATACCCCCAACAACTATCCACACCCCAGTATCCTCCAGGAATGGTTCACACAACAGTATCCCCTCATTAATGGTACACACCTCAGTACCTCCCCATTAATGGTCGACACCCCAGTATCTCTGTAGTAACTATCCACTCCCCAGTATCCCCCCCAGTAACGGTCCACACCCCAGTATATCCCCAGTAACGATCCACACTCCAGTATCCCCCCCAGTAACGGTCAACACTCTAGTATCCCCCCCTAGTAATGGTCCACACCCCAGTATCCCCCCAGCAGCTGTCCACACTCCAGTATCTCCACATTAACGGTCGACGCCCCAGTATCCCCCCAGTAAAGTTCCACGCTCCAGTATCTCCCTAGTAACTGTCCACACCCCAGTATCCCCCCCAGTAGTGGTCCACACCCCAGTATCCCCCTAGCAACTGTCCACACCCCAGTATCCCCCAGTATCTGTCCACACCCCAGTATCCCCCAGTAACTGTTCACACCCCAGTATCTCCCTCAGTAACGGTCCACACCCCAGTACCCCCCCCCAGTAATGGTCCACACCCCAGTATCTCCCCATTAACGGTCGACACCCCAGTATCCTCCCAGTAAAGGTCCACACCCCAGTATCTCTCTAGTAACTGTCCACACCCCAGTATTCCCCCCAGTAATGGCCCACACCCCAGTATCCCCCTTGCAACTGTCCACACCCCAGTATCCCCCCTAGTTACGGTCCACATTCCAGTATCTCCCCCAGTAATGGTCCACACCCCAGTATCCCCCCAGTAACTGTCCACACTCCAGTATCCCCCCAGCAACTATCCACACCCCAGTCCCCCCCCCCGGTTAACAGTACACACCCAAGTAACCCCCTCAGTAACGTTCAATACCCTAGTATCCCCCCAGTAACTGTCCACACTCCAGTATCCCCCTAAGTAATGGTCCACACCCCAGTATCCCCCTAAGTAATGGTCCACACCCCAGTATGTCCCCATTAACGGTCCACACCCCAGTATCCCCCCAGTAGCTGTCCACATCCCAGTATCCCCCCCAGTAAAGGTTCACACCCCATTATTCCCCCAGTAACAGTCCAAACCCAAGTATCCCCCCCCAGTAACGGCCCACTCCCCAGTATTCCCCCAGTAACTGTCCACACCCCAGTATCCCCCCCAGTAATGGTCCACACCCCAGTATCCCCCCCAGTAATTGTCCACACTCCAGTATCCTCCCAGTAACGGTCCACACTCCAGTATCCCCCTCAGAAATGGTCCACACCCCAGTATCCCTCCAGTAATGTTCCACACTCCAGTATCCCCCCCCAGTAACTGTCCACACCCCACTATCCCCCAATAATGGTCCACACCTCAGTATCCCTCCAGTAATGGTCCACACCCCAGTATCCCCCTCAGTAACAGTCCTCACCCCAGTATTCCCCCAGTAATGGTCCACACCCCAGTATCCCCCCCAGTAGCTGTCCACACCCGAGTATCCCCCTCAGTAATGGTCCACACCCCAGTATCCCTCCAGTAATAGTCCACACCCGAGTATCCCCCTCAGTAACTGTCCACACCCCAGTATCCCCCTCAGTAACGGTCCACACCCCAGTATTCCCCCAGTAACGGTCCACACCCCAGTATCTCCCCATTAACGGTCCAAATACCAGTATCCCCCCAGTAACGGTCCACACTCCAGTATCCCCCCCAGTAACGGTCCACACCACAAGTTCCCCCCAGTAACGGACCACATCCCAGTATCTCCACGTTAACGTTTCACACCCCATTATCCCCGAGTAATGATCCACACCCCAGTATCTCCCCCAGTAACGGTCCACACACCAGTATTTCCCCCAGTAACGGTCCACACCCCAGTATCCCCCCAGTAATAGTCCACACTCCGGTATCCCCCCCAGTAATGGTCCACACTCCAGTATCCCCCCCAGTAACTGTCCACACCCCAGTATCTCCACGTTAATGGTCCACACCCCTGTATCCCCCCAGCATCAGTCCACACCCCAGTATCCCCCCCACTCCCTCAGTCATGGTTCACACCCCATTTTCCTTCCATTAACGGTCCACACCCCAGTATCCCCTCAGTAATGGTCCACACTCCAGTATCCCCCCCAGTAACGGTCCACACCCCAGTATCTCACCATTAATGGTCCACACCCCTGTATCTACCTAGCAACTGTCCACATTCCAGTATCCCCCCAGTAATGTTCCACACCCCAGTATCCCCCCAGTATCTGTCCTCACCCTAGTATTCCCCCATTAACGATCCACACCCCAATATCCCCCCAATAGCGGTCCACACCCCAGTATCCCTTCAGCAACTTTCCACACCCCAGAATCCCCTCAGTAAGGGTCCAACTCACAGTATCTAGCAGTAACATTCCATATTCATAGAATCATAGAATCATAGAACCATATTCCCAGTTTCCCCCTAGTAAAGCTCCGCACCCCATTATCCCTAAGTATCAGTTCACACCCCAGTATTCCCCCAGTAATGGCCCACACCCCAGTATTCACCAGTTACGGTACGCAAGCCAGTATCCTCCCAATAACGGTCCACACCCCAGTATTCACCAGTAACGGTCTGCACCTCCAGTATCCCCCAGTAACGCACCCCAGTATCCCACCGAATAATGGTACACACCTCAGTATCCCCCCCAGTAATGGTCCACACCCCAGAATCCCCCGCAGTAATGGTTCACACCTCAGTAATGGTCCGCACCCCAGTATCCGCCCACTAATGGTCTGCACTCCAGTATCTCCCAATAATGGGCTGCAGCCCCAGTATTTACCAGTAACAGTCCGCACCCTCAGTATCCCTCCCAATAATGTTCCACATCTCAGTATCCACCCCAGTAAAGGTCCACACCCAAGTATCCCCATAGTAACAGTTCCCACCCCAGTAATGATCAGCACCCCAGTATCCTCCCACTAATGGTCTGTACCCCAGTCTCTCCCAGTAACGGTCCACACACCAGTGTCCTCCCAGTATCCCCCAGTAACAGTCAGTCTGCCCCCTAGTTTCCCCCAGTAATTGTCCGCACCCCAGTATTCCAGTAACAGTCTGCACCCCAGTATCCCCCAGTAATTGTCCGCACCACAGTATTTCCCAGTAACAGTCAGTCCACACCTCAGTACCCTCCCATTAACAGTCAACACCCCAGTATTCCCCAGTAACAGTCTGCACCCCAGTATCCCCAGTAATCGTCCGCTCCCCAGTATTCCCCAGTAACAGTCAGTCTGTACCCCAGTACCCTCCCAGTAACGGTCCACACAACAGTATTCCCTAGTAACAGTCCACACCCCACTATCCCCCAGTAATGGTCTGCACCCCAGTCTCTCCCAGTAATGGTTCACTCACCAGTGTCCTCCCAGTATCCCCCCAGTAACAGTCAGTCTGCACCCCAGTATTCTCTAGTAACAGTCCGCACCCCAGTATCCTCCCACTAATGATCTGCATCCCAGTCTCTCCCAGTAACAGCCAGCCCACACTCCAGTACCCTCCCATTAATGGTCCACACCCCAGTATTCCCCAGTAACAGTCAGCACCCCAGTATCCCCCAATAATGGTCTGCACCCCAGTATTCCCCAGTAACAGTCAGTCCGCACCCCAGTTTTCCCCAGTAACAGTTCGCATCCCAGTATCCCCCAGTAATGGTCCGCACCCCAGTATTCCCCAGTAACAGTCCGCACCCCAGTATGCTCCCAGTAATGGTCCACACCCCAGTATTCCCCAGTAACAGTCCGCACCCCAGTATCCCCCAATAATGGTCCACACCCCATTATTCCCCAGTAACAGTCCACACCCCAGTATCCCCTAGTAATAGTCTGCACACCAGTCTCTCCCAGTAATGGTCCAAACACCAGTGTCCTTTCAGTATCCCCCCAGTAACAGTCAGTCTGCACCCCAGTATTCCATAGTAACAGTTCGCACCCCAGTATGCTCCCACTAATGATCAGCACCCCAGTCTCTCCCATTAACAATCCACACCCCAGTATTCCCCAGTAACAGTCCGCACCCCAGTATCCCCCAATAATGGTCTGCACCCCAGTATTCCTCAGTAATAGTCAGTCCGCGCCCCAGTACCCTCCCAGTAATGGTCCGCACCCCAGTATTCCCCAGTACCAGTCGATACCCCAGTATCCCACAGTAATGGTCTGCACCCCAGTATTCCCCAGTAACAGCCAAGCCGCGCCCCAGTACCCTCCCAGTAATGATCCGCACCCCAGTATTCCCCAGTAACAGTCAGTCTGCACCCCTGTACCCTCCCAGTAATGGTCCACACAGCAGTATTCCCCAGTAGCAGTCCGCACCCCAGTATCCCCAGTAATGGTCTGCACCCCATTATTCACCAGTAAGTCAGTCCACGCCCCAGTACCCTCTTAGTAATAGTCCGCACCCCAGTAATGCCCCAGTAACAGTCCGCACCCCAGTACCCTCCCAGTAACAGTCCGCACCCCAGTACACTCCCAGTAACAGTCCGCACCCCAGTAATGCCCCAGTGCACCCTGTGTTACCTGTAATCACTACCAGCAGGAAGGGTAAGCAGGCCATGATGTGAGCAGAGGGGTGACCGGTGTGTGTTGTGTAATGTCCTAACCACTCATTTTCTCTACTATGTAAGACAGGAAGCTGCGGTCACAGACTCTGCAGCCCAAGGTGGTGACGTTCTGCTTCCTGTTACGACTCGCCATATAACACTAAGATTGTGGTTCCAGTATGTGCTGGCGACTCTGCATCTCTGGTGGCTGGAGAATTAGACCTCGGTCAGGTGTCAGGGTCATTTTTGACTACGAGCCAATTTTCTGCAGAATCCAATTTTCATCCTTTTTTTTGTCCCGCGTCTCCTTTATTACCATCAATTTGGCATCCATTTTTCTGTCATACAAAAAAAATATTAAAGTTTCTGAGATTTTCCTACCTATTATAGGGTAAAAAATTTTTTTATCTCAGGTGCATTGGCTTAAATGGGCAAGTTTGGCACGTCAGATCCAAATTGAGCGTGTTTCCTTTTTTATTTGCAGCCCAAAAATTGTAAAAAAAAAACCTTTAGATTATACTGGGTCTAATAAAAATTATTAAAATCTCTACGCCACATGTAACTGTAGGGGCAAAAATAGCTGACAGTCACCCCCCCCTCCTCTGCTCTCTATGGTGCCGTAGCAAAAAGGGCTTGCACTCCACAAATCTCTTTTAGTAGTTGAATTACACAGTTTAACATATAGGAAATTAGTTAGAGCTGGATAGCGAACAATCCTAATTGACATGCATTAGCTTCTTTTAGGACAAGAGACTCTGCAGTACTGACAAGGATGTTGTGGAAGACTGAGATGTATAGAATAGGCAGGAAAAGCTTCTTAAGTTTTGAAAGTAATGAAGCGAATATTTAACACCTGTTAGAGATAGCTATTGTCCATCCAGGATACACATTCCTTTCATAAACACACCTTTGGCAGACTCAATGTCTCCGAAAGAAAATATTGAAGTTTGTATTAATCTGATTGTGCTTTACGGCTTCAGGGCTAATTGGGGAAGCAGTTGTATATATTTTCCTAACTGTAACCCCTGCCTATAACCCACAAATCAATAATGGGAAAATTGCTGACAGCAGCCATGTCATGTTTGGTCTCTGGGTAAGAGTAAAATCCCAATAATTAAAAGTTCTGAGAGCAACCAGAGAGGAGTTATCGCATTAGTTGAGAATTTCATAAAGTCCTGAAGGGCTGAGGACAGCCCACCACCCGGCCCACATGAGGTCATCACGGGGAGGGGATGTTGGTGTAACTCAGGTGCTGATAAACAATCAAGCCAAATTATTATCTTGGTTCCTGTAGAGAGATACATGTTGTGTATGCATGAATCCCGTTCACTGAATGTCCCGAAGCGAAGAGTTCTCCTTCGGCTAAATTGTCTCATTTGTGTGAGCAGCGTATTAAATTCTTTTGTTTATCCCTTTTATTTTACTGCAATTATATATGTTGTATTGTTTTGTCCCCTTTCTAAAATCTTTTGTATATTTTTTATAAACACTGCCTCCTTTTGGATTAAATATAAAATGTAATAGTTCTGTTCCTTTTGTTCTGTAAACTGTGCCTCAAAGCCATACGCTACCTACAAGGCCTCCAGTCAGCCTGTAAAAAAAACGACTGGTGGCGGCAGCTAATAATCTTTCTTGGGTTATTGTGGAGTTAGCAGTGACTGTACGGGGGTATATACATATTCCATGCGTTGGAATCGGAGGTGTATATACCATACGCTCACTGTTAGTTTCCCAATAACCAGCCTGTAAGTGGTGACAGCTTGCGGCCTTTTCCATTAATCATCGGCCAATCATGTAATTGTCCAAACAATAGGGTGCAGCAGAGAGCTGTTCGCTCAAGAGATCACAGCGAGTGGTTCTGTGTGACCTTTCCGGGCTGCGATCCTTGACAAATTGGGGGCAGCTGTGGGATTCTGCATGATCTCTCTGGTGTTATCCTTGACACTGGGTACAGGTTTCCTCCTTCAAAAACATGAATAGAACATTGTAGCAAAGCCAGGTAGGACAGAGTTAAATCCCAACTCTGCAGGGTTTGATTAGAGGCATCTGCATTGCTTTTTACTAGAAGCAGGAAGCAGGTTCACTTGGTGAGCAGTGTGCTGGGAACTGAGCAGTGTGCGGATTCTCCTGGGAGCTGCAGACTAAACTGAGCCTGGTGAAGGGCTAGGAGCCACATGGATGAGAGACTGGGAGGAGAGGTGAAAAGACCTCTTGGTGCTGGTCTCTCTCTGACTGAACTTGAGAGACAGCTGAACATTTATCTGAACTGGTGGACCCACATGTGCCTGTATATGGACTGTTCATTTCAGGGGCGTACATATCGCCGGTGCAACCGAAACCAGGGCCCAGACGTGCATAGAGGGGGACACCCCAGCCCCAGTGACTATTTCAGCTGAATGTGTATCCGAGGACACATATTCAGCTGAAATGTATTTGTCATACATCAGGATTCGATCTGGCAGTCTTGTGCTTGTCTGCCACAGTCTCTATCCACTGAGCCACAGGAGATGGTGTCGCTGTCCAGGTGCTGATTACCCTTTGCCTTTCCTTCCCTCCATTCTCACAGCAGGTGTTTTCCATTTGCTATTCGGCATATCCGATCCCTCTGCAGGGGCTTCAATTTAAACCTCACTGCTGCCTCTGTTCCCTGCTGGTGATAGGCTACAACTACCCAGTTTGGAGTTATTTGCGTGGTTTTGGTATTGTATATATTTCCTTATCCTCTCCCATTTTGTTTGTCCCTCCTTCTGTTTCCTTAATTTTTCCTTTGTTGTTTTTTGAGCGTGGTTGCAGTTTCCTTTCATCCCAGTCTGTTTCCCCTGTCTGTCTGGTTTGTGCTATCCGATTCATGTCGGTCCCATACCTCTCTGGGTGGGGGAGGGAATAGTTCAGTGTGCATTTAGGAGCTCGGTAAGGTACGTGACCCAGGCATCCTCACCTTCAGAGGTAATCCGGGGAGCAGGCATACCTAGGACGACACCAGCTTTAGGGATAGAGAAGGAGTGCATTGCCCTGGGAAACCCAATTACAGTATCGTGAGAGTATTGCATCGCAGGGGACTCGCGCTGCAATACATGCAGCCGGCCAATCAGAGGCTGGCAGATGAAGTCAGCATGCCCGTGACTGGGGGCACAGGGCAGAGACGTCATGTGCTATGGCAGGGACGCCAAAGTCAAGTGCCGGCTGTAGAAGAGGACTCCTCGCGTCGTGGGAGCGTGGGGGAAGGTGAGCAATATAATTTTTTTTAATGTATTGAAGAACAGATCAGGGCACAGTATACCATGATGAGGCACAGTATAGAAGGATGAGACACAGTATACCACAATGGGCCATATTATACCAGGATGAGGCACAGTATAGAAGGATGAGGCAAAGTATACTAGAAAGAGGACAAGGATGGGGACATTATACCAGGAAGGGAAAAGGAATGGGGGACATTATTACTGGAAGGGGCATCCCTTATTACGTACCATCCTCTCTACTTATGTATGGGGTGGTCACATATTACATAGCATCCTCTGTTATATACAGTGCTGTCCGATTGTTACATACTATTATGTCTTGTTATATATAGCACCGTCTCTTACATAGCTTATTCTTGTTACTATTGATATTCACAGATATTCTTTGCTCTGAGAGAGAACTAGAGTGGTTGCCAGAGGATAACCGTGCGACCCTAATACAACGCTTGGACGAATGGGACCGTGAAAAGCCACAGGAGGAGGTCAATTCAGACGTGGATGAGGGACAACAGCCAAGGGTTGTCATCCAGATGGTGGAGGATCGACCGACTGAGCTGAGGCGGATGCTGGACGCGCTAGGAGATCGGGCTACGGAGATAGAGCGGGTGGCAGTGTTAAGCAAATATGTGGGTGTGCATGTTGCAGCACCCCAACCCGCCCCATTGCAGAGGACAGTGGATAACAGGAGAGAGGGGCCCGCATCTTTTAGGTACCGGGATATACCACAGTTTAATGAGGACACCTCGGATATTGATGAACATCTCCGGTTATTTGAGAACCTGCTGCATGAGGTGTCAGTCAGTGACTGGCCCAGATGTTTGAGCGTCGGCCTGACCGGAAAAGCAAGAGAAGCTTTTAATAACTTGTCTTCTGGGGATCTGAGATGTTACTCTACCATTCGCAGCGCATTACTAGAGAGGTATGCCGTCACACCTGAAACCTACCGGAGGAAGTTTCGGGAGACTGACAAGCCCGCTGCACACACACATCGGGAGTTTGCCAACACAGTACGTACGGCATGCACTCGGTGGATAGAAGGACTGAGGGCTCGGGAAGCAGAACATGCAATGGATATAGTAATGCTGGAACAATTTATGTCAAAGCTCCCAGGTAATTTAAAAGAATGGGTGGCAGATAGAAAACCACTCAGCTTGGATGAGGCTGCAAGACTGGCTGATGACTGGTCTGCTAATCGACCCGGGCAACGTGGAAGTACAGCCCCAGTTAGTCGGGAACACGAGCTTACAGGGAGGCCATTGATACCCATGGACTGGCCAGGGGAGGAATGGCAGGGAATTCACAAAGAGGGGGAGGTTGCCCAAGCCCTCAAGTACAGCCCGTGTTGGGGCGAGGAAGGCTTAACTGCCATAACTGTGGACGCATGGGACACTTTGCCAGGGAATGCCGGTAACGTTCTAGTCCACATCATCCGCATCCCCAACCTGTGAACACTGTGCTGCAATGGGGCTGGAATGCTGAGGGAGAGAGGATCCCACTACCCCGGCCGGAAGAAGAAGAGGCGTATGTAGTACAAGGAGAAGTGTCCCGGACTAGATGGGACACCTCAGAGTCTATTAACCAGCATCTGCAGCCGGTCTGGGTAGAGGGTGTGGAGGCTGTGGGGCTCCGTGACTCCGGAGCCTCAGTCACATTGATAAAAGATCATTTAGTACTGGACCAATATATTGTCCCCGGCAGCCGTATGTTAGTCAATGTAGCCGGAGGAGAATCTTTGAACATTCGGAGGGCCCGACTACATTTAGACTGGGATTACAATAATGGAATGGTGGATGTAGGAGTAGTGCGGCACCTACAAGTAGATACCATTATTCACAAAAACAATGCTCGGTATCCGGAGGTGGCACAGACACAATCATCGCCATGCACCATTATTCACAAAGACAATGCTCAGCACCCGGAGGTGGTACAGACACAACCATCACCATGCACCATTATTCACAAAGACAATTCTCAGCACCCGGAGGAGGTACAGATACAACCATCGCCATGCACCATTATTCACAAAGACAATGCTCTTCACCCGGAGGTGGCACAGACACAATCATCACCATGCACCATTATTCACAAAGACAATTCTCAGCACCCGGAGGAGGTACAGATACAACCATCGCCATGCACCATTATTCACAAAGACAATGCTCTTCACCCGGAGGTGGCACAGACACAATCATCACCATGCACCATTATTCACAAAGACAATTCTCAGCACCCGGAGGAGGTACAGATACAACCATCGCCATGCACCATTATTCACAAAGACAATGCTCTTCACCCGGAGGTGGCACAGACACAATCATCACCATGCACCATTATTCACAAAGACAATGCTCAGCACCCAGAGGTGGCACAGACACAACCATCGCCATGTTCCATTATTCACAAAAACAATGCTTGGCACCCGGAGGTGGCACAGACACAACCATGGTCATGCGCCATTATTCACAAAGACAATGCTTGGCACTCGGAGGTGGCACAGACAAAACCAACGCCATGTGCCATTATTCACAAAGACAATGCTCAGCACCCGGAGGTGGTACAGACACAACCATGGTCATGCGCCATTATTCATAAAGACAATGCTCGGCACCCGGAGGTGGCACAGACACAACCATGGTCATGCGCCATTATTCACAAAGACAATGCTTGGCACTCGGAGGTGGCACAGACAAAACCAACGCCATGCGCCATTATTCACAAAAACACTGCTCGGCACCCGGAGGTGGTACAGACACAACCATGGTCATGCGCCATTATTCATAAAGACAATGCTCGGCACCAGGAGGTGGTACAGACACAACCATCGTCATGTGCCATTATTCACAAAGACAATGCTCAGCACCCGGAGGTGGTACAGACACAACCATGGTCATGCGCCATTATTCACAAAAACACTGCTCGGCACCCAGAGGTGGCACAGACACAACCATCGTCATGTGCCATTATTCACAAAGACAATGCTCAGCACCCGGAGGTGGTACAGACACAACCATGGTCATGCGCCATTATTCACAAAGACAATGCTCAGCACCCAGTGGTGGTACAGACACAACCATCGTCATGTGCCATTATTCACAAAGACAATGCTCAGCACCCGGAGGTGGTACAGACACGACCATCATCATGGGCCATTATTCACAAAGACAATGCTCAGCACCCGAAGGTGTTACAGGCTCAAACATCGTCATGCGCCATTATTCACAAAAACACTGCTCGGCACCCGGAGGTGGTACACACACAACCATCGCCATGAGCCATTATTCACAAAGACAATGCTCAGCACCCGGAGGAAGTACAGACACAACCATTGTCATGCACCGCTATTCACAAAGACAATGCTCGTCACCCGGAGGTGGTACAGACACAACCATCGTCATGCACTATTATTCACAAAGACAATATTTGGCACCTGGAGGTGGTACAGACACAACCATCGTCATGCACTATTATTCACAAAGACAATATTTGGCACCTGGAGGTGGTACAGACACAACCATCGTCATGCGCCATTATTCACAAAGACAATGTTTGGCACCTGGAGGTGGTACAGACACAACCATCGTCATGCGCCATTATTCACAAAGACAATGCTCTTCACCCGGAGGTGGTACAGACACAACCATCGTCATGCACCATTATTCACAAAGACAATGCTCAGCGCCCGGAGGTGGTACAGACACAACCATCGTCATGCGCCATTATTCACAAAGACAATGCTCTTCACCCGGAGGTGGTACAGACACAACCATCACCATGCACCATTATTCACAAAGACAATGCTCTTCACCCGGAGGTGGTACAGACACAACCATCACCATGCACCATTATTCACAAAGACAATGCTCTTCACCTGGAAGTGGTACAGACTCAACCATCGTCATGCACCATTATTCACAAAGACAATGCTCTTCACCCGGAGGTGGTACAGACACAATCATCGTCATGCACCATTATTCACAAAGACAATGCTCAGCGCCCGGAGGTGGTACAGGCACAACCATCACCATGCACCATTATTCACAAAGACAATGCTCTTCACCCGGAGGTGGTACAGGCACAACCATCGTCATGCACCATTATTCACAAAGACAATGCTCTTCACCCGGAGGTGGTACAGACACAACCATCATCATGCGCCATTATTCACAAAGACAATGCTCAGCACCCGGAGGTGGTACAGGCACAACCATCGTCATGCACCATTGTGACGACACATAATTTAATCGTAATCATCCAGACGTCTATTTTCAGTAGATAAGGAGACTTTGTCATATTGTCTGAATGTTAACACTTGAGTTGATATTTGTTAATTGATTAATAGCGGTTATTTGCCTCTTATATTAGCTCCTACAGTTCATACTGCTATGTTTGCAAGACAGCGACTCAGGATCTTAGAACAATGGCTGTTAGGTATGTTAAATACCATTATAGGGTATTTGCCAGTCAAGATAGGGGGATGAGCTGTGGATACTCGAGCTCTGTGGATGTGTGCTTGAAAGGACAATTGTGAACTATTTAAGGGGCATAGGCCTCAGAATCAGAGAGACTCTTCAGGACAGCAAACAGGACACATGGCTCCATCAAGAGGGATACAGATGTGACTCTACAGGATGTCAGCTTAGGGGACCCCCGCCCCAGCTGAAGGGATACAAATCTGCTCCAGTGACCATCACTGACCTTATGGAGACATTTGGGGAAGCCAGGATTGTGACCCTCCAGTCACCTGGTCCCATGGATATGTTTGGAGAAGCCAAGATTGTGACCCTCTAGATTTGCTCGGAGAAACCAGGGTGGGATCCTCGGGTCTCCTGGCCTTGTACCTCAATGGACTGTCAACTTCCTAAGCTTGCCGCTACCTTCTCTCTGTGGGTGTCCATCCAAAGCCGGGGCCACTGGTTGAGGTAGTTGGCCCTGGAAGTCACAAAATCGCAGCTGCTCTATCCCCGGCGGGCCAGAGGAAGGGTGAGACTGTGTAATTTTGCACCATCTTGGGTATTTGCTGGGACTGTTCTTTATGTTTATTGTCTGTTTGGTGGTTCAATAAAGTATTGGCACGCTGTTTAACCCTCACCCTGTGCTGTCTGAGTAGTATTACGCCCGCGGACTGCCCGGGGTCTTCACAGCCATTATTCACAAAGACAATACTCAGCACCCGGAGGTGGTACAGACACAACCATCGTCATTATTCTTTTCTCGTAATCATTGTACCTTGAAGCTGTTTCGCTCTTGGACAATTATAAAATTGGAGATTATAAAAAGCACTGACATGGCTTAGAAAGACTTCTTGTAAGGTGCAATGAAAGCCTGTTTACACTATACACAGACAAGCAAAGCTAATTTGTGTTGAATTCTTAGAGATTTGCGGGGCCCAAAAAATTAAAAAAAGTGCGATTAGCTTCACCAAGTCACCTAAAGCGGATGCCGCCTGTCACAGGTTTACCATGACAGAGAGGGGCCAGAAGACCATGGGGGTCTGATTTGACATACTGCTACACTGACTAGAAGCACTTCACCTTTATATGAATCAGTGCAGGTTTCTGCTAGCAGTGCAGGGGTTAATCTGTTCAGTTGAGAACTTCTGAAGCTTTCCTGCTTTGATAGTCTAAGAATCATAGAATATTAGAGTTGGAAGGGACCTCCTGGGTCATCTGGTCCAACCCCCGGCTCAATGCAGGAGTCACTAAACCATCTCAGACAGATGTCTGTCCAGCCTCTGTTTCAAGACTTCCGTTGAAGGAGAACTCACCACCTCTCGTGGCCACCTGTTCCACTCATTAATATACTCTCCTCTGGCAATCTGAGACTGCCAGTGTTTGTGTCTTACTGCCTGGTTCTGGAGTTGAAGGAGCTGGTTGTTTGAGGAGGCGTTTGGAGTGCTGTTCTAAAGACTAATGATTAGTGATTTGTCTGTGTGCATATTCTCATCCTCTCCTATTTGTTTTTTTCCTTCCTTTACTTCCCGGTGTTCCACTCTGTTGTTTGTGAATGCATATTTGTATGATTGGCATTTTCATTTATCCCTGTATGTCTTCTCTTGTTAGCCTGGTTTGTGTATTCTTATACACTACTACTCCCCACTTCCCTGGGTGGGGGAGGGGACTGAATCAGGAACTCAACAAGGCACGTGGCCCCGGCGTCTTCACCATTATAAGTAATTAGGGGAGCGGGGATACCTAGGGCACCTTTTTACACTGCAGAGAAGAATGCATCCAGCAGAGAAGGCTCACATGACCTCAGATGTGACAGTGCCGTCTTCACCATGATGCCTTGCAGCAATCACATCACATGGTATAGTGCAGCCAATCAGGAGGGACTATGATAACCAGCATAAAATCCAAGGCAGGGAATGCAGCAGCCATTTTGTAGGGAATCTGCATATTGAGTGGACGTAAGAGCTCACAGCTAAGCCATAGAGATGTGGGAGAAAGCCAAAAATAGTGAAAACACTGGTGACAGCAGGACAGTAAAGATTAGTTTGTGAGGAAAATAGAATAGTGTTATACATGTCTATGCAGAGCAATCGGAGGCTTTCAAATTGGGCAAAATAATATACCCCGAATCGAATTTTGGCCAAAAATTCAGCAAATAGGGTGACATTGAATTTCAAAAGATTTGCTCATCTCTAACGGCGCAATATACAAAAGTGAGATGACCATCCTTTATTGCCATGTAAAGTAATGGATGAAGGTAATATTCAGGCCAATTAGCATAAGGAAAACGAGACTCCACCACTCGGAATTTTCTGTGAAAGTACAAAATGTACACACCACTCCACAGGACGACACGTCAGCATTTTTTAGCATCATTTCCTGACGGCCTCAACAGGCAATAGAGAAGCACAGACTCTGCAAGACTCAGGTAGGAAATGGTGGTTCTCCCCATTTCAGAAGTTTGCTCCTCTATTGGTCAATATCCTGGTCTGGCATTTCTCTCCTGGCCGTATGGTGTCTCCATAAGAGCGGCATCGCCTGTGATTCCAATCCCAGCACCACTCAGACACATGTGACTCGCCCCCTGTGCCGTGGGGTACCCGGAACCGGGCTTCAGTGTGATGATGGGGGTAGTAGTGGCAACCCGATCCCGTGGCTCAGGGTGGTCAGACCAAATTGTGGAGGTCTGTTTATCAGTGTTTTGGAATGTCCGACTACGCCACCTGTGGATTGCGGTCAGGAATAACCGCCGCTGCGAGGCAGACCGCTGAGGCTGGTGTTGGTGTGCAGCAGAGAGATAGTACAACTCCCCACGGGAAGAGTGTAGCCTCAGGGCAGTGTAAGTGGATGCTGGGGGTGATGGTGCAGGCGCAGCATAAATAACACAGAGTACAATGATGCAGTCCAGGGTTTTTACTCACAGTTGTTATCCATGTCACTTCTGTCAGCAATGACTGCCCGAGCCGTGCTGCGTCCACCAGGTGAGGAGCTCGGTCAACCCCCAGGCAATTCAGGAGTATGGCACAGGACCCCCTTCTGTCCTTTCTCTGGCCTCTCGTGCCCCACCAGTGACCAAACTTCTGTCCAGCTGCCGCGGATCTTTGCGGGCAAACGTGGGCCCCGTTTCCCGCTATCCTATATGGTGCCTTCCTAGCAGGTTTGGCGGGGGGTCGCACCAATAGATGATCACGACCTCCGGTCTTTGGCTGAGGGTAGTTTCTCCTCCACCAACTTGGGAATCCGGTACCCTTAATCTGCCTGACCCTTCACCCGATATCTCGTGGGTTCTTAGGGTCCCTTCTGCCTTCTTGTTTCTGGAGCCTTTCTACTCCTCTTTCTCTCCACCTTTCTTCCTTCCTTCTCCTTCTCCTCTTCTCCCTTCTGGCTCCGGCCTTCACCCTAGGCCTGCCTCGTGGAGCTGAGCTCAGGCTGAGCCACAGCTCCCTGTCAGCCCTCTCTGGCTGAACTCCTTCTCTGACTCAACTGTCTCCTAAGATGGCTGCCACCTTTTATCTGCTTCTCTGTGTCTGAGCCCAGGTGACCTGCACCCAATGAGCTCCTTCCTATGCTCCAGAAACCGTCCCCTCTGCTCCTACATCACAGGGTTTCCTCCCCCCTCCCCACTCCAGCCAGGGACATGGTCAGTTGTGCCTGCATATATATAAATGGGAGCACCGTCGAGCTGTCCCCCGGAAATGGGGTGTGTGTGCTGTATGCAGCTAACGAGCCCTGGTCCACACTCCATCCTTACCTGGGAGTGGGATATCACACCTCTGGTTGAGGTGAAATACCCCTGTAGCAACCGAACCCTCGGGGCGCTACACATGGCTCTATGGGTAAGTGCCCGTAGATGTTGTTCTTTCTAGCCGCTTCCTCGTACCAGGGCCTGATTAGCCGAATACTTCCACACGCCTGTCTTTTCTGCTTCAAGCACGCCGCCTGTGCCGTAAACTCCCTCTCCTTCCAAATAGACCCAAAAGGGGAGGAGACAGACAAGTATACTGAACACTGATAACTATAACATGTCTAACCACTCATGATTAGAAAAAAAACAACAATAGTTCTTGATGGTTGCAACAATCTCACATGAGGCGCACATTACATCTCACATGAGGAGCACACTACATCTCACATGAGGAGCACACTACATCTCACATGAGGAGCACATTACATCTCACATGAGGAGCACACTACATCTCACATGAGGAGCACACTACATCTCACATGAGGAGCACATTACATCTCACATGAGGAGCACATTACATCTCACATGAGGCGCACATTACATCTCACATGAGGAGCACATTACATCTCACATGAGGAGCACACTACATCTCACATGAGGCACACATTACATCTCACATGAGGAGCACATTACATCTCACATGAGGAGCACACTACATCTCACATGAGGAGCACATTACATCTCACATGAGGAGCACACTACATCTCACATGAGGAGCACACTACATCTCACATGAGGAGCACATTACATCTCACATGAGGAGCACACTACATCTCACATGAGGAGCACACTACATCTCACATGAGGAGCACACTTCATCTCACATGAGGCGCACATTACATCTCACATGAGGAGCACATTACATCTCACATGAGGAGCACACTACATCTCACATGAGGAGCACATTACATCTCACATGAGGAGCACATTACATCTCACATGAGGAGCACATTACATCTCACATGAGGAGCACACTACATCTCACATGAGGAGCACACTACATCTCACATGAGGAGCACACTACATCTCACATGAGGAGCACACTACATCTCACATGAGGAGCACACTACATCTCACATGAGGAGCACATTACATCTCACATGAGGAGCACATTACATCTCACATGAGGAGCACATTACATCTCACATGAGGAGCACACTACATCTCACATGAGGAGCACACTACATCTCACATGAGGAGCACACTTCATCTCACATGAGGCACACATTACATCTCACATGAGGAGCACATTACATCTCACATGAGGAGCACACTACATCTCACATGAGGAGCACACTACATCTCACATGAGGAGCACATTACATCTCACATGAGGAGCACATTACATCTCACATGAGGAGCACACTACATCTCACATGAGGAGCACATTACATCTCACATGAGGAGCACATTACATCTCACATGAGGAGCACACTACATCTCACATGAGGAGCACACTACATCTCACATGAGGAGCACATTACATCTCACATGAGGAGCACACTACATCTCACATGAGGAGCACATTACATCTCACATGAGGAGCACACTACATCTCACATGAGGAGCACACTACATCTCACATGAGGAGCACATTACATCTCACATGAGGAGCACATTACATCTCACATGAGGAGCACACTACATCTCACATGAGGAGCACATTACATCTCACATGAGGCGCACATTACATCTCACATGAGGAGCACACTACATCTCACATGAGGAGCACATTACATCTCACATGAGGAGCACATTACATCTCACATGAGGAGCACATTACATCTCACATGAGGAGCACATTACATCTCACATGAGGAGCACATTACATCTCACATGAGGAGCACACTACATCTCACATGAGGCGCACATTACATCTCACATGAGGCGCACATTACATCTCACATGAGGAGCACATTACATCTCACATGAGGAGCACATTACATCTCACATGAGGAGCACACTACATCTCACATGAGGAGCACATTACATCTCACATGAGGAGCACATTACATCTCACATGAGGAGCACACTACATCTCACATGAGGCGCACCTTTGCAGCACATTAATACCTTGGTGCACTCTCTGTGTTTGTCGCAGCTCCTCTTTATAATTACCTCTGTTTTAAGCAATGCACTCCTGAGGCTGCTCACAGAGTTACCGGGTATCAGTCCCTCACACTCAGGCATCAGTCCTCCCTCTGTCGATGATGTGCTTTCCTCCTCACACTCAGGCACCAGTCCTCACTCCGTCTATGATGTGCTTTCCTCCTCTCACTCAGGCACCAGTCCTCACTCTGTCGATGATGTGCTTTCCTCCCCACACTCAGGCATCAGTCCTCCCTCTGTCGATGATGTGCTTTCCTCCTCACACTCAGGCACCAGTCTTCACTCTGTCGATGATGTGCTTTCCTCCTCACACTCAGGCACAAGGCTTCACTCTGTCGATGATGTGCTTTCCTCCTCACACTCAGGCACCAGTCCTCACTCTGTCGATGATGTGCTTTCCTCCTCACACTCAGGCACCAGTCCTCACTCTGTCGATGATGTGCTTTCCTCCCCACACTCAGGCACCAGTCCTCCCTCTGTCGATGATGTGCTTTCCTCCTCACACTCAGGCACCAGTCTTCACTCTGTCGATGATGTGCTTTCCTCCTCACACTCAGGCACAAGGCTTCACTCTGTCGATGATGTGCTTTCCTCCTCACACTCAGGCACCAGTCCTCACTCTGTCGATGATGTGCTTTCCTCCTCACACTCAGGCACCAGTCTTCACTCTGTCGATGATGTGCTTTCCTCCCCACACTCAGGCACCAGTCCTCACTCCGTCGATGATGTGCTTTCCTCCTCACACTCAGGCACCAGTCCTCACTCTGTCGATGATGTGCTTTCCTCCTCACACTCAGGCACCAGTCCTCACTCTGTCGATGATGTGCTTTCCTCCTCACACTCAGGCACCAGTTTTCACTCCGTCGATGACGTGCTTTCCTCCTCACACTCAGGCACCAGTCTTCACTCCGTCGATGACGTGCTTTCCTCCTCACACTCAGGCACCAGTCTTCACTCCGTCGATGATGTGCTTTCCTCCCCACACTCAGGCACCAGTCCTCCCTCTGTCGATGATGTGCTTTCCTCCCCACACTCAGGCACCAGTCTTCACTCTGTCGATGATGTGCTTTCCTCCTCACACTCAGGCACCAGTCCTCCCTCTGTCGATGATGTGCTTTCCTCCTCACACTCAGGCACCAGTCTTCACTCCGTCGATGATGTACTTTCCTCCTCACACTCAGGCACCAGTACTCACTCCGTCGATGATATGCTTTCCTCCTCACACTCAGGCATCAGTCCTCACTCCGTCAATGATGTGCTTTCCTCCTCACACTCAGGCACCAGTCTTCACTCTGTCGATGATGTGCTTTCCTCCTCACACTCAGGCACCAGTCTTCACTCTGTCGATGATGTGCTTTCCTCCTCACACTCAGGCACCAGTCCTCCTTCTGTCAATGATGTGCTTTCCTCCCCACACTCAGGCACCAGTCTTCACTCTGTCGATGATGTGCTTTCCTCCCCACACTCAGGCACCAGTCCTCCCTCTGTTGATGATGTGCAATCCTCCTCACACTCAGGCACCAGTCTTCACTCCGTCGATGATGTGCTTTCCTCCTCACACTCAGGCACCAGTCCTCCTTCTGTCAATGATGTGCTTTCCTCCTCACACTCAGGCACCAGTCCTCACTTTGTCGATGATGTGATTTCCTCTTCACACTCAGGCACCAGTCTTCACTCTGTCGATGATGTGCTTTCCTCCTCACACTCAGGCACCAGTCTTCACTCTGTCGATGATGTGCTTTCCTCCTCACACTCAGGCACCAGTCCTCCTTCTGTCAATGATGTGCTTTCCTCCCCACACTCAGGCACCAGTCTTCACTCTGTCGATGATGTGCTTTCCTCCCCACACTCAGGCACCAGTCCTCCCTCTGTTGATGATGTGCAATCCTCCTCACACTCAGGCACCAGTCTTCACTCCGTCGATGATGTGCTTTCCTCCTCACACTCAGGCACCAGTCCTCCTTCTGTCAATGATGTGCTTTCCTCCCCACACTCAGGCACCAGTCTTCACTCTGTCGATGATGTGCTTTCCTCCTCACACTCAGGCACCAGTCCTCACTCTGTCGATGATGCGCTTTCCTCCTCATACTCAGGCACCAGTCCTCACTCTGTCGATGATGTGCTTTCCTCCTCACACTCAGGCACCAGTCCTCACTCTGTCAATGATGTGCTTTCCTCCTCACACTCAGGCACCAGTCTTCACTCTGTCGATGATGTGCTTTCCTCCTCACACTCAGGCACCAGTCTTCACTCTGTCGATGATGTGCTTTCCTCCCCACACTCAGGCACCAGTCCTCCCTCTGTTGATGATGTGCAATCCTCCTCACACTCAGGCACCAGTCTTCACTCCGTCGATGATGTGCTTTCCTCCTCACACTCAAGCACCAGTCCTCACTCTGTCGATGATGTGCTTTCCTCCTCACACTCAGGCACCAGTCCTCACTCTGTCGATGATGTGCTTTCCTCCTCACACTCAGGCACCAGTCCTCACTCTGTCAATGATGTGCTTTCCTCCTCACACTCAGGCACCAGTCTTCACTCTGTCGATGATGTGCTTTCCTCCTCACACTCAGGCACCAGTCTTCACTCCGTCGATGATGTGCATCTGACGCGCCCCTGGGCCTGTGTCGCGCTGCGTTGCGCACGCGGGAGCTTACCCGGAGCCGGATCTGTTGAGGGTTGTAGTCTCGTGGCGGTGATCCGGTCCGTGCCCAGGGAGTCAGACTAAGTGGCGCTGTTTTAGCGGTAGATGTTGGACGACTACGCCACCCGTTGAGTGCAGCCAGGGAGCTGCTGCTGCAGGGCAGACCGCTGAGGCCGGTGGTAGGATTGTGCAGCGTGATAGTATAACCCCCAACGGGAGGGGTATGGCCTCAGGGCAGCCGACGTGGATGATGGGGGTAGCAGGAACCACTCGGAGACGGTACTGTGTAGTTCAGGGTCTTTACTGGTGACAAAGATAGACCCTCCCGGAGTACTGGCTAGCGATTGGGGCCTGGTCAGTCCTTGAGCAGATGGGATCTCCCCTGGCCAGGCGGAGTTGTAGGCCTCCCAAACTAACGATACTCTTCTGGCTACCTTGCTAGAGGCGGGTATAAGTAGCCCACGTCCCTGAGTGTACCGTGTGGTGCTCACCCGTATGGCCGGTGACTCGGGGCCTTCGGGTTTCTGGGCCAGAGGACCTGCAATCCCCTGCCGGTCGGTTTCTGCTGCTGGATAGGAGTTAGTCCCCACAGCCTCGGACTCCGGGTCCGGTGATAACTTCTCAGTCAGGGCGAGCTCTGCAGCTGCCAGCCCCTGACTCCTTGTTACACTGCTCCCACAGAGCTCCTGTTGTTTCTTCCTATATTTGCTTCTTTTCTCTGCTTCTTCTCTACTCACTCACCCTGCCTCAGCCCTAGGTTTATATAGGGGAAGTTCTTCCCCTCCCAGGACTGGGCAGGAGGTGTGGCATGCATAGGATCCCTGACCAAGAGACCTCCCACCTGCTTTCAGACATAACATTGCTGTTACTGTGGAAAACCAGACCCCTGGGGTGCCACATTCCCCCCTAGTGAAATTTAGTACTCCGGGACTAAACATATTTTAGAAAAACATAACAAGATATAACAATAACAATAAAGAAACACATAAAGGTGGTCACGGCATGTCCGTAACCGGGTGCAGTCTTTGAAGAAAGCAAGGTGTCCATTTCACCAAAACAGGGAGACGTAACCAGGTAGGGGTCTGTTCTGCCCCGAGTCCTTAACAGTCTTTTAGTCCATTCCTGGGTTACGCTCCAACCAATTGTACAAGGATTCCCGGTAAATCCACCAAGGACTCCTAAAAATAACTAGAAACACATAATTATACACAAGCAACAATAAACAGGTAACCACAAATAAAACAATTTATACACTTCAAATCCTCCAACGTGCGGGTAACTGGCCCCTAGTGGCCCTAGTGGACCTACGGAGCTGACTGTCTGGCCCTGAACTACAGGGTGTAGGAGCTGTTAAGGGTAAACTGGGCAGCGGTCTACGGGCCCTTTGGCTCACTAGGGATATGGCAGGCTCACTGCAAGCAGAGGGTTGATCCTCCTGGTCTGCTGGTGTGGGGTCTTCTGCCTCCTGGACCGGCTGTTCTTCCAGCTCTACCTGTTGCTCCGTAGGTGCTTGGGATGCTGGTTGGAGGAAGGTGAGTACGGGTACCACAACTGCACCATTGACTTGAGTCCAAGACCGAGGGAAGTCTCCGAGCACAGTATTAACCATGTCTTCCCTTTCCTCTACGGGTCGAGGGTCTTCTTGTTCCTCTTCAGGGTTCCGTAGCTGTTCGGGACACTTCTTCAGGTGATCCCGGGATACAATGGTTGTGGTTTCCCCTCCGTCTTTACTGATGGTACAGACCTTTGGGTTGTCGTGGCTTGAGGGCAGTACGGTGTACGGGTCCTTCTCCCACTGGTCGTCCAACTTGTGGAGCCGTCTTTTTCTCTTCAAGACCTGCTCTCCGGGTACCAGGGGAACAGCGGGAGCATACTGGTTGTAAGTTTTCTCTTGTCTTTCCCTAGCCTGACAGAGACTTCGCTCCACGCTCTCCTGTACTCTCCGGTACTGCTGCTGTCTCTCTGTGTCCCAGTCTGCTTCTGGTGAAGTGTCCTCAGGTGTCAGGACTCCCATTTCCAGGTCAACAGGTAACTTACCAGGTCTCGCCCTCATTAGGTAAGCCGGGGTACAGTTGGTGGAACCTACCGGGATGTGGTTGTATAGGTCCACCAGATCGGGCAGCTTCTCAGGCCACAGACTGCGTTCTTCCAGGGGCAACGTTTTCAGAAGATCCATTACCACCTGGTTCATTTTCTCACAAAGTCCATTAGTTTGCGGATGATAGGGTGTCGTCCTTATCTTCCGGCAGCCATACAGAGTGCAGAATTCTTGGAAGACCTCCGCTTCAAAGGCAGGTCCCTGGTCTGTCAACACTTGGTCCGGGTACCCGTGTGGACGGCAGAAATGCTGCTGGAAGGCTCTCGCTGCTGTTCGAGCTGTTAAGTCCTTGACGGGGACGACAACCAAGAACCGGGAGTAGTGATCCACGATGGTTAGTGCGTAGACGTAGCCACTTCTGCTTGGGGTCAGTTTTACATGATCCAAGGCTACCAGTTCCAACAGCTGCCGGGTGACGATGGACTGCAGGGGAGTCTTCTGGCTGGCACGGTCCTTCCTTCTTAGGTTGCACGGGCCACAGTCTCTGCACCACCTCTCGATGGTTCCCCTCATGCCTACCCAGTGGAACCGCTCGCGCAGCAGGAACTCCAGCTACTTCCATCCGAAGTGTCCAGCCCCGTCGTGGTATGCCTCCATCACCATGGCTGCGTCTCTTCATGGCACCACTACTTGCCAGATTAGTTCATGCGTCCGGGAGTTAACCATTCTGCGGCACAACTTCCCCTTATAAAGGAACAGTCGACTCTTCTCAGCCCACAGTTGCTTGGCTTCCTCCGGAGCGTCTGGGTCAAGGCGAGCCTCTGGCCGAGTCAGCATCTCCTTCACCAGTCGGACGGCAGGGTCACTGTCCTGCGTTTCCTCCCAGTTGTAGTGAGGCAAGGGGTTAAACGTAGCGGCTTGCTTACTCCTTACCCGGTGGGAATACTGGATAGTCCCATGCCGGTGGAACGCAGGGAGTTCGACTTCTTCCAGTCCCTCTGGATCTTCTCCTACGTCCGGTAGGTTTGGCATCCTGGACAGGGCGTCCACGTTGGTATTGGAGCGTTCTGCCCGGTATTTGATTGTGAACTCGTAGTTGGACAGACGGGCCATCCATCTCTGCTCTAGGGCACCGAGTCTTGCTGTGTCCAGGTGTGTCAACGGGTTGTTATCCGTGTACACGACGAACCGGGAAGAAGCGAGGTAGTGCTTAAAGCGTTCGGTGACTGCCCACACCACTGCCAGGAACTCTAGCTTAAATGAGCTGTAATTCTCAGGGTTTCTCTCGGTGGGTCGCAGTTTTCGGCTGGCGTAAGCGATTACTCGTTCTTTCCCCTGCTGGATCTGGGACAGCACGGCTCCTAGCCCGATGTTACTTGCGTCGGTGTAGAGGATAAAGGGCTGGCTGTAATCCGGGTACGCCAGGATATCATCCCCCGTGAGGGCCATCTTCAGCTGGCGGAAGGACTCCTCTTCCAACTTCTCCCATCTGAAGGGCGGCTTCTGGTTCTTGGCCTTCCGGGACTGGCCTATCAGGAGGTCCTGCATAGGAGCTGCCTTTTTGGTGAAACCGGGGATGAACCTGCGGTAGTAGCCTACCAACCCGAGGAACTGCCGCACTTCCTTTACACTGGAGGGACTTGGCCATTCCTTAATTGCGGTGATCTTATCAGGGTCGGGAGCCACTCCGTCAGCGCTCACCACGTGTCCCAGGTACTGCACCTTTGGTTTCAGGAGGTGACACTTGGAGGGTTTCACCTTTAGGCCGTAGCTTGCCAGAGCTTCGAACACTTCCGCCAGGTGTTTCAGGTGGTCCTCATAAGTCTTAGAATATACGATGACATCGTCCAGGTACAACAGGACCGTCTCGAAGTTTCTATGGCCCAGACAGCAATCCATTAATCGTTGGAAGGTTCCTGGTGCGTTGCAGAGTCCGAACGGCATACAGGTAAACTCACTAAGTCCCATCGGGGTGGTGAATGCGGTCTTCTCCCGGTCCGCCTCTGCTACAGGAACCTGCCAGTACCCACTAGTGAGATCCAAGGTAGAGAAGAAGTTAGCAGATCTTAAAGCAGCCAAAGACTCCTCTATCCTTGGTAAGGGGTACGCATCCTTGTGTGTGATACGGTTGATTTTCCGGTAATCTACACACATCCTCATGGTGTTGTCTTTCTTTTTGACTAAGACTAGTGGAGCTGCCCAGGGGCTACAGCTATCCCTGATCACCCCAGCCTCCTTCATGTCTCTAAGTATCCCCTTGGTGTGTTGGTAGTGTGCAGGGGGTACGGGTCGATACCTCTCTTTTATGGGAGGATGGTCTCCCGTGGGGATGTGGTGTTCTACCCCCTTGACTCGCCCGAAGTCTAACGGGTGTTTACTAAACACTCTCTCGTACTCTTGAACCACCCGATAGACTCCCTGTTTCTGATGTGAGGGAGTGGAGTCAGTACCCAAATGTAGTTGCTGACACCAGTCCTCCATTGTTTTCTTAGAGCCGTTACCTTCCTCCGGGTGAGATGGAGGCAAGGGTTCCACAGATTGTATAGCATTTTGGTTAATGGTATATAATTTGGCTAGCGTGGCATACCGGGGCAGGTACACTTCCCTCTTCCCGATATTGATTATGCGAACGGGCACCCTCCCATGGCGTACATTAACCACCCCCCGTGCTGTCAAGATGGTGGGCCTACTGTCTGAGTAAACTGGTTCTACCATTGCCTGGTAATCTCTACCTCTCAGACCAATAGCTGCCCGGCACCAAATCATCATTTCACTTTTTGGGGGCATGGCAATAGGGAAAGGGTCACACATTCTCACGCTACCAATCTCACCGCCGGAGAGTTCCACCTGTTGCCGTCGCATCAGTGCCCGGATCTCTTTTTGGAGCACTCGCTGCTGGCCGGAGCTGGCGTTCTTGGCAACCTGCTGTAAAAGGAAAATCACCTCTGCAAGACAATTTTCAATTACATTAGTTCCTAGAGTTATCTTTGGGTGACTCTCGTGTTTGTCAATGTCTACAATGATCAGTCCCTGTGCTGCCAGTTCAACTCTACCAATTTTAATGGTCACCTCTTTAAATCCGATCTGTGGCACGGGCTGACCATTGCTGGCGATGATACTCAAGTCGTCGTCAGGGTAGCGGGTAATATCTGAGTCATTCCAGTACTGCTTGAAGAGCACGTACGGGATGGTGGTGACCTGTGACCCGGTGTCCAGTAGGGCACTCATAGGAATGCCATCCAGTACCACAGGCAAGACTGGACGTCCTCCCACATATTTGTCGCGCCAGTTTGATGGGCCTGATGATCTTTTTCCTAGGGGTTGGCCCTCTACCCTAGGTTGTGCCAGTTTAAAGGACAGTACCTTGCCATATGTCCGGGTTGATTACAGCGGCGGCAGATGGGTCGTCCGTCCTCGTTGTATCGGTCGCTGGGTCTTCCTCTGGCCGGTGGGGTCCTCCTTGGTCGACGCCACGGGATGTCCTCCGGTCCGGATGCCAGCTGGATCTTCCCTGGAGTGGAAACCTGTAAAGACTGCACAGTTCGGGTTAGCGCAGCAACGCTTTTAGCTAGCTCTTGGACCTGATGGTGCAGGTCTGGAGCCGAGTCATTGTTCAAAGCCTGCGCATCAGCTCCCACAGGCCCTGCCGACAAGGGCGCCGCCTCCTGGTGGTAGGTGGTAGTGGGGCGTCTGTGGGTCACAACGCCACCCGGTGCCGGTTCTCGGAGCACCCAGATGGCTCTGTCCTTGAACTGTGCAAATCCCAGATGAGGGTCCTGTAAGGCCATTGCCCGCAACTGGGTTCGGTGGGCATTGCAATATAAACCCTCTATAAATTGTTCAGTTAACAGCCTGTCCTCGTCTCCCACGCCGTCAGGGTCGGTCTGCTTAATGGCTCTCAGGGCCTCTTGTAGGTTCAGGGCATAGTCCCTTATACTCTCATGTGCCCGCTGTTTGCACCCGTAGAATCTAAGCTTGATCTCGGCTGAGGTGCGGGTATCAAAGGTGTCCCTCAGCCGGGTTAGTATCCCTGCGACAGTCCTCCCCCCAGGTGGCCAGGACTTTACCTCCCTTTGGGCTGCCCCTTTAATTGGGCCACCAGGATGCTTACTTTTTGCTCTTCTGTGAGGGGGTACACCTGGAAGAGGCTATCCAGTTTTTCTCTAAAGTCCTGCAGGGTATGTGACTCCCCTGAGTACTGGGGTAGCCAGGCTGCCCCCGGGATATAGGGCATGGTGAAAGGCATGACCGCAACAGCGGTGGCGCTGGCGGGGGTTGGAGCGGTGAAGCTCTCCTCCGTATCCGACATCCTTCTCCCCCCTAGTGGACCGTGGCCTACCTTGCGATGATCCTCTTCCGTAGGCCGCGGCTCCGCAGTGGATCGTCAGGGTTGAGGACCTTCCGTCGCGCTCCTGTGACGTCGGCGTCTGCTGGGCTCCTTCCAGGACCTTACGCAACGTCCGGACGTGAGGCGGGGCTTCAATTCTCGCGCGTTTTCGGAGTCCACGCCCCTCTTCTTCCCGCGCGGCGTCCTCAAGATGGCGTCCAATGGCGGGAAAACTCCACGGATGGCGGGAAGAAGGCCGAAGATGGCGCCGGATGGCGGGAAAACTCCACCGATGGCGGGAAGAAAGCGGAAGATGGCGCCGGATGGCGGGAATCTTCACCACGGGTAAGTTTTCACAGTCTTTTTCAGGCACGCAGTACCCGGTGGTTGCGGGCACGAAATCCTGCCGACTACGCCAAAAGTTGACGCGCCCCTGGGCCTGTGTCGCGCTGCGTTGCGCACGCGGGAGCTTACCCGGAGCTGGATCTGTTGAGGGTTGTAGTCTCGTGGCGGTGATCCGGTCCGTGCCCAGGGAGTCAGACTAAGTGGCGCTGTTTTAGCGGTAGATGTTGGACGACTACGCCACCCGTTGAGTGCAGCCAGGGAGCTGCTGCTGCAGGGCAGACCGCTGAGGCCGGTGGTAGGATTGTGCAGCGTGATAGTATAACCCCCAACGGGAGGGGTATGGCCTCAGGGCAGCCGACGTGGATGATGGGGGTAGCAGGAACCACTCGGAGACGGTACTGTGTAGTTCAGGGTCTTTACTGGTGACAAAGATAGACCCTCCCGGAGTACTGGCTAGCGATTGGGGCCTGGTCAGTCCTTGAGCAGATGGGATCTCCCCTGGCCAGGCGGAGTTGTAGGCCTCCCAAACTAACGATACTCTTCTGGCTACCTTGCTAGAGGCGGGTATAAGTAGCCCACGTCCCTGAGTGTACCGTGTGGTGCTCACCCGTATGGCCGGTGACTCGGGGCCTTCGGGTTTCTGGGCCAGAGGACCTGCAATCCCCTGCCGGTCGGTTTCTGCTGCTGGATAGGAGTTAGTCCCCACAGCCTCGGACTCCGGGTCCGGTGATAACTTCTCAGTCAGGGCGAGCTCTGCAGCTGCCAGCCCCTGACTCCTTGTAACACTGCTCCCACAGAGCTCCTGATGTTCTTTCCTATATCTGCTTCTCTTCTCTGTCTCTACTTCTTCTCTACTCACTCACCCTGCCTCAGCCCTAGGTTTATATAGGGGAAGTTCTTCCCCTCCCAGGACTGGGCAGGAGGTATGGCATGCATAGGATCCCTGACCAAGAGACCTCCCACCTGCTTTCAGACATAACATTGCTGTTACTGTGTAAAACCAGACCCCTGGGGTGCCACACATCCTCCTCACACTCAGGCACCAGTCCTCACTCCATCGATGATGTGCTTTCCTCCTCATATTCAGGCACCAGTCCTCAGTCTGTCAATGATGAGCTTTGCTCCTCACACTCAGGCACCAGTCCTCCCTCTGTCGATGAAGTTCTTTCCTCCTCACACTCAGGCATCAGTCCTCACTCCGTCGATGATGTGCTTTCCTCCTCACACTCAGGCACCAGTCCTCACTCCGTCGATGATGTGCTTTCCTCCTCACACTCAGGAACCAGTCATCACTCTGTCGATGATGTGCTTTCCTCCTCACACTCAGGCACAAGGCTTCACTCCGTCGATGATGTGCTTTCCTCCTCACATTCAGGCACCAGTCCTCCCTCTGTCGATGATGTACTTTCCTCCTCACACTCAGGCACCAGTCTTCACTCAGTCGATGATGTGCTTTCCTCCTCACACTCAGGCACCAGTCCTCACTCCGTCGATAATGTGCTTTCCTCCTCACACTCAGGCACCAGTCCTCACTCCGTTGATGATGTGCTTTCCTCCTCACACTCAGGCACCAGTCCTCACTCCGTCGATGATGTGCTTTCCTCCTCACACTCAGGCACCAGTCCTCACTCTGTCGATGATGTGCTTTCCTCCTCACACTCAGGCACCAGTCCTCACTCTGTCGATGATGTGCTTTCCTCCTCACACTCAGGCACCAGTCTTCACTCCGTCGATGATGTGCTTTCCTCCTCACACTCAGGCATCAGTCCTCACTCCGTCGATGATGTGCTTTCCTCCTCATACTCAGGCATCAGTCCTCACTCCGTCGATGATGTGCTTTCCTCCTCATACTCAGGCACCAGTCCTCACTCCGTCGATGATGCACTTTCCTCCTCACACTCAGGCACCAGTCCTCACTCTGTCGATGATGTGCTTTCCTCCTCACACTCAGGCACCAGTCCTCACTCTGTCGATGATGTGCTTTCCTCCTCACACTCAGTCACCAGTCCTCACTCCGTCGATGATGCACTTTCCTCCTCACACTCAGGCACCAGTCCTAACTCCGTCGATGATGCACTTTCCTCCTAACACTCATGAGCTTCGAGCACCCGAGCATTTTAGTGCTCGCTCAACACTACACCCAAGCAATGATAACACCCGAGCAATAATAACACCCGAGAAATAATAACACCGGAGCAATAATATCACCCGAGCAATAATAACACCCGAGCAATAATATCACCTGAGCAATAATAACACCCGAGCAATGATAACACCCGGGCAATAATAACACCCGAGTAATAATAATACCAGAGCAATAATAACATCCGAGCAATAATAACACCAGAGCAATAATAACATCCGAGCAATAATAACACCAGAGCAATGATAACACCCGAGAAATAACACCCGAGCAATAATAACACCCGAGCAATGATAACACCCGAACAATAATAACACCCGAGCAATGATAATACCCGAGCAATGATAACACCCGAGCAATGATAACACCCGAGCAATAATAACACCCGAGCAATAATAACACCCGAGCAATTATAACACCCGAGCAATAATAACACCCGAGCAATGATAATACCCGAGCAATGATAACACCCGAGCAATAATAACATCCGAGCAATAATAACACCAGAGCAATAATAACATCCGAGCAATAATAATACCAGAGCAATGATAACACCCGAGAAATAATAACACCCGAGCAATGATAACACCCGAGCAATGATAACACCCGAACAATGATAACACCCGAACAATAATAACACCCGAGCAATGATAATACACGAGCAATAATAACACCCGAGCAATAATATCACCCGAGCAATGATAACACCCGAGCAATAATAACACCCGAGCAATGATAACAACCGAGCAATGATAATACCCGAGCAATAATAACACCCGAGCAATAATAACACCCGAGCAATGATAACACCCGAGCAATGATAATACCCGAGCAATAATAACACCAGAGCAATGATAACACCCGGGCAATAATAACAGCCGGGCAATGATAATACCCGAGCAATGATAACACCCGAGCAATAATAACACCCGAGCAATAATAACACCCGAGCAATGATAACACCCGAGCAATGATAACACCCGAGCAATGATAACACCCGAGCAATGATAACACCCGAGCAATGATAACACCCGAGCAAAAATAACACCCAGGCAAAAATAACACCCAGGCAAAAATAACACCCGAGCAATAATAACACCCGGGCAATAATAACACCCGGGCAATAATAACACCCGAGCAATAATAACACCCGAGCAATAATAACACCCGAGCAATGATAACACCCGAGCAATAATAACACCCGAGCAATAATAACACCCGAGAAATAATAACACCCGAGCAATGATAACACCCGAGCAATAATAACACCCGAGCAATAATAACACCCGAGCAATAATAACACCCGAGCAATAATAACAACCGAGCAATGATAATACCCGAGCAATAATAACACCCGAGCAATGATAACACCCGAGCAATAATAACACCCGAGCAATGATAACACCCGAGCAATAATAACACCCGAGCAATGATAATACCCGAGCAATGATAACACCCGAGCAATGATAACACCCGAGCAATAATAACACCCGAGCAATGATAATACCCGAGCAATGATAACACCCGAGCAATAATAACACCCGAGCAATGATAACACCAGAGCAATGATAACACCCGAGCAATAATAACACCCGAGCAATAATAACACCCTATCAATGATAACACCCGAGCAATGATAACACCTGAGCAATGATAACACCCGAGCAATAATAACACCCGAGCAATAATAACACCCGAGCAATGATAACACCCGAGCAATAATAACACCCGAGCAATAATAACACCCGAGAAATAATAACACCCGGGCAATAATAACACCCGAGCAATGATAATACCCGAGCAATAATAACACCCGAGCAATAATAACACCCGAGCAATAATAACACCCGAGCAATGATAATACCCGAGCAATAATAACACCCGAGCAATAATAACACCCGAGCAATAATAACACCCGAGCAATGGTAATACCCGAGCAATGATAACACCCGAGCAATGATAACACCCGAGCAATAATAACACCCGAGCAATAATAACACCCGGGCAATAATAACACCCGGGCAATAATAACAACCGAGCAATGATAATACCCGAGCAATAATAACACCCGAGCAATGATAACACCCGAGCAATAATAACACCCGAGCAATGATAATACCCGAGCAATGATAACACCCGAGCAATGATAACACCCGAGCAATGATAACACCCGAGCAATAATAACACCCGAGCAATAATAACACCCGAGCAATAATAACACCCTATCAATGATAACACCCGAGCAATGATAACACCTGAGCAATGATAACACCCGAGCAATAATAACACCTGAGCAATAATAACACCCGGGCAATAACACCCGGGCAATAATAACACCCGGGCAATAATAACACCCGAGCAATGATAATACCCGAGCAATAATAACACCCGAGCAATGATAACACCCGAGCAATAATAACACCCGAGCAATGATAATACCCGAGCAATAATAACACCCGTGCAATGATAACACCCGAGCAATAATAATACCCGAGCAATAATAACACCCGGGCAATAATAACACCCGGGCAATAATAACACCCGAGCAATAAAAACACCCGAGCAATAATAACACCCGAGCAATGATAACACCCGAGCAATGATAACACCCGAGCAATGATAACACCCGGGCAATAATAACACCCGGGCAATGATAACACCCGAGCAATAATAACATCCGAGCAATAATAACACCCGGGCGATAATAACACCCGAGCAATGATAACACCCGAGCAAAAATAACATCCGAGCAATAATAACACCCGGGCGATAATAACACCCGAGCAATAATAACACCCGAGCAATGATAACACCCGAGCAATAATAACATCCGAGCAATAATAACACCCGAGCAATAATAACACTCGGGCGATAATAACACCCGAGCAATGATAACACCCTAGCAATAATAACACCCGAGCAATGATAACACCCGAGCAATGATAACACCCGAGCAATGATAACACCCGAGCAATGATAACACCCGAGCAATGATAACACCCGAGCAATAATAACATCCGAGCAATAATAACACCCGAGCAATAATAACACCCGAGCAATGATAACACCCGAGCAATGATAACACCCGAGAAATAATAACACCAGAGCAGTGATAACACCCGAGCAGTAATAACACCCGAGCAATGATAACACCCGAGCAATAATAACACCCGAGCAATAATAACACCCGAGCAATAATAACTCCCGAGCAATAATAACTCCCGAGCAATAACACCCGAGAAATAATAACACCAGAGCAATGATAACACCCGAGCAATAATAACACCCGAGAAATAATAACACCAGAGCAATGATAACACCCGAGCAGTAATAACACCCGAGTAATAATAACACCAGAGCAATAATAACACCCGAGCAATGATAACACCCGAGCAATAATAACACCAGAGCAATGATAACACGCGAGCAATAATAATACCCGAGCAATGATAACACCCGAGCAATAATAACACCCGAGCAGTAATAACACCCGGGCAATAATAACATCCGAGCAATAATAACACCAGCAATAATAACACCCGAGCAATTATAACACCCGAGCAATAATAACACCCGAGAAATAATAACACCCGAGTAATAATAACACCTGAGCAATGATAACACCCGGGCAATAACACCCGAGCAATAATAACACGCGAGCAATGATAACACCCGAGCAATAATAACACCCGAGCAATAATAACACCTGAGCAATGATAACACCCGAGCAATGATAACACCCGAGCAATAAAAACACCCGAGCAATGATAACACCCGAGCAATAATAACACCCGAGCAATAATAACACCCGAGCAATGATAACACCCGAGCAGTAATAACACCCGAGCAGTAATAACACCTGAGCAATAATAACATCCGAGCAATAATAACACCCGAGCAATAATAACACCCGAGCAATGATAACACCCGAGCAATAATAACATCCGAGCAATAATAACACCCAGGCGATAATAACACCCGAGCAATGATAACACCCGAGCAATAATAACATCCGAGCAATAATAACACCCGGGCAATGATAACACCCGAGCGATAATAACATCCGAGCGATAATAACACCCGGGCGATAATAACACCCGGGCGATAATAACACCCGGGCGATAATAACACCCGAGCAATAATAACACCCGAGCAATAATAACACCCGAGCAATAATAACACCCGAGCAATAATAACACCCGAGCAGTGATAACACCCGAGCAATGATAACACCCGAGCAATAATAACACCCGAGCAATAATAACACCCGAGCAATGATAACACCCGAGCAATCATAACACCCGAGCAATAATAACACCCGAGCAATGATAACACCCGAGCAGTAATAACACCCGAGCAATAATAACATCCGAGCAATAATAACACCCGAGCAATAATAACACCCGAGCAATGATAACACCCGAGCAATAATAACACCCGAGCAGTAATAACACCCGGGCAATAATAACACCCGAGCAATGATAACACCCGAGCAATAATAACACCCGAGAAATAATGACACCCGAGTAATAATAACACCTGAGCAATGATAACACCCGGGCAATAATAACACCCGAGCAATGATAACACCCGAGCAATATTAACACCCGAGCAATAATAACACCCGAGCAATGATAACACCCGAGCAATAATAACACCCGAGCAATGATAACACCCGAGCAGTGATAACACCCGAGCAATAATAACACCCGAGCAATGATAACACCCGAGCAATCATAACACCCGAGCAATGATAACACCCGAGCAATGATAACACCCGAGCAGTAATAACACCCGAGCAATAATAACATCCGAGCAATAATAACACCCGAGCAATAATAACACCCGAGCAATGATAACACCCGAGCAATAATAACATCCGAGCAATAATAACACCCGGGCGATAATAACACCCGAGCAATGATAACACCCGAGCAATAATAACATCCGAGCAATAATAACACCCGAGCAATAATAACATCCGAGCAATAATAACACCCGGGCGATAATAACACCCGGGCAATGATAACACCCGAGCGATAATAACATCCGAGCGATAATAACACCCGGGCGATAATAACACCCGGGCGATAATAACACCCGAGCAATGACAACACCCGAGCAATGACAACACCCGAGCAATAATAACACCCGAGCAATAATAACACCCAAGCAATGATAACACCGAAGCAATGATAACACCCGAGCAATAATAACACCCGAGCAATGATAACACCCGAGCAATGATAACACCCGAGCAATGATAACACCCGAGCAATAATAACACCCGAGCAATGATAACACCCGAGCAATAATAACACCCGAGCAATGATAACACCCGAGCAATAATAACACCCGAGCAATGATAACACCCGAGCAATAATAACATCCGAGCAATAATAACATCAGAGCAATAATAACACCCAAGCAATGATAACACCCGAGCAATAATAACACCCGAGCAATGATAACACCCGAGCAATAATAACATCCGAACAATAATAACACCCGAGCAATAATGACACCCGAGCAATGATAACACCCGAGCAATAATAACATCCGAGCAATAATAACACCCGGGCGATAATAACACCCGAGCAATGATAACACCTGAGCAATAATAACATCCGAGCAATAATAACACCCGGGCGATAATAACACCCGGGCAATGATAACACCCGAGCGATAATAACATCCGAGCAATAATAACACCCGGGCGAAAATAACACCCGGGCGAAAATAACACCCGAGCAATGATAACACCCGAGCGATAATAACACCCGAGCGATGATAACACCCGAGCGATGATAACACCCGAGCAATAATAACACCCGAGCAATGATAACACCCGAGCAATGATAACACCCGAGCAATGATAAGCACCCGAGCAATAATAACACCCGAGCAATAATAGCACCCGAGCAATAATAACACCCGAGCAATAATAACACCCGAGCTATAATAACACCCGAGCAATAATAACACCCGAGCAATAATAACACCCGAGCAATAATAACACCAGCAATGATAACACCAGCAATGATAACACCCGAGCAATAATAACACCAGAGCAATGATAACACCCGAGCAATGATAACACCCGAGCAATAATAACACCCGAGCAATAATAACACCCGAGCAATGATAACACCCGAGAAATAATAACACCCGAGCAATAATAACACCAGAGCAATAATAACACCAGAGCAATGATAACACCCGAGCACTAATAACACCCGAGCAATAATAACACCCGAGCAATGATAAAACCCGAGCAATGATAACACCCGAGAAATAATAACACCCGAGCAATGATAACACCAGAGCAATAATAACACCAGAGCAATGATAACACCCGAGCACTAATAACACCCGAGCAATAATAACACCCGAGCAATGATAACACCCGAGCAATAATAACACCAGAGCAATAATAACACCCGAGCTATAATAACACCCAAGCAATAATAACACCCGAGCAATAATAACACCCGAGAAATAATAACACCCGAGCAATAATAACACCCGAGCAATAATACCCGAGAAATAATAACACCAGAGCAATGATAACACCCGAGCAATAATAACACCCGAGAAATAATAACACCAGAGCAATGATAACACCCGAGCAGTAATAACACCCGAGTAATAATAACACCAGAGCAATAATAACACCCGAGAAATAATAACACCCGAGAAATGATAACACCCGAGCAATGATAACACCCAAGCAATGATAACACCCGAGAATAATAACACCCGAGCAGTGATAACACCCGAGCAATGATAACACCCGAGCAATAATAACACCCGAGCAATGATAACACCCGAGCAATAATAACACCCGAGCAGTAATAACACCCGAGCAATAATAACACCCGAGCAGTAATAACACCCGAGCAATAATAACATCCGAGCAATAATAACACCCGAGCAATGATAACACCCGAGCAATAATAACATCCGAGCGATAATAACACCCGGGCAATGATAACACCTGAGCGATAATAACATCCGAGCGATAATAACACCCGGGCAATAATAACACCCGAGCAATAATAACACCCGAGCAATGATAACACCCGAGCAATGATAACACCCGAGCAATAATAACACCCGAGCAATGATAACACCCGAGCAATGATAACACCCGAGCAATGATAACACCCGAGCAATGATAACACCCGAGCAATGATAACACCCGAGCAATGATAACACCCGAGCAATGATAACACCCGAGCAATAATAGCACCCGAGCAATAATAGCACCCGAGCAATAATAACACCCGAGCAATAATAGCACCCGAGCAATAATAACACCAGCAATGATAACACCCGAGCAATAATAACACCCGAGCAATGATAACACCCGAGCAATAATAACATCCGAGCAATAATAACATCAGAGCAATAATAACACCCAAGCAATGATAACACCCGAGCAATAATAACACCCGAGCAATGATAACACCCGAGCAATAATAACATCCGAACAATAATAACACCCGAGCAATGATAACACCTGAGCAATAATAACATCCGAGCGATAATAACACCCGGGCGATAATAACACCCGAGCAATGATAACACCTGAGCAATAATAACATCCGAGCGATAATAACACCCGGGCGATAATAACACCCGGGCAATGATAACACCCGAGCGATAATAACATCCGAGCAATAATAACACCCGGGCGAAAATAACACCCGGGCGAAAATAACACCCGAGCAATGATAACACCCGAGCGATAATAACACCCGAGCGATAATAACACCCGAGCGATGATAACACCCGAGCAATAATAACACCCGAGCAATGATAACACCCGAGCAATGATAACACCCGAGCAATGATAAGCACCCGAGCAATAATAACACCCGAGCAATAATAGCACCCGAGCAATAATAACACCCGAGCAATAATAACACCCGAGCTATAATAACACCCGAGCAATAATAACACCCGAGCAATAATAACACCAGCAATGATAACACCAGCAATGATAACACCCGAGCAATAATAACACCAGAGCAATGATAACACCCGAGCAATGATAACACCCGAGCAATAATAACACCCGAGCAATAATAACACCCGAGCAATGATAACACCCGAGAAATAATAACACCAGAGCAATAATAACACCAGAGCAATGATAAAACCCGAGCAATGATAACACCCGAGAAATAATAACACCCGAGCAATGATAACACCAGAGCAATAATAACACCAGAGCAATGATAACACCCGAGCACTAATAACACCCGAGCAATAATAACACCCGAGCAATGATAACACCCGAGCAATAATAACACCAGAGCAATAATAACACCCGAGCTATAATAACACCCAAGCAATAATAACACCCGAGCAATAATAACACCAGCAATGATAACACCAGCAATGATAACACCAGCAATGACAACACCCGAGCAATAATAACACCAGAGCAATGATAACACCCGAGCAATGATAACACCCGAGCAATAATAACACCCGAGCAATAATAACACCCGAGCAATGATAACACCCGAGCAATGATAACACCCGAGAAATAATAACACCAGAGCAATGATAACACCCGAGCAATAATAACACCAGAGCAATGATAACACCCGAGCAGTAATAACACCCGAGCAATAATAACACCCGAGCAATGATAACACCCAAGCAATAATAACACCCAAGCAATAATAACACCCGAGCAATAATAACACCCGAGCAATAATAACACCAGAGCAATGATAACACCCGAGCAATAATAACACCCGAGCAATAATAACACCCGAGAAATAATAACACCCGAGCAATAATAACACCCGAGCAATAATAACACCCGAGCAATAATACCCGAGAAATAATAACACCAGAGCAATGATAACACCCGAGCAATAATAACACCCGAGAAATAATAACACCAGAGCAATGATAACACCCGAGCAGTAATAACACCCGAGTAATAATAACACCAGAGCAATAATAACACCCGAGAAATAATAACACCCGAGAAATGATAACACCCGAGCAATGATAACACCCAAGCAATGATAACACCCAAGCAATGATAACACCCAAGCAATGATAACACCCGAGCAGTGATAACACCCGAGCAATGATAACACCCGAGCAATAATAACACCCGAGCAATGATAACACCCGAGCAATAATAACACCCGAGCAGTAATAACACCCGAGCAATAATAACATCCGAGCAATAATAACACCCGAGCAATGATAACACCCGAGCAATAATAACATCCGAGCGATAATAACACCCGGGCAATGATAACACCTGAGCGATAATAACATCCGAGCGATAATAACACCCGGGCAATAATAACACCCGAGCAATAATAACACCCGAGCAATGATAACACCCGAGCAATGATAACACCCGAGCAATAATAACACCCGAGCAATAATAACACCCGAGCAATGATAACACCCGAGCAATGATAACACCCGAGCAATGATAACACCCGAGCAATGATAACACCCGAGCAATAATAGCACCCGAGCAATAATAACACCCGAGCAATAATAACACCCGAGCAATAATAACACCAGCAATGATAACACCCGAGCAATAATAACACCCGAGCAGTAATAACACCCGAGCAATAATAACATCCGAGCAATAATAACACCCGAGCAATGATAACACCCGAGCAATAATAACATCCGAGCGATAATAACACCCGGGCAATGATAACACCTGAGCGATAATAACATCCGAGCGATAATAACACCCGGGCAATAATAACACCCGAGCAATGATAACACCCGAGCAATGATAACACCCGAGCAATAATAACACCCGAGCAATAATAACACCCGAGCAATGATAACACCCGAGCAATGATAACACCCGAGCAATGATAACACCCGAGCAATGATAACACCCGAGCAATAATAGCACCCGAGCAATAATAACACCCGAGCAATAATAACACCCGAGCAATAATAACACCCGAGCAATAATAACACCAGAGCAATGATAACACCCGAGCAATAATAACACCCGAGCAATAATAACACCCGAGCAATAATAACACCCGAGCAATGATAACACCCGAGCAATGATAACACCCGAGAAATAATAACACCAGAGCAATGATAACACCCGAGCAGTAATAACACCCGAGCAATAATAACACCCGAGCAATGATAACACCCGAGCAATAATAACACCAGAGCAATGATAACACCCGAGCAATAATAACACCCGAGCAATGATAACACCCGAGCAATAATAACACCCGAGCAATAATAACACCCGAGAAATAATAACACCCGAGCAATAATAACACCCGAGCAATAACACCCGAGAAATAATAACACCAGAGCAATGATAACACCCGAGCAATAATAACAACCGAGAAATAATAACACCAGAGCAATGATAACACCCGAGCAGTAATAACACCCGAGTAATAATAACACCCGAGCAATGATAACACCCGAGCAATAATAACACCAGAGCAATGATAACACCCGAGCAGTAATAACACCCGAGCAATAATAACATCCGAGCAATGATAACACCCGAGCAATAATAATACCTGAGCAATGATAACACCCGAGCAATAATAACACCCGAGCAGTAATAACGCCCGGGCAATAATAACATCCGAGCAATAATAACACCCGAGCAATAATGACACCCGAGCAATGATAACACCCGAGCAGTAATAACACCCGAGCAATAATAACACCCGAGTAATAATAACACCCGAGCAATAACACCCGAGCAATGATAACACCCGAGCAATAATAACACCCGAGCAATAATAACACCCGAGCAATAATAACACCCGAGCAATAATGACACCCGAGCAATGATAACACCCGAGCAGTAATAACACCCGAGCAATGATAACACCCGAGCAGTAATAACACCCGAGCAATAATAACATCCGAGCAGTAATAACACCCGGGCAATAATAACACCCGGGCAATGATAATACCCGAGCAATAATAACACCCGAGCAATGATAACACCCGAGCAATAATAACACCCGAGCAATAATAACACCCGAGCAATAATGACACCCGAGCAATAATGACACCCGGGCAATAATAACACCCGAGCAATGATAACACCCGAGCAGTAATAACACCCGAGCAATAATAACATCCGAGCAGTAATAACACCCGGGCAATAATAACACCCGGGCAATGATAATACCCGAGCAATAATAACACCCGAGCAATGATAACACCCGAGCAATAATAACACCCGAGCAATAATAACACCCGAGCAATAATAACACCCGGGCAATAATAACACCCGAGCAATAGTAACACCTGAGCAATAATAACACCCGAGCAGTAATAACACCCGAGCAATGATAACACCCGAGCAATGATAACACCCGAGCAATAATAACACCCGAGCAGTAATAACACCCGAGCAATGATAACACCCGAGCAATAATAACACCCGAGCAATAATAATGTGGCACCCCAGGGGTCTGGTTTTCCACAGTAATGTAATGTTATGTCTGAGAGCAGGTGGGAGGTCTTTTGGTCAGGGATCCTGTGCATGCCACACCTCCTGCCCAGTCTTGGGAGGGGAAGAACTTCCCCTGTATAAACCCGGGGCTGAGGCAGGGTGAGTGAGACAAGGAGAGTATAGACAAGAAGCAGCATAGGAAACAGCAGAGTTACAAGGAGTCAGGGGCTGGCAGCTGCAGAGCTCGCCCTGACTAAGAAGATTCTTTACCGGACCCGGAGTCCGAGGCTGTGGGGACTAACTCCTACCCAGCAGCAGAATCCGTCAGGCAGGGGATTTCAGGTCCTCTGGCCCAGAAGCCCGAAGGCACGGTCACACGCGTGGGACCAGCACCGCCATCGTGGAGCGGAAGCCATTAGAAGGCCCCGAGTCACCGGCCATACGGGTGAGCACCACACGGTACACTCAGGGACGTGGGCTACTTACATCAGCTTCTAGCAAGGTAGCCAGAAGAGTACAGTCAGTTTGGGAGGCCTACAACTACGCCTGGCCAGGGGAGATCCCATCTGCTCAAAGACTGACCAGGCCCCGTTTGCTAGCAAGTACTCCGGGAGGGTCTATCGTTGTTACCAGTAAAGACCCTGAACTACACCGTACCGTCTCTGAGTGGTTCCTGCTACCCCCATCATCCACGTCTGCTGCCCTGAGGCCATACCCCTCCCGTTGGGGGTTATACTATCACGCTGCACAATCCTACCACCGGCCTCAGCGGTCTGCCCTGCAGCAGCAGCTCCCTGGCTGCACTCAACGGGTGGCGTAGTCATCAACTAATTACTACTAATAGACAGCCGTCTAGTTTGACTCCCTGGGCACGGACCGGGTCACCGCCACGAGACTACAACCCTCCACTGATCCGGCTCCGGGTAGGCTCCCGCGTGCGCAACGCAGCGCGACACAGGCCCAGGGGCGCGTCAACTTTGGCGTAGTCGGCAGGATTTCGTGCCCGCAACCACCGGGTACTGTGTGCCTGAAAAGCAAAGACTGTTCAAACTTACCAATCCGCGAAGTTTTCCCGCCATCCGGCGCCATCTTCGACCTTCTTCCCGCCATTCGTGGAGTTTTCCCGCCATTGGACGCCATCTTGAGGACGCCGCGCGGGAAGAGGGGCGTGGACTCCGAAAGCGCGCGAGAACTGAAGCCCCGCCTCACGTCCGGACGTTGCGTAAGGTCCTGGAAGGAGCCCAGCAGACGCCGACGTCACAGGAGCGCGACGGAAGGTCCTCAACCCTGACGATCCACTGCGGAGCCGCGGCCTACGGAAGAGGATCATCGCAAGGTAGGCCACGGTCCACTAGGGGGGAGGAAGATGTCGGATACGGAGGAGAGCTTCACTGCCTCAACCCCCGCCAGCGCTACCGCTGCTGCAGTTATGCCCTTCACCATGCCCTATATCCCGGGAGCAGCTTGGCTACCCCAGTACTCAGGGGAGTCACATACCCTGCATGACTTTAGAGAAAAGCTGGATAGCCTCTTCCAGGTGTACCCCCTCACAGAAGAGCAAAAAGTGAGCATCCTGGTGGCCCAACTAACCGGGGCAGCCAAAAGGGAAGTAAAATCCTGGCCACCTGGGAGGAAGACTGTCGCAGGGATACTAACCCGGCTGAAGGACACCTTTGATACCCGCACCTCAGCCGAGATTAAGCTTAGATTCTACGGGTGCAAGCAGCGAGCGCATGAGAGTATAAGGGACTATGCACTAAACCTACAAGAGGCCCTGAGGGCCATAAAGCAGACCGACCCTGATGGGGTGGGAAACGAGGACAGGCTATTGACTGAACAATTTATAGAGGGTTTATATTGCAATGCCCACCGAACCCAGTTGCGGGCAATGGCCTTACAGGATCCCCATCTGGACTTTGCACAGTTCAAGGATAGAGCTATCCGGGTGCTCCGAGAACCAGCACCGGGTGGCGTTGTTACCCACAGGCGCCCAGCTATCACTTACCACCAGGAGGCGGCGCCCTTGTCGGCAGGGCCTGTGGGAGCTGATGCGCAGGCTTTGGACAATGACCCGGCTCCAGACCTACACCATCAGGTCCAAGAGCTAGCTAAGAGCGTTGCTGCGCTAACCCGAACTGTGCAGTCTTTACAGGTTTCCACCCCAGGGAAGATCCAGCTGGCATCCGGACCGGAGGACATCCCGTGGCGTCGACCAAGGAGGACCCCACCGGCCAGAGGAAGACCCAGTGACCGATACAGCGAGGACGGACGACCCATCTGCCGCCGCTGCAATCAACCCGGACATATGGAAAGGTACTGTTCTTTAAACGGGCACAACCTGGGGTAGAGGGCCAACCCCCAGGAAAAAGATCACCAGGCCCATCGAACTGGCGCGACAGATATGTGGGAGGACGTCCAGTCTTGCCTGTGGTACTGGATGGCATTCCCATGAGTGCCCTACTGGATACCGGGTCACAGGTCACCACCATCCCGTACGTGCTCTTCAAGCAGTACTGGAATGACTCGGATATTACCCGCTACCCTGACGACGACTTGAGTATCATCGCCAGCAATGGCCAGCCCGTGCCACAGATCGGATTTAAAGAGGTGACCCTCAAAATCGGTAGAGTCGAACTGGCCGCACAGGGACTGATCATTGTAGATATTGATAAACATGAGAGTCACCCAAAGATAACTCTAGGAACTAATGTAATTGAAAATTGTCTTGCAGAGGTGATTTTCCTTTTACAGCAGGTTGCCAAGAACGCCAGCTCCGGCGAGCAGCGGGTGCTCCAGAAAGAGATCCGGGCACTGATGCAACGGCAACAAGTGGAACTCTCCGGCGGTGAGATTGGTAGCGTAAGAATGTGTGACCCTTTTCCTATTGCCATGCCCCCAAAAAGTGAAATGATGATTTGGTGCCGGGCAGCTATTGGTCTGAGAGGTAGAGATTACCAGGCAATGGTAGAACCAGTTTACTCAGACAGTAGGCCCACCATTTTGACAGCACGGGGGGTGGTCAATGTACGCCATGGGAGGGTGCCCATTCGCATAATAAATATCGGGGAGAGGGAAGTGTACCTGCCCCGGTATGCCACGCTAGCCAAATTATATACCACTAATCAAAATTCTATACAATCTGTGGAACCCTTGCCTCCATCTCACCCGGAGGAAGGTAACGGCTCTAAGAAAACAATGGAGGACTGGTGTCAGCAACTACATTTGGGTACTGATTCCACGCCCTCACATCAGAAACAAGGAGTCTATCGGGTGGTTCAAGAGTATGAGAGAGTGTTTAGTAAACACCCGTTAGACTTCGGGCGAGTCAAGGGGGTAGAACACCGCATCCCCACGGGAGACCATCCTCCCATAAAAGAGAGGTATCGACCCGTACCCCCTGCACATTACCAACACGCCAAGGGGATGCTTAGAGACATGAAGGAGGCTGGGGTAATCCGGGATAGCTGTAGCCCCTGGGCAGCCCCACTAGTTTTAGTCAAAAAGAAAGACAACACCATGAGGATGTGTGTAGATTACCGGAAAATCAACCGTATCACACACAAGGATGCGTACCCCTTACCAAGGATAGAGGAGTCATTGGCTGCTTTAAGATCTGCTAACTTCTTCTCTACCTTGGATCTCACTAGCGGGTACTGGCAGGTTCCTGTAGCAGAGGCGGACCGGGAGAAGACCGCATTCACCACCCCGATGGGACTTAGCGAGTTCACCTGCATGCCGTTCGGACTCTGCAACGCCCCAGGAACCTTCCAACGATTAATGGAGTGCTGTCTGGGCCACAGAAACTTCGAGACGGTCCTGTTGTACCTGGACGATGTCATCGTATACTCCAAAACTTATGAGGACCACCTGAAACACCTGGCGGAGGTGTTCGAAGCTCTGGCGAGTTACGGCCTAAAGGTGAAACCCTCCAAGTGTCACCTCCTGAAACCAAAGGTGCAATACCTGGGACACGTGGTGAGCGCTGACGGAGTGGCTCCCGACCCCGATAAGATCACCGCAATTAAGGGATGGCCAAGCCCCTCCAGCGTAAAAGAAGTGCGGCAGTTCCTAGGGTTGGTAGGCTACTACCGAAGGTTTATTCCCGGTTTCACCAAAAAGGCAGCGCCTATGCAGGACCTCCTGATAGGCCAGTCCCGAAAGGCCAAGAACCAGAAGCCGCCCTTCAAATGGGAAGAGCTAGAAGAAGAGTCCTTCCGCCAGCTGAAGATGGCCCTCACGGGGGATGAAATCTTGGCGTACCCGGACTATAGCCAGCCCTTCATCCTCTACACCGACGCCAGTAACATCGGGCTAGGAGCCGTACTGTCCCAGATTCAGCAGGGGAGAGAACGAGTAATCTCCTATGCCAGCCGAAAACTGCGACCCACCGAAAGGAACCCCGAGAATTACAGCTCATTTAAGCTAGAGTTCCTGGCCGTGGTATGGGCAGTCACCGAGCGCTTTAGGCATTACCTCGCTTCTTCCCGGTTCACCGTATACACGGATAACAACCCGTTGACACACCTGGACACGGCAAGACTCGGTGCCCTGGAGCAGAGGTGGATGGCCCGTCTGTCCAACTACGAGTTCACAATCAAATACCGGGCAGGACGCTCCAATACTAACGCGGATGCCCTGTCCAGGATGCCCAACCTGCCGGACGAAGGAGAAGATCCGGAGGGACTGGAAGAAGTTGAACTCCCTGCGTTCCACCGTCATGGGACTATCCAGTATTCCCACCGGGTAAGGGGTAAGCAGGCTGCTACGTTGAACCCCTTACCCCACTACAACTGGGCGGAAACGCAAGACAGCGTCCCTGCCGTCCGACTGGTGAAGGAGATGCTGACTCGGCCGGAGGCTCGCCTTGAACCAGACGCTCCGGAGGAAGCCAAACAACTATGGGCGGAGAAGAGTCGACTATTCCTTTACAAGGGGAAGTTGTGCCGCAGAATGGTCAACTCCCGGACGCATGAACTACTCTGGCAAGTAGTGGTGCCACGAAGAGACGCAGCCATGGTGATGGAGGCATACCACGACGGAGCTGGACACTTCGGGTGGAAAAAGCTGGAGTTCCTGCTGCGCGAGCGGTTCCACTGGGTAGGCATGAGGGGAACCATCGAGAAGTGGTGCAGAGACTGTGGCCCGTGCAATCTGAGAAGGAAGGACCGGGCCAGCCAGAAGACTCCCCTGCAGTCCATCGTCACCCGGCAACCGTTGGAACTGGTAGCCTTGGATCATGTAAAACTGACCCCAAGCAGAAGTGGCTACGTCTACGCGTTAACCATCGTGGATCATTACTCCCGGTTCTTGGTTGTCGTCCCCGTCAAGGACTTAACGGCTCAAACAGCAGCTAGAGCCTTCCAGCAGCACTTCTGCCGTCCACACGGGTACCCGGACCAAGTGCTGACGGACCAGGGACCTGCCTTTGAAGCGGAGGTCTTCCAGGAATTCTGCAATCTGTATGGCTGCCGGAAGATAAGGACGACACCCTACCATCCGCAAACTAATGGACTTTGTGAAAAAATGAACCAGGTGGTAATGGATCTTCTAAAAACATTGCCCCTGGAAGAACGCAGTCTGTGGCCTGAGAAGTTGCCCGATCTGGTGGACCTATACAACCACATCCCGGTAGGTTCCACCAACTGTACCCCGGCTTACCTAATGAGGGCGAGACCTGGTAAGTTACCTGTTGACCTGGAAATGGGAGTCCTGACACCTGAGGACACTTCACCAGAAACAGACTGGGACACAGAGAGGCAGCAGCAGTACCGGAGAGTACAAGAGAGCGTGGAGCGAAGTCGTTGTCAGGCTAGGGAAAGACAAGAGAAGACTTACAACCAGTATGCTCCCGCTGTTCCCCTGGTACCCGGAGAGCAGGTCTTGAAGAGGAAAAGACGGCTCCACAAGTTGGATGACCAGTGGGAGAAGGACCCGTACACCGTACTGCCCTCAAGCCACGAGAACCCGAAGGTCTGTACCATCAGTAAAGACGGAGGGGAAACCACAGCCATTGTATCCCGGGACCACCTGAAGAAGTGTCCCGAACAACTGAGGAACCCTGAAGAGGAACAAGAAGACCATCGACCCGTGGGAGAAAGGGAAGATATGGTTAGTACCGTGCTCGGGGACTTCCCTCGGTCTTGGACTCAAGTCAATGGTGCAGTTGTGGTACCCGTACTCACCTTCCTCCAACCATCATCCCAAGAACCTACGGAGCAACGGGTAGAGCTGGAAGAACAGCCGGTCCAGGAGGCAGAAGACTCCACACGAGTAGAACAGGAGAATCAACCCTCTGCTTATAGTGAGCCTGCTGTACCCCTAGTGAGACAAAGAGCCGGTAGACAGCTGCCCAGTTTACCCTTGACAGCTCCTACACCCTGTAGTTCAGGGCCAGACAGTCAGCTCCGTAGGTCCACTAGGGCCACTAGAGGCCAGTTACCCGCACGCTGGAGAATTTGAAGTGTAAAAATAGTTTTATTTATGTTTATCTGTGTATTGTTGCTTGTGTATAATTTTGTGTTTCCAGTTGTTTTTAGGAGTCCTTGGTGGATTTACCGGGAATCCTTGTACATAGTTGGAGCGTAACCCAGGATGGACTAGAGACTGTTAAGGACTCGGGGTAGGACAGACCCCTACCTGGTTACGTCTCCCTATGTTGGTGAAATGGACACCTTTGCTTTTCTTCAAAGACTGCATCCGGTTGCGGACACGCCGTAACCATCTTATGTGTTTTTCTTATAGTATTGTTATTGTTATACTTTGTTATGTTTTTCTAAATGTGTTTAGTCCCGGAGTACTAAATTTCACTAGGGGGGAATGTGGCACCCCAGGGGTCTGGTTTTCCACAGTAATGTAATGTTATGTCTGAGAGCAGGTGGGAGGTCTTTTGGTCAGGGATCCTGTGCATGCCACACCTCCTGCCCAGTCTTGGGAGGGGAAGAACTTCCCCTGTATAAACCCGGGGCTGAGGCAGGGTGAGTGAGACAAGGAGAGTGGAGACAAGAAGCAGCATAGGAAACAGCAGAGTTACAAGGAGTCAGGGGCTGGCAGCTGCAGAGCTCGCCCTGACTAAGAAGATTCTTTACCGGACCCGGAGTCCGAGGCTGTGGGGCCTAACTCCTACCCAGCAGCAGAATCCGTCAGGCAGGGGATTTCAGGTCCTCTGGCCCAGAAGCCCGAAGGCACGGTCACACGCGTGGGACCAGCACCGCCATCGTGGAGCGGAAGCCATTAGAAGGCCCCGAGTCACCGGCCATACGGGTGAGCACCACACGGTACACTCAGGGACGTGGGCTACTTACATCAGCTTCTAGCAAGGTAGCCAGAAGAGTACAGTCAGTTTGGGAGGCCTACAACTACGCCTGGCCAGGGGAGATCCCATCTGCTCAAAGACTGACCAGGCCCCGTTTGCTAGCAAGTACTCCGGGAGGGTCTATCGTTGTTACCAGTAAAGACCCTGAACTACACCGTACCGTCTCTGAGTGGTTCCTGCTACCCCCATCATCCACGTCGGCTGCCCTGAGGCCATACCCCTCCCGTTGGGGGTTATACTATCACGCTGCACAATCCTACCACCGGCCTCAGCGGTCTGCCCTGCAGCAGCAGCTCCCTGGCTGCACTCAACGGGTGGCGTAGTCATCAACTAATTACTACTAATAGACAGCCGTCTAGTTTGACTCCCTGGGCACGGACCGGGTCACCGCCACGAGACTACAACCCTCCACTGATCCGGCTCCGGGTAGGCTCCCGCGTGCGCAACGCAGCGCGACACAGGCCCAGGGGCGCGTCAATAACACCCGGGCAATAATAACACCTGAGCAATAATAACACCAGAGCAATAATAACACCCGAGCAATAATAACACCCGAGCAATAATAACACCTGAGCAGTGATAACACCCGAGCAATGATAACACCCGAGCAATAATAACACCCGAGCAATAATAACACCCGAGCAATGATAACACCCGAGCAATGATAACACCCGAGCAATAATAACATCCGAGCAATAATAACACCCGAGCAATAATAACACCCGAGCAATGATAACACCCGAGCAATAATAACACCCGAGCAATAATAACACCCGAGCAATAATAACACCCGAGCAATAATAACACCCGAGCAATAATAACAACTGAGCAGTGATAACACCCGAGCAATGATAACACCCGAGCAATAATAACACCCGAGCAATAATAACACCCGAGCAATGATAACACCCGAGCAATAATAACACCCGGGCAATAATAACACCCGAGCAATGATAACACCCGAGCAGTAATAACACCCGAGCAATAATAACATCCGAGCAGTAATAACACCCGGGCAATAATAACACCCGGGCAATGATAACACCCGAGCAGTAATAACACCCGAGCAATAATAACACCCGAGCAATGATAACACCCGAGCAATAATAACACCCGAGCAATAATAACACCCGAGCAATAATAACACCCGGGCAATAATAACACCCGGGCAATGATAATACCCGAGCAATGATAACACCCGAGCAATGATAACACCCGAGCAATAATAACACCCGAGCAATGATAACACCCGAGCAATAATAACACCCGAGCAATAATAACACCCGAGCAATAATAACACCCGAGCAATAATAACACCCGAGCAATAATAACACCCGGGCAATAATAACACCCGGGCAATAATAACACCCGAGCAATAATAACACCTGAGCAGTGATAACACCCGAGCAATGATAACACCCGAGCAATGATAACACCCGAGCAATAATAACACCCGAGCAATAATAACACCCGAGCAATGATAACACCCGAACAGTAATAACACCTGAGCAATAATAACATCCGAGCAATAATAACACCCGAGTAGTGTTGAGCCACCCCCGTAGTTTTCGAGTTCGGTTCGGTTCGTCGAACACCGTTAAAACCAATGGCAGGCAAACAAAAACACATAGAAACACATAGAAAACACCTTCAAAGGTGTCCAAAAGCTGACAAACTGCTCAGAAGACACAACTAACACATGGAAAAGTGACAAGTACATATAGTCATGCGAAAATAAAAGAGGTGGAGGAGTAAAAGGAGGGGGAGACACAGATATAGGCATGTCATGCCCTTCTAAAATCCAAAAAGTGAGAAGCCGACACGGCCAGTCCGCTCCTGCCCGTGCCACCTCCGTGTCGCCGGGTTTGTGCCAGAGCCGCGGTGAACCCTGACGGCCAGCCCCCCTCTCCCAATACTGGTGCCTGTCCGCTGGTGGGTCGAGAGAGCCCCCCTGTGGTGGAGGCAGCTCTAAGCTTTTTAATTTAAATTGTCTCTCTAATTTGAATGAATACACTTTAAATCCATTTACAAGGATCTATTGGAGGGCAAGTCTCATGCCAGCAGCCGCGTAATTCCAGCTCCAGTAGCGTCCACTAAAGCTGCTGCAGTTAAAAAGCTTTTATAAGGATCGAGCTCGGCTGTCCACCGCAAGGCATCCTACTGCCAGTCCCAGCCCCTATGCCTTGGGGTGCCTCCTGATGCTCTTCACTAAGTATCCCGTGGTCCCAAAGCATTTCCTTTGAAAAAATTAAGTGTCCAAACTACAGGTGGTGTAGCTTGCTTAACAGCCGGGATAATCCGCTGACTAGAAGACACTGCTACTAGGCACAAAGTATTTCCTGGGCTAGATGCAGTTAAAAATTTGTAATTAGATACTCTCATTGGATGCTGAGAAAGCATTCCATAGAGTCTCCTGGCACGCCATATATGATTCTCTTAAAAAGCTTGGGGTAGGGGTCTAGGGGACCCTTTTATAGCCAAAATCACGGCCCTGTATCACAATACGTCACCTAGGCTGAAGATAAATGGAACTGTAGCACCCTGAGGGCTCGGTTGCTACAGACGTATTGCACCTCACCCAGAGGTGTGATATCTCACTCTCAGGTAAGGATGGAGTGTGGATCAGGACCCGACACCTGCATGCATTACACCACATTGCCGTGGGGCAGGGCGACCAATATGCCTCTGAGATGGGCACGACAGTCCCTGTCCCTGGCTGGAGTGGGGGGAGGGAACACTGAGGAAGGGGAACCCTGTAGTGCAGGAGCAGGGAGGAAGCAGTTCCTGGGTGCATTGAGAAGGGAGTATAAAAGGTGGGCACCATCTTAGTTCAGTGCAGAGAAGTCTGAGCAGAAGTGGCAGGGAGCAGGGGCTCTGCATGAGCTCTGCTCCGGAGGCGGGCCTAGTAACAGAGGCCCAGGCCTGGAAGAGGGAGAAGGAAGGAAGAGGAGCGGAGAAGGCTCCAGGAACGAGGAATGAAGGGATCCCAGGGGTGCGGACGGGCGAGTCGCCACCGCACGCCCGAATCCACCTGCGTGGAAGGGTCAGGCCAAAGGGGGAGACTGGTCCCCGAAACTAGTGGAGGCAGGAAACGACCCTCAGCTAGAAACCGGAGGCTCTGACATTTTATGTGGCGCAGCCCCTCGCTACACCCGCTAGGAAGGCACCACATAGGGTCAGGGAAACTGGCGCCAAGTTTACCAAGAGGAGGCCTGAGGCAGCCGGACAGAAGTGTTGGTAAGAAAGGCCAGACAAAGGACACACAAAGGGGGTCCTGTGAAGTGCTCCAAAGTTATCTGGGAGTTGTCTGAGCCCCTCACCTGGTGAGCACAGTACGACGTGGGCAGCCGTTACCTGCAGACGTGGTCTGGATAATAAGAACTGTGAGTAAAGGCCCTGGACTGCATCACTGACTCCGTGTCGTTACTGCTGCTGCCCTGCACCATCACCCCCATCCTCCGCATACACTGCCCTGAGGCTATACTCCTCCCGTGGGGAGTTATGCTACGCTCTGCTGCACCCACAACACCAGCCTCAGCGGTCTGCCCTGGAGCGGCGGTTCACTCTGACCGCAATCCACGGGTGGCGTAGTCGGACATTTAAACATCAAAACCACATAAATAGTTCCGCCACTGGTTTGACCGCCCTGAGCCACGGAACCGGATCGCCGCCACGAAGACTACAACCACCAGCATCCACCAAAAAGGGTCCGGCTCCGGGTGTCCCAAGGCCCAGGGGGTGCGTCAGAACATTTTCATCACCTTTCACAATCACCAATGGGACAAGGCAGGGATGTCCTCTGTCCCCTCTCTTATACATCCTAGTGACAGAGCACCTGCTCTCATCAATTCGCCATAACCCCAATATTAGGTGGATTGAGGTGGGAGGCACCGAGTACAAGTGCTCTCTATTTGCTGATGATGTCCTAGTATATATCACTCAATCACATATATCCATCCATGCTGTTATGGCTGAAATAGATCACTTTGTTACATGGTCAAATTTTAAAATCAATGCAGCGAAGTCTGAGGCCCTCGATGTCTCCCTCCCTAAATCCATATAGGATTCCATCCAGTCCAACTTTCCCTTTGCCTGGCCCTCACAGGGTATCAAATACTTAGGAATTCCTATTCATAGAGACCTCTCCCATCTATGTTATCTTAATTTTGGGCCCTTTATTGAACAACTCCATACAGACCACGGTTGGCAAGTTGGAACTGTGAGATTCACTACGTGCACCACTGGTGTTTTGTGGAAAAGCACATGTACACTGCGTTCCAAATTATTATGCAAAAAGTGTTTAGGAGTGATAAGGGAAGAATTTGTTTGTTTGTCAGTTAAACTCATTGATGGTGATGTGTGTCAGGGCTCTTTATATCACTGTAAGCAATTGCAGACACCTGTGCTAATTAGTTTGGCAGGTGTGTCCAATGAAAGGCAAGACTACTTAAGAAGGCTCTCTCACATTATTAAGCAGCCTACATTTTCTGCCAAAATGGGAAAGAAAAAGGATGTGTCGGCTGTTGAGAAGCAACAAATTGTGGAGTGTTTAGGTCAAGGCATGACTACAATCAACATTGTGCGATGATCAGGATGAAGTGTCCTGGCAATCAAGAAGTATGTAGCTGATTCACAGTACACACGTGTGCGTGCTGATAAGGGCAAATTGAGGACTCTTTCCTACAGGCAATTACGTCAGGTTGAAAGAGCAGCGGCAAAAAAGCCTTGTCATAGCAGCAGACAAGTTTTTGAAGCTGCTTGTGCCTCCAACGTCCCCCGAACAACAAGATGCAGGGTCCTTCAGAGGTTTGCAGCTGTGCATATGCCATCCTGTCGACCTCCTCTATCCACTTCACACAAGCAGAAACGGCTCCAGTGGGCCAAACATTACATGAAGACTGATTTCAAAACTGTTTTGTTCACGGATGAGTGCCGTGCAGCGCTCGATGGTCCAGATGGATGGAGTGGAGGATGGCTGGTTGATGGACACCCCACGCAAACACGGCTACAGCGCCAACAAGGATGAGGTGGAGTAATGTTTTGGGCTGGAATCATGGGGAGAGAGATTGTCGGCCCCTTTAGGATCCCTGAAGGCGCTAAAGATGAACTCCATAATGTATGTGGATTTTCTCAAACAGCACTTCCTGCCATGGTTCAAGAAGAAGAACCGTGTATTTCACAGCAAGATCATTTTTCTGCATGATAATGCACCATCTCATGCTGCACATAAAACATCTGCATCTCTGGCTGATATGGGCATAAAAGGGGACAAACTTATGGTGTGACCCCCATGCTCCCCTGACCTCTACCCCATTCAGAACCTTTGGAGCATCATTAAAAGGAGTGTCTATGATGGCGGGAGGCAGTTCACATCTAAGCAACAGCTCTGGGAGGGTATTCTGTCCTCATGCAAAACAATTGAAGCAGAAACCATCCAAAACCTGACAAATTCAATGGACGAGAGAGTTCAGAAGCTCCTTTCGAACAAGGGGTCCTATGTGAAAATGTAACATCACCTAGAATAAAGTTTTGAGTTGAAAACTGTTTGATTTCAGTGTGTAATAACCGGCTAATGCTTATAATTTCAAAAATGACCATTTTTTTGGTCTTTATTAAAATGAAAAGGTTGATCGAAAAGTTTGGGGGATCTAAGAGTGTGGCAACCCAGTAGTCATGATTACTTCGAATTCTGACAATATGAGGGTCATGCTGCAGGTAGTGCAGCAAGAAGGCACTTATGTGTCTTGCGCATCTCGGAGCCCCAAAATTATTTTCCGGGCTAGATGCAGCTAAAAATTATTTTTAATTTTAAATCTGGTGGAGCTTATTATAGATGGCCTAATAGGATCAGTGCTGCACACTGCTACAAAGCCCAAATTATTTTCCAGCCAAGATACAGATAAACATGATTAGTAATTTGAAAGCTTAAAACGGTTGGTAGGGTGATTTTAACCAATCATCAAGCTTTTACTCTCCCCAGGATGACACAGGGGTAGAAAAGTCGTTTCGGATCCATGATTTGTTCTTTATGAACGTGAGTCTGTCTACATTATCAGTGGAGAGCCGCGTGCGCTTATCTGTCAGCACACCACCAGCAGCGCTGAACACACGTTCAGACAGAACGCTGGCTGCGGGGCATGACAAGATCTCCAAGGCGTAAGTGGCTAGCTCCGGCCATTTATCCAGATTGGAAGCCCAAAAAGAGCAAGGGTCCAGTGACACAGTCGTGGCTTCAATGTTTACTTGGAGATACTCCTGTACCATCGTCTCTAGGCGTTGACTATGTGTCAGACTTCTTGTCTCCTGTGGCCTTGCAAAGGATGGGCTAAAAAAGTGGTGAAATGATTCCGCAAAATTGATGTTACCAGCAGATACTGTGGTTCTGTTACGGTTTGAGTGCTGAACACTTGACGGTCCCACGGTTGGCAAGTTGGAACTGTGAGATTCACTACGTGCACCACTGGTATTTTGTGGAAAAGCACATGTAAGATTCTGCAACAGTCTCTGCTGATACTCCTGCATGCGTGCATCCCTTTCTATGGCAGGAATAATTTCTGCAAATTTACTTTTGTACCGGGGATCTAACAGTGTGGCAACCCAGTAGTCAGGATTATTTCTAATTCTCACAATTCGAGGGTCATGTTGCAGGTAGTGCAGCAAGAAGGCACTCATGTGTGTTGCGCATCCAGGAGCACCAAGTCCCTGTTGTGTTGGTGGCGAGGTAACAATCATGCTTCCTTCCTCTGTCCTCTCCCCCCAACCTCGCACAACAGAAATGTGATCAAGGTCTCCCTCATCTGATGAGTCTTCCATCAGTTCGTCCTCCACTTCTTCCTGGGCTCCTGCACCTTCCTCACTAGTTTGGCTGCTACCATGCGCCCTGGTAAAACCATCTCCCCCACCCTCACATGCCTGCCGCCTTGGTGCTGCCGACCGTCTGGACCTTGCAGATGTTAGCCCTTCCGCATACAACTCCTCCTCCTCTACTTCCTCCACCTCCTCTTGTGCCACCACCTGACTCCGAATTCGGTTTAACATGTGCTCCAGCATGTAAATCACCGGAATAGTCATGCTGATAATGGCATCGTCAGCACTAAACATCTTCGTCGCCATTTCAAAACTGTGCAGAAGGGTGCATAGGTCCCTGATCTGAGACCACTCCTCCAGCGTGATTTGCCCCACCTCTGAATCTCGTTGGCCCAGGCTATACGTCAGAACGTATTGCACCAGGGCTTGTCGGTGCTGCCACAGTCGCTGCAACATGTGCAGAGTTGAATTCCACCGGGTAGGCACATCGCATTTTAGCCGGTGAAGTGGCAGGCCCAACGACTTCTGTAGAGATGTAAGTCGCTGAGCTGCGGGATGCGAACGGCGGAAGTGAGCACACAGCGACCGTGCCCTCTGCAGAAGGCCATCTAGTCTGGGATAGTGGGCTAAAAATTGCTGGACAACCAGGTTCAACACGTGAGCCATACAAGGCACGTGTGTGACATTGCCCCGGCGAAGGGCCGCACCCAGGTTTGCAGCATTGTCGCACACGGCCTTCCCTGGTTTCAGGTCCAGTGGAGACAACCATTCATGAAATTGGTTCTCCAGGGCTGACCACAACTCCTCAGCTGTGTGACTCACATTTCCCAGACATTTCAATGTAAAAACCGCCTGATGACGTTGAGCCCTACTGCCAGCATAGTAAGGAGGTGTGCAGGATCCCTTCTGCGCAGTTAGAAAGCTTGTGGCATGACCAGACAGGCTTTGGGTGCAGGTGGAAGACCGAGAGGAGGTTGAGGAGGCAGAAGCAGTGGAGGAACTTTGACATAAAGAGGATTGACGCACAACTCGTGGGGACGGCAAGACTTGGACAGCATCCCCTTGTCCTGCTGTCACCATAGTTACCCAGTGCCCAGTCAGCGACATGTAATGCCCCTGTCCATGCCTACTCGTCCAAGTGTCTGTGGTGAAATGCACCCTGTCACACACAGAGTTTCTCAAAGAAGCGGTGATGTTATGTGCGACATGCTGGTGGAGCGCAGGCACACCTTTCTTTGAGAAGTAGTGCCGACTGGGCATCTGGTACTGGGGCACTGCGACGGACATAAGGTCTCGAAAATCCTCTGTGTCCACCAGGCGGAAAGGCAGCATTTCTGTAGCCAAGAGCTTGCAGATGGTGAAATTCAACCTCTTAGCTTTCTCATGGCTAGGAGGAAATGGTCTTTTACTTGTCCACATCTGAGGGACCGAGGGCTGGCTATTGTGCTTAGACGGGGTTGATAAGGGTGTCCCCGGCAAACTGCCGGTCTGTGAGGAAGATGCAGGCGGACATGTTAGGTTGCCTTGATCCAAAGGTGGTGCTATCGATGTCGGACAGCGCTCAACACCAGCTGGTGTTACCACCTCCAAAGAAAATGATGACCTGCCAATCACGCTGGCTGTTGCGGGTAAAGAGGTGGCAGGTCTGCGCCCCAAAACAGGTGTGACTGCTGTCCCCCCAGTCACAGAGGATGAAGAGGCCGCGGATGCACAAGATATGGCAGACGGTGATTGGCCCGGCCGGCTAGGCCGCATTGTAGCACACTGAGCTTCCCACTGCAACTTATGCTTCATGTCCATGTGCCGGTTCATGCATGAAGTACTCAAACTATGTATTTTTTGGCCTCTACTTAGCTTTTGCTGACAAATGTTACAGATAACACGAGTTGGGTCATCTTTATCGATCTGAAAAAATGCCCAGGCTATGCAAGGCTTAGCACCCATGCGACCTGAAGAGCCACCACGACTTGTGGTGAGAGGCAGAGTTGTGTTTGAGGATGCAGTTGTTGACGTGCTTCCAGTACTACGTCTCTGTCCAGGAAGGCGCAACCTGACCTCGTCGTCACTAGCATCTTCCTCCACCTCCTCTGCTGACCTCATCTCTTGGCTGACTGTGGGTTGACAGTAAGTGGGATCTCCGACCTCATCATCATCACCCTGTGCGTTATCACACCCGTCGTCCTCAGAGCCAACCTGTTCCTGCCCTGACAAAAAACTAAAGTTGTCGCTCCAATCAGGTATTTGAGTCTTATCATCGTCTTCCTCATTGTCTCCACCAACAGGAGTTACAGTTTGGGAATGAGGGTCTACATTATGGTCAGAACCTTCTGCGTCTGGTCCTGGATCCGACTCATAAAGATTCTGGGCATCAGTGCAGATCATTTCCTCGTCTGGATTCACAGAAGCGCTGGAGTCGACCTCTGATTCCCAGGCTATAGTATGAGTAAACAGCTCTGCAGACCCAACCATCTGTTCTACCTCATACTCAGACGGGCAGCTGGAGATTTGGGAGCTGTGAGGAAGCAAGTGCGATTTGGGTGACACCTTTGAGGACTGGAGTATTTGTGATGTTGAAGTTGATGTGGAGGAGAGCCCACTTAAAGGAGCACTTGATATCCGTTGAAGCACCTGCTGTTTTTGTGCCTCATCTGGAATTTGTAGCGATTGGCGTGGCCGTAAGAAAGGGATCTTATCACATTGTCCGCTAAAAGAAGTAGACATTTTAGTTTGGCTGGAAGATGGTCTTTCTTCTGCACCTACCCCACGGACACAACCTTTTTTCCCCTTCCCAACACGCCTATTCCCCTTTCCACCAGCAGCAGGCCTTTTTCCACTCATTTTGGTGGTTAACTAATTCACAACTCTGGAGTTGTTTGCACAAAAAAACAATGGATGGGAACCGAGCAGAGCTGAGTGGCCAAACTGTGGTATTAGGCCAAAACTATTGGCTGGGTTAGATGCAGAAAAAAATTATATTCAATTTGCAACCTGATGGAGGTCAGTATAGATGGACTAATAGAACAAGTCCCACACACCGCTAGAAGCCCAAATATTTTTTCAGAGCTAGATGCAGAAAAAAATTATTTTTAATTTGCAACCTGATGGAGGTCAGTATAGATGGACTAATAGAACAAGTCCCACACACTGCTAGAAGCCCAAATATTTTTTCAGAGGTAGATGCAGAAAAAAATTATATTCAATTTGCAACCTGATGGAGGTCAGTATAGATGGACTAATAGAATGATGCTATGCCCAAAAGATTTTACTTCACTAGGTGCAGTAAAAAAATTGGTATTCTATACACAGGTGGTATATCTTGCAACACAGATAGGCTACTCCACTGACTAACACACTCTGCAATAGGCCAAAAAGGATTAGCTTTGCTAGATTCAGCCAAATGCTGTGAAAAAAACTTGCACAGCACTGGCACAGACCTGCCTGGCAAAAACTGATAGGAACTGATGTAACCTAGTCCTGAAAAGGACTGCAATTACAATTAGTCTTTACTCCCACAATCTATCTATTTAAGAGCACAGACCTGCCTGATAAAAGTCGTAGGAAATGCTGTAACCTAGTCCTTAAAAGGACTGCAATCACAACTATTCCCTACTCCCAAGCTATCTGTAGATTTGTGCGAAAATTGGCTTGAAATTAACAAGGTATAGCGCACACAGCAACAGCGGTGCCGTCTAACACGCAGCTGCAGCAGTGAGAAAATGGTGGCGACGGGGAAAATGGCTTGGTCTTATAGGGCAAGGACATGTGACATACACTGCCAATCACACATGCCCTTGCTTGTGTGAAAAAAAGCACTTCGCTCCGTGTGTGCGCTGCTGATAGGCTGACAGATTGCACCTCCCCACTGTAAATGCGGGAAAGAGAAAAAAAAATGGAGATCTTCATTGTTCCTGCAGAGATCCATCCCCTGCCCCTCCCCCCACCCCGCTGTACACTCAAACTGCGTATTAACATTAATTTTCATCATTACTGAGAAAAAATCCAGTTATGATTTTGGTGCACGAACAGTTATCGAACATAACCTCGAACAGCCGAATTTTTCTCAAATTGTTCGTGTTTGCCGAACGGCTCGAACACCGCCCAAAACAGCTCGAATTTGAGATTGGCGAACAGTTCGAGTAGAACAACGCTCATCTCTACACCAGAGCAATAATAACACCCGAGCAATAATAACATCCGAGCAATGATAACACCCGAGCAATAATAACACCCGAGCAATAATAACATCCGAGCAATGATAACACCCGAGCAATAATAACATCCGAGCAATAATAACACCCGAGCAATAATAACATCCGAGCAATGATAACACCCGAGCAATGATAACACCCGAGCAATAATAACACCCGAGCAATAATAACATCCGAGCAATAATAACACCCGAGCAATAATAACACCCGAGAAATAATAACACCCGAGCAATAATAACACCCGAGCAATAATAACACCCGAGCAATAATAACACCCGAGCAATGATAACACCCGAGCAATAATAACACCCGAGCAATAAAAACACCCGAGCAATAATAACACCCGAGCAATGATAACACCCGAGCAATGATAACACCCGAGCAACGATAACACCCGAGCAACGATAACACCCGAGCAACGATAACACCCGAGCAACGATAACACCCGAGCAACGATAACACCCGAGCAATAATAACACCCGAGCAATAATAACACCCGAGCAATAATAACACCCGAGCAATAATAACACCCGAGCAATGATAACACCCGAGCAATAATAACACCCGAGCAATAATAACACCCGAGCAATAATAACACCCGAGCAATGATAACACCCGAGCAATGATAACACCCGAGCAATAATAACACCCGAGCAATAATAACACCCGAGCAATAATAACACCCGAGCAATAATAACACCCGAGCAATGATAACACCCGAGCAATAATAACACCCGGGCAATAATAACACACGAGCAATGATAACACCCGAGCAATAATAACACCCGAGCAATGATAACACCCGAGCAATAATAACACCCGAGCAATGATAACACCCGAGCAATAATAACATCCGAGCAATAATAACACCCGGGCAATAATAACATCCGAGCAATGATAACACCCGAGCAATAATAACATCCGAGCAATAATAACACCCGGGCGATAATAACACCCGGGCAATGATAACACCCGAGCGCTAATAACATCCGAGCGATAATAACACCCGGGCGATAATAACACCCAAGCAATAATAACACCCGAGCAATGATAACACCCGAGCAATAATAACACCCGAGCAATAATAACACCCGAGCAATGATAACACCCGAGCAATAATAACATCCGAGCAATAATAACACCCGGGCGATAATAACACCCGAGCAATGATAACACCCGAGCAATGATAACACCCGAGCAATGATAACACCCGAGCAATAATAACATCCGAGCAATAATAACACCCGGGCGATAATAACACCCAAGCAATAATAACACCCGAGCAATAATAACACCCGAGCAATAATAACACCCGAGCAATAATAACACCCGAGCAATGATAACACCCGAGCAATGATAACACCCGAGCAATAATAACACCCGAGCAATGATAACACCCGAGCAATGATAACACCCGAGCAATGATAACACCCGAGCAATGATAACACCCGAGCAATGATAACACCCGAGCAATAATAGCACCCGAGCAATAATAACACCCGAGCAATAATAACACCCGAGCAATAATAACACCCGAGCAATAATAACACCAGCAATGATAACACCAGAGCAATGATAACACCCGAGCAATGATAACACCCGAGCAATGATAACACCCGAGCAATAATAACACCCGAGCAATAATAGCACCCGAGCAATAATAACACCCGAGCAATAATAACACCCGAGCAATAATAACACCAGCAATGATAACACCCGAGCAATAATAACACCCGAGCAATGATAACACCCGAGCAATGATAACACCCGAGCAATGATAACACCCGAGCAATGATAACACCCGAGCAATGATAACACCCGAGCAATGATAACACCCGAGAAATAATAACACCAGAGCAATGATAACACCCGAGCAATAATAACACCCGAGCAATAATAACACCCGAGCAATAATAACACCCGAGCAATGATAACACCCAAGCAATAATAACACCCGAGCAATAATAACACCCGAGCAATAATAACACCCGAGCAATAATACCCGAGAAATAATAACACCCGAGCAATAATAACACCAGCAATAATAACACCAGAGCAATGATAACACCCGAGCAGTAATAACACCCGAGCAATAATAACACCCGAGCAATAACACCCGAGAAATAATAACACCAGAGCAATGATAACACCCGAGCAATAATAACACCCGAGAAATAATAACACCAGAGCAATGATAACACCCGAGCAATAATAACACCAGAGCAATGATAACACCCGAGCAATAATAATACCCGAGCAATGATAACACCCGAGCAATAATAACACCCGAGCAGTAATAATACCCGGGCAATAATAACATCCGAGCAATGATAGCACCCGAGCAATAATAACACCCGAGCAATAATAACACCCGAGAAATAATAACACCCGAGTAATGATAACACCCGAGCAATGATAACACCCGAGCAATGATAACACCCGAGCAATAATAACACCCGAGCAATGATAACACCCGAGCAATGATAACACCCGAGCAATAATAACACCCGAGCAATAATAACACCCGAGCAGCAATAATAACACGTGAGCAGTGATAACACCCGAGCAATAATAACACCCGAGCAATGATAACACCCGAGCAATAATAACACCCGAGCAATAATAACACCCGAGCAATGATAACACCCGAGCAGTAATAACACCCGAGCAATAATAACACCCGAGCAATAATAACACCCGAGCAATAATGACACCCGAGCAATGATAACACCCGAGCAGTAATAACACCTGAGCAAAAATAACACCCGAGTAATAATAACACCCGAGCAATAATAACACCCGAGCAGTGATAACACCCGAGCAGTAATAACACCCGAGCAATAATAACACCCGAGCAGTAATAACACCCGAGCAGTAATAACACCCGAGCAATAATAACACCCGAGCAATAATAACACCCGAGCAATAATAACACCCGAGCAATAATGACACCCGAGCAATGATAACACCCGAGCAATAATAACACCCGAGCAATGATAACACCCGAGCAGTAATAACACCCGAGCAATAATAACACCCGAGCAATAATAACACCCGAGCAATAATGACACCCGAGCAATGATAACACCCGAGCAATAATAACACCCGAGCAATAATAACACCCGAGCAGTAATAACACCCGGGCAATAATAACACCCGAGCAATGATAACACCTGAGCAATGATAATACCCGAGCAATAATGACACCCGAGCAATGATAACACCCGAGCAATAATAACACCCGAGCAATAATAACACCCGAGCAATAATAACACCCGAGCAATAATAACACCCGAGCAATAATAACAGCCGAGCAATAATAACACCTGAGCAATAATAACACCCGAGCAGTAATAATGTGACACCCCAGGGGTCTGGTTGCCACAGTGATAGAGATATTACGTCTGAGAGCAGGTGGGAGGTCTCTTGGTCAGGGATCCTGTGCATGCCACACCTCCTGCCCAGTCCTGGGAGGGGAAGAACTTCCCCTATATAAACCTAGGGCTGAGGCAGGGTTGGTGAGTAGAGAAGAAGTAGAGACAGAGAAAAGAAGCAAATATAGGAAGAAACATCAGGAGCTCTGTGGGAGCAGTGTTACAAAGAGTCAGGGGCTGGCAGCTGCAAAGCTCGCCCTGACTGAGAAGATTTCTTACCGGACCCGGAGTCCGAGGCTGTGGGGACTAACTCCTACCCAGCAGCAGAATCCGTCAGGCAGGGGATTTCAGGTCCTCTGGCCAAGAAACCCGAAGGCACGGTCACACGCATGGGACCAGCACCGCCGTCGTGGAGCGGAAGCTACTAGAAGGCCCCGAGTCACCGGCCATACGGGTGAGCACCACACGGTACACTCAGGGACGTGGGCTACTTATACTCGCTTCTAGCAAGGTAGCCAGAAGAGTACAGTCAGTTTGGGAGGCCTACAACTCCGCCTGGCCAGGGGAGATCCCATCTGCTCAAGGACTGACCAGGCCCCAATCGCTAGCCAGTACTCCGGGAGGGTCTATCTTTGTCACCAGTAAAGACCCTGAACTACACCGCATCGTCTCTGAGTGGTTCCTGCTACCCCCATCATCCACGTCGGCTGCCCTGAGGCCATACCCCTCCCGTTGGGGGTTATACCATCTACGCTGCACTATCCTACCACCGGCCTCAGCGGTCTGCCCTGCAGCGGCAGCTCCATAGCTGCATTCAACGGGTGGCGTAGTCGTCCTACATCTACCGCTGATACAGCGCCACTTAGTCTGACTCCCTGGGCACGGACCGGATCACCGCCACGAGACTACAACTCTCAAGAGATCCGGCTCCGGGTAAGCTCCCGCATGCGCAACGCAGCGCGACACAGGCCCAGGGGCGCGTCAACTTTTGGCGTAGTCGGCAGGATAACGTGCCCGCAACCACCGGGTACTGCGTGCCTGAAAAAGACTGTTCAAACTTACCAGTGGTGAAGATTCCCGCCATCCGTGGAGGTTTCCCGCCATCCGGCGCCATCTTCTACCTTCTTCCCGCCATCCGCGAAGTTTTCCCGCCATCCGGCACCATCTTCTGCCTTCTTCCCGCCATCCGTGGAGTTTTCCCGCCGTTGGACGCCATCTTGAAGACGCCGCGCGGGAAGAAGAGGGGCGTGGACTCCGAAAGCGCGCGAGAACTGAAGCCCCGCCTCACGTCCGGATGTTGCGTAAGGTCCTGGAAGGAGCCCAGCAGACGCCGACGTCACAGGAGCGCGACGGAAGGTCCTCAACCCTGACGATCCACTGCGGAGCCGCGGCCTATGGAAGAGGATCATCGCAAAGTAGGCCACGGTCCACTAGGGGGGAGAAGGATGTCGGATACGGAGGAGAGCTTCACCGCTCCAACCCCCGCCAGCGCCACCGCTGTTGCGGTCATGCCTTTCACCATGCCCTATATCCCGGGGGCAGCCTGGCTACCCCAGTACTCAGGGGAGTCACATACCCTGCAGGACTTTAGAGAAAAGCTGGATAGCCTCTTCCAGGTGTACCCCCTCACAGAAGAGCAAAAAGTGAGCATCCTGGTGGCCCAATTAACCGGGGCAGCCCAAAGGGAGGTAAAGTCCTGGCCACCTGGGGGGAGGACTGTCGCAGGGATACTAACCCGGCTGAGGGACACCTTTGATACCCGCACCTCAGCCGAGATCAAGCTCAGATTCTACGGGTGCAAACAGCGGGCACATGAGAGTATAAGGGACTATGCATTAAACCTACAAGAAGCCCTGAGAGCCATTAAGCAGACCGACCCTGACGGCGTGGGAGACGAGGACAGGCTGTTGACTGAACAATTTATAGAGGGTTTATATTGCAATGCCCACCGAACCCAGTTGCGGGCAATGGCCTTACAGGACCCTCATCTGGGATTTGCACAGTTCAAGGACAGAGCCATCCGGGTGCTCCGAGAACCGGCACCAGGTGGCGTTGTGACCCACAGACGCCCCACTACCACTTACCACCAGGAGGCGGCGCCCTTGTCGGCAGGGCCTGTGGGAGCTGATGCGCAGGCTTTGAACAATGACTCGGCTCCAGACCTGCACCATCAGGTCCAAGAGCTAGCTAAAAGCGTTGCTGCGCTAACCCGAACTGTGCAGTCTTTACAGGTTTCCACTCCAGGGAAGATCCAGCTGGCATCCGGACCGGAGGACATCCCGTGGCATCGACCAAGGAGGACCCCACCGGCCAGAGGAAGACCCAGCGACCGATACAACGAGGACGGGCGACCCATCTGCCGCCGCTGCAATCAACCCGGACATATGGCAAGGTACTGTCCTTTAAACTGGCACAACCTAGGGTAGAGGGCCAACCCCTAGGAAAAAGATCATCAGGCCCATCGAACTGGCGCGACAAATATGTGGGAGGACGTCCAGTCTTACCCGTGGTACTGGATGGCATTCCTATGAGTGCCCTACTGGACACCGGGTCACAGGTCACCACCATCCCGTACGTGCTCTTCAAGCAGTACTGGAATGACTCGGATATCACCCGCTACCCTGACTACGATTTGAGTATCATCGCCAGCAATGGTCAGCCCGTGCCACAGATCGGATTTAAAGAGGTGACCATTAAAATTGGTAGAGTTGAACTGGCAGCACAGGGACTGATCATTGTAGACATTGACAAACACGAGAGTCACCCAAAGATAACTCTAGGAACTAATGTAATTGAAAATTGTCTTGCAGAGGTGATTTTCCTTTTACAGCAGGTTGCCAAGAACGCCAGCTCCGGCGAGCAGCGAGTGCTCCAAAGAGAGATCCGGGCACTGATGCGACGGCAACAGGTGGAACTCTCCGGCGGTGAGATTGGTAGCGTGAGAATGTGTGACCCTTTCCCTATTGCCATGCCCCCAAAAAGTGAAATGATGATTTGGTGCCGGGCAGCTATTGGTCTGAGAGGTAGAGATTACCAGGCAATGGTAGAACCAGTTTACTCAGACAGTAGGCCCACCATCTTGACAGCACGGGGGGTGGTTAATGTACGCCATGGGAGGGTGCCCGTTCGCATAATCAATATCGGGAAGAGGGAAGTGTACCTGCCCCGGTATGCCACGCTAGCCAAATTATATACCATTAACCAAAATGCTATACAATCTGTGGAACCCTTGCCTCCATCTCACCCGGAGGAAGGTAACGGCTCTAAGAAAACAATGGAGGACTGGTGTCAGCAACTACATTTGGGTACTGACTCCACTCCCTCACACCAGAAACAGGGAGTCTATCGGGTGGTTCAAGAGTACGAGAGAGTGTTTAGTAAACACCCGTTAGACTTCGGGCGAGTTAAGGGGGTAGAACACCACATCCCCACGGGAGACCATCCTCCCATAAAAGAGAGGTATCGACCCGTACCCCCTGCACACTACCAACACGCCAAGGGGATGCTTAGAGACATGAAGGAGGCTGGGGTGATCAGGGATAGCTGTAGCCCCTGGGCAGCTCCACTAGTCTTAGTCAAAAAGAAAGACAACACCATGAGGATGTGTGTAGATTACCGGAAAATCAACCGTATCACACACAAGGATGCGTACCCCTTACCAAGGATAGAGGAGTCTTTGGCTGCTTTAAGATCTGCTAACTTCTTCTCTACCTTGGATCTCACTAGTGGGTACTGGCAGGTTCCTGTAGCAGAGGCGGACCGGGAGAAGACCGCATTCACCACCCCGATGGGACTTAGCGAGTTTACCTGTATGCCGTTCGGACTCTACAACGCACCAGGAACCTTCCAACGATTAATGGAGTGCTGTCTGGGCCACAGAAACTTCGAGACGGTCCTGTTGTACCTGGACGATGTCATCGTATATTCTAAGACTTATGAGGACCACCTGAAACACCTGGCGGAAGTGTTCGAAGCTCTGGCAAGCTACGGCCTAAAGGTGAAACCCTCCAAGTGTCACCTCCTGAAACCAAAGGTGCAGTACCTGGGACACGTGGTGAGCGCTGACGGAGTGGCTCCCGACCCTGATAAGATCACCGCAATTAAGGAATGGCCAAGTCCCTCCAGTGTAAAAGAAGTGCGGCAGTTCCTCGGGTTGGTAGGCTACTACCGCAGGTTCATCCCCGGTTTCACCAAAAAGGCAGCTCCTATGCAAGACCTCCTGATAGGCCAGTCCCGGAAGGCCAAGAACCAGAAGCCGCCCTTCAGATGGGAGAAGTTGGAAGAAGAGTCCTTCCGCCAGCTGAAGATGGCCCTCACGGGGGATGAAATCCTGGCGTACCCCGATTACAGCCAGCCCTTTATCCTCTACACCGACGCAAGTAACATCGGGCTAGGAGCCGTGCTGTCCCAGATCCAGCAGGGGAAAGAGCGAGTAATCGCTTACGCCAGCCGAAAACTGAGACCCACCGAAAGAAACCCTGAGAATTACAGCTCATTTAAGCTAGAGTTCCTGGCAGTGGTGTGGGCAGTCACCGAACGCTTTAAGCACTACCTCGCTTCTTCCCGGTTCGTCGTGTACACGGATAACAACCCGTTGACACACCTGGACACGGCAAGACTCGGTGCCCTAGAGCAGAGATGGATGGCCCGCCTGTCCAACTACGAGTTCACCAAATACCGGGCAGGACGCTCCAATACCAACGCGGACGCCCTGTCCAGGATGCCAAACCTACCGGACGTAGGAGAAGATCCAGAGGGACTGGAAGAAGTCGAACTCCCCGCGTTTCACCGTCATGGGACTATCCAGTATTCCCATCGGGTAAGGAGCAAGCAAGGCGCTACGCTTAACCCCTTGCCTCACTACAACTGGGCGGAAACGCAGGACAGTGACCCTGCCGTCCGGCTGGTGAAGGAGATGCTGACTCGGCCAGAGGCTCGCCTTGACCCAGACGCTCCGGAGGAAGCCAAGCAACTGTGGGCAGAAAAGAGTAGACTGTTCCTTTACAAGGGGAAGTTGTGCCGCAGAATGGTTAACTCCCGGACGCATGAACTAATCTGGCAAGTAGTGGTGCCACGAAGAGACGCAGCCATGGTGATGGAGGCATACCACGACGGGGCTGGACACTTCGGATGGAAGAAGCTGGAGTTCCTGCTGCGCGAGCGGTTCCACTGGGTAGGCATGAGGGGAACCATCGAGAGGTGGTGCAGAGACTGTGGCCCGTGCAACCTAAGAAGGAAGGACCGCGCCAGCCAGAAGACTCCCCTGCAGTCCATCGTCACCCGGCAGCCGTTGGAACTGGTAGCCTTGGATCATGTAAAACTGACCCCAAGCAGAAGTGGCTACGTCTACGCACTAACCATCTTGGATCACTACTCCCGGTTCTTGGTTGTCGTCCCCGTCAAGGACTTAACAGCTCGAACAGCAGCTAGAGCCTTCCAGCAGCATTTCTGCCGTCCACACGGGTACCCGGACCAAGTGTTGACAGACCAGGGACCTGCCTTTGAAGCGGAGGTCTTCCAAGAATTCTGCACTCTGTATGGCTGCCGGAAGATAAGGACGACACCCTATCATCCGCAAACTAATGGACTTTGTGAGAAAATGAACCAGGTGGTAATGGATCTTCTGAAAACGTTGCCCCTGGAAGAACGCGGTCTGTGGCCTGAGAAGCTGCCCGATCTGGTGGACCTATACAACCACATCCCGGTAGGTTCCACCAACTGTACCCCGGCTTACCTAATGAGGGCGAGACCTGGTAAGTTACCTGTTGACCTGGAAATGGGAGTCCTGACACCCGAGGACACTTCACCAGAAGCAGATTGGGACACAGAGAGGCAGCAGCAGTACCGGAGAGTACAGGAGAGCGTGGAGCGAAGTCTCTGTCAGGCTAGGGAAAGACAAGAGAAAACTTACAACCAGTATGCTCCCGCTGTTCCCCTGGTACTCGGAGAGCAGGTCTTGAAGAGAAAAAGACGGCTCCACAAGTTGGACGACCAGTGGGAGAAGGACCCGTACACCGTACTGCCCTCAAGCCACGACAACCCAAAGGTCTGTACCATCAGTAAAGATGGAGGTGAAACCACAACCATTGTATCCCGGGATCACCTGAAGAAGTGTCCCGAACAGCTACGGAACCCTGAAGAGGAACAAGAAGACCCTCGACCCGTAGAGGAAAGGGAAGACATGGTTAGTACTGTGCTCGGAGACTTCCCTCGGTCTTGGACTCAAGTCAATGGCGCAGTTGTGGTACCCGTACTCACCTTCCTCCAACCAGCATCCCAAGCACCTACGGAGCGACAGGTAGAGCTGGAAGAGCAGCCGGTCCAGGAGGCAGAAGACTCCACACAAGCAGAACAGGAGGATCAACCCTCTGCTTATAGTGAGCCTGCCGTACCCCTAGTGAGCCAAAGAGCCGGTAGACAGCTGCCCAGTTTACCCTTGACAGCTCCTACACCCTGTAGTTCAGGGCTAGACAGTCAGTTCCGTAGGTCCACTAGGGCCACTAGAGGCCAGTTACCCGCACGTTGGAGGATTTGAAATGTATAAGTTGTTTTATTTGTGGTTACCTGTTTTTCTTGTTGCTTGTGTATAATTATGTGTTTCTAGTTGTTTATAGGAGTCTTTGGTGGATTTACCGGGAATCCTGTGTACATAGTTGGAGCGTAACCAAGGATGGACTAAAGACTGTTAAGGACTCGGGGCAGAACAGACCCCTACCTGGTTACGTCTCCCTGTTTTGGTGAAATGGACACCTTGCTTTCTTCAAAGACTGCACCCGGTTATGGACATGCCGTGACCACCTTTATGTGTTTCTTTATTGTATTGTTATTGTTATACCTTGTTATGTTTTTCCAAAAATATGTTTAGTCCCGGAGTACTAAATTTCACTAGGGGGGAATGTGACACCCCAGGGGTCTGGTTGCCACAGTGATAGAGATATTACGTCTGAGAGCAGGTGGGAGGTCTCTTGGTAAGGGATCCTATGCATGCCACACCTCCTGCCCAGTCCTGGGAGGGGAAGAACTTCCCCTATATAAACCTAGGGCTGAGGCAGGGTTGGTGAGTAGAGAAGAAGTAGAGACAGAGAAAAGAAGCAAATATAGGAAGAAACAACAGGAGCTCTGTGGGAGCAGTGTTACAAAGAGTCAGGGGCTGGCAGCTGCAAAGCTCGCCCTGACTGAGAAGATTTCTTACCGGACCCGGAGTCCGAGGCTGTGGGGACTAACTCCTACCCAGCAGCAGAATCCGTCAGGCAGGGGATTTCAGGTCCTCTGGCCAAGAAACCCGAAGGCACGGTCACACGCATGGGACCAGCACCGCCGTCGTGGAGCGGAAGCTACTAGAAGGCCCCGAGTCACCGGCCATACGGGTGAGCACCACACGGTACACTCAGGGACGTGGGCTACTTATACTCGCTTCTAGCAAGGTAGCCAGAAGAGTACAGTCAGTTTGGGAGGCCTACAACTCCGCCTGGCCAGGGGAGATCCCATCTGCTCAAGGACTGACCAGGCCCCAATCGCTAGCCAGTACTCCGGGAGGGTCTATCTTTGTCACCAGTAAAGACCCTGAACTACACCGCATCGTCTCTGAGTGGTTCCTGCTACCCCCATCATCCACGTTGGCTGCCCTGAGGCCATACCCCTCCCGTTGGGGGTTATACCATCTACGCTGCACTATCCTACCACCGGCCTCAGCGGTCTGCCCTGCAGGGGCAGCTCCATAGCTGCATTCAACGGGTGGCGTAGTCGTCCTACATCTACCGCTGATACAGCGCCACTTAGTCTGACTCCCTGGGCACGGACCGGATCACCGCCACGAGACTACAACCCTCAAGAGATCCGGCTCCGGGTAAGCTCCCGCATGCGCAACGCAGCGCGACACAGGCCCAGGGGCGCGTCAATAACACCCGAGCAATGATAACACCCAAGCAATAATAACACCCGAGCAATAATAACACCCGAGCAGTAATAACACCCGAGCAATGATAACACCCGAGCAATAATAACACCCGAGCAATAATAACACCCGAGCAGTAATAACACCCGAGCAATGATAACACCCGAGCAATAATAACACCCGAGCAATAATAACACCCGAGCAATGATAACACCCGAGCAATAATAACACCCGAGAAATAATAACACCCGGGCAATGATAACACCCGAGCAATAATAACACCCGGGCAATAATAACACCGGAGCAATAATAACACCTGAGCAATAATAACACCCGAGCAATGATAACACCCGAGCAATAATAACACCCGAGCAATAATAACACCCGAGCAATGATAACACCCGAGCAATGATAATACCCGAGCAATAATAACACCCGAGCAATGATAACACCCGAGCAATAATAACACCCGAGCAATAATAACACCCGAGCAGTAATAATACCCGAGAAATAATAACACCCGAGCAATAATAACACCCGAGCAATAATAACACCAGAGCAATGATAACACCCGAGCAATAATACCCGAGAAATAATAACACCCGAGCAATGATAACACCCGAGCAATGATAATACCCGAGCAATAATAACACCCGAGCAATAATAACACCCGAGCAATAATAACACCCGGGCAATAATAACACCCGAGCAATGATAACACCCGAGCAATGATAATACCCGAGCAATAATAACACCCGAGCAATAATAACACCCGAGCAATAATAACACCCGAGCAATAATAACACCCGAGCAGTAATAACACCCGAGCAATAATAACACCCGAGCAATAATAACACCCGAGCAATGATAACACCCGAGCGTTGTTTTAGGGGAAAATCCACAAATAATTGTCATTAACAGCAGGCCAGTTTCTGCAGTGTAACAATCTCAGTGGGTGTGAGATGTCGATAAGTCGCCCGCACTTTGCTCGATCTGTAACACAAGGTGTTTTTTCTGCCCATAAATCCACAGCACAGACGTATGATGGGAACTGAGCTGTACACAGTCACCGGGGCTGTGGTGACCATTCACACATGCTGCCTTTACAGGAAGAAGTTAAATTATTAACCCTTGGTTGTCCAGGGTGGGCGCAGGTGCTGACTGTGTGCTCTCCGGGGAGGATACTGCGGTAGAACAGAGAACATGGCGCCAGGTGACAGGTGGCAGCACAAGCGCCAGGGGACCAATGTGCTGTGATATCTACAGTGCAGGGGTGTATACTGTATACTGCTACTGGAAGTATATACATATATATGTAGAGTTACAGCTGAGGACGATCTGCAATATATCTGACGTGAGACTACACCTCCCAGAATCCCTCAGCAGCCGCGGGCTGTCTGCTGGCACTCAGGGCATGTTGGGAGTTGTAGTTTCACAATAGCTGGAGTGCAGCAGTTTGTTGGTCTGTGGTGTAGGTGGTAATGATGGTGTAAGGGCAGTGTATACTTTATAATCCTCCTGAAAACCATCATTTACATTTTTCTTCACCAATCAGTCGTACAGGTGAAAATAAGAAGCTTTGTAATAAATCTTATCAGAGAAATCAGCTTCTTCCAGGACTGATCATTCATTCTCAGTATTCTCGATTCCCGGGTAACGTCTGTATCCAGCGATGACATATTGTTACATTCCTGTGATTGAGATGACAGTTAGTACTGATTAGACTCTATGTAGGGGGAGGAGCTCTGGCTCTAGCTCCTCCTCCTCCCACCTGTATAGGATCTTACCAGCAGTATGATAGATAGGTACATTTATAAGAGCCAATAGACAAGAAAAGTGACCAGTTCCAAAGCCCAATCATATTGTCCTAAGGCAGTGTAAGAGTGTGGATAACCCCGTCCTAAAAACCTTGTAGCGCTGATGTGATTTACGTTGCTGCCTATTTCACATGTTGATGTTTGATGCAATTTTGTAGTGTGTGATTAATGCTCCTCTGTGCACTTGTGTTGGGAAAGTGACAGTAACAGAGTAGAAGCAGGACACAGAGGAGTCAACCACAGCCGACCCTGCAGATGGGAGGAGATCTTGGGGGTCAGAGGAGTCAGCAGTGAGGAGTGAAGTGAGGAGAGTGAAGCCGGTCACAGGGAGAGTGACAGAGGAGCCCCGTACTGGGTGTGCGTGTGACGCGCCCCCTGGGCTGTGCGGTACTCGGTAGCCGGGCTGGTCGATGCTGGGGGATGTCACAGTGGTGGTGACCCGGTCCGTGACCCAGGGCGGTCAATAAAAGGGGATTAGTGAAAAGGGAATATAGTTTTTATATATACAGTTCGTGACACCACCTGTGGTATGCGGGTATATGGAGCCGCCGCTGCGGAGCAGATCCACTGGAGCTGATGGTGACGCAGCAGAGTTGGTTCAGCTCTCCACAGGCAGAGCTAAGCTCCAGGGCAGGAAGTGGTGATGTTATAGATGTTGCTGTGTGGTGTAGAGCAGAGGATGGTGCAGTTAATAACCAGTCCACAACTTAATGGCGGTTTCCTCTTATCTTTACTTGCGGTTATTAGCCAGACCGGGGCATAGGTACTAGCTGGTAGTAGAGGTCCGGGCGGCCTGGAAGCAAGTTAGGGATCCACCTCGCCAGGTGAAGTTGTAGGACTTCCCTTTGCGCTACCTCTTTGGCCCTGCTGCGTATAGCTATGCTGCGGCCCTCGTCCCTGAGTAAAACGTCTTTGTGCTCACCCGTATGGCAGGCAGCTCGGGCCTTCCTGGGGTGTCACTCCCACGTGGAGGTGCTGCGCCCTATCGTGCTGCTGAGCCTCCGGGCGTCTGATGGGGCCAGGAGACCTGCTGTCTCCTGCCCTCCGGTTTCTGCTGCTGGGCCTTCAGTGCCCCACAACCTCGGACTCCGGGGTCCGGTTCTTCTGCGCTCCTCTCTGGGGTGAACTGCCGTGCAGCTCCACTCCCCTGGTCTTTCCTCTTCGCTGTCCTGACTTCAACTCCTCACACTAACTAACTAACCCCGCCCCCAGATCCCAGTTACTAAGGGGAAGAGCTCCCCTTGTTGGTCTGGAGCCAGGAAAGTGTTGCATGCTAGTGTAGCACCCTGAGGACTCGGCTGCTACAGGGGTATTACACCTCAAGCCAGAGGTGTGGTATTCCACTCCCGGGTAAGGATGGAGTGTGGGACTGAGCTCAGATAGCTGCATACGCTACATACATCCCATTTCCGGGGGACAGACCGACGGTACTCCCACCAGTATATGTGCAGGTACGACAGTGTCTGTCCCTGGCTGGAGTGGGAGGGGGGTGGAACATCCCAGTAGTGTAGGGGCAGATAGGGGGAGCAGTCTGGGTAAGGCTAGGAGCTCATTGGGTGCTGGTCACCTGAGCTCACACATAGAGGGAGTATATAAGGTGGGCACCATCTTAGATCAGGGTCAGTCTTCTGTAGAGGGTCAGTCAGTCCTGAGAGAGGTCCAGGAGAGCCTGCAGAGAGAAGAGAGAGAGGAGAAGAGAAGGACCCAGAGGGGGAGAAGAAGGAACCCCAAGAACCCAGTATACAACCAGAAGGGTGAAGGGTTGGCACGCAAGGGAACCGGATCCCAAATTAGTGGAGGAGAGAAACTACCCTCAACTAAGAACCGGAGGCTGCGACATTACATGTGGAGCAGCCCCTCACCAAGTTCACTAAGAAGGCACACCGAGCATAGGGTCAGGGAAGCCAAAGAAGGTTCACCCAACAGGAGACCCGAGGGAGCCGGACATAAGTGGACCCCTGGTGGGAACGGCCAGTAGAGAGGACAGTCAGAAAGGGAGCTCAGGACCACGCTCCAGAATTGCTTGGGGGTTGGCCGAGTCCAGGACCTGGTGGACGCAGCACGGCTCGGGCGGTCACTCAAGGCCAGAGTGACCAACAGAACAGCAGTAAGTAAAAACCCTGAACTGCACAGCCCGACTCTGAGTCTTCTTACCATCCACACTGCACCACCACTACCACCATCCTCTACACCTGACCCCCTGAGGCTATACCCCTCCCGTTGGGGGTTATACTACCACAGCTGCACATATACCACCAGCCTCAGCGGACCCTGCTGCAGCGGCGGCCTTTTGACCGCAAATCAACGGGTGGCGTAGTCGACACTAAGAACAACTAATAACATCTGTAAAGACTGCCACACACTGAGTTTGACACCCTGGGCACGGACCGGGTCGCCGCCACTCGGAGACTACAACCCCCATCTGATCCGGCTCCGGGTAATCCCCAAACAGCACTGGCCCAGGGGGCGCGTCACTAGTATACCTGACTAGGGGACCCCTGCTTGCTTCCAGGCATGGCATCACTGTTAGAACCCTCCTGTTAGTTTTTGCCATCTTGTGTTTTGCGGTCACGTGACCATCTGCCTTTATATTCCAGCTCCGCCCTTCTGGCTGTGCTGGACTTCAGTGGTTGACTGTTTCTCTAGCCTGGTGCTTCGGTGCCTTTCTCTGTCAAGTTCGCTTGGTCCTTCTGGGACCTGTAGTACATTTTTGTCAGTTTGTCTTTTTGTGTTTTGCAACAACTTCTGTTTAGGAGGTGTCCCATTTTTGTCCCAGTCCTTAGTTCTTTTAGGGACCCCTCCCTTAATGCTATAGGTCTTCATTCAGACTAGCCGAGGACTAAGGCGGGTCTGTTCGCTAGGAACAGGCAGCCCGCTACATTGTAGGGATTCAGCTTAGTCTTACTGTAGGGACAGCTTTCCCCTATCTTTCCTTAGTACTTGTTGCAAATCATAACAATCACCCCCTGTGAGGGAGGCAATGCCACTGTGGCAACCGGACTCCTGGGGTGCCACACGTGCAGAGGAGATTTCTGAGGTAGCAGCCCTGTGACAGCACTGGATAAAGTGGCAGTCTGAATCCCAATACAATCAGAACACACTGGATCCAGGGAAGTGAAACAGACAAGGAAAGAGAGCTCAGCTGCAATGGGTACAGTTGGGAGCCCAAAGAAGCATAGCGCTGGGCTGTGGGAGCCCTGAGACAGCATAGGGTCAAGTGGGGCTGAAGAGGCAACGTGTAGGCTGGAGCAGGGAGTGTTAGTGAAGTCATACAAGCCGTTCCTGACTAATGAATATTTGACTTACAAGCATCTCTTAGTTACAAACATAAGATGTTAATGATAAAAAAAATCCAGTACTCGCATAATCACTGTACACTGCCTGCTGACTGCTCCTTTTCCTTTTACCTGTCACGTAAGGTGATAGAAAGACTAAGTGCAACACGAAGGGATGAGGGGGAGGAAGCCCAAACACTAGGGAAAGGGGGAGTGGAGTCCCCTAGGCACATCTAATATCACCCTGCCTACCCTATCGTCCCTATATAGGTTCCACACCTATCGCCGAGCAAGGAAACCTAATCCCTGAATGTCCCTAGAGCTTGGCCCTAGAAAGGGAGGGGATAGGGTGAGCATTAGTCAAGCCGCACTACAAACTAAATACAACAAGGTAGATAAACAAAGGGGATATGCCTAGCTTGAGCAGACACCAGAGAGATAACGCCAACCGTCCTCCAAGGGCACCAGAGAAGAAACTTTCCAACTGCTGGTGCTCCAAGCCTACACAGAGTTACATAGAACTATCACCTGCGACTCTCTGGAGAAACTGAGACTATTTAAATACCCAGCAAGGTTGTGTCGATCAGCAGCAGAAGGTGGAGGTCGCTGCTGGGTCCTAAAGGAAGAAGGATAAAACTTTACTACAGAGATGAGGGAATCAAGAAGGCAACTAAAATGCCAAGTGCAGTGACCTTCAACAGCTGGCTCCAGAGCGATTGTCTGTCACACCTGACACACCCGTGACACTACCATGCCACATCTCTGACCTATTCGCAAGAATTCTGACCACGTCCAGGCCTCAGAGGTCACTGTGTGTTGTAAGAATGCTTTCAGATTGTGTTTGGCTACATGTTCATGGGGCCATCGGGGTTTGCGTCCCAACCACTCCGCAAAACAGCATTCGAATGTATGTGTCGAGGGGGCCATAGACTATATGGCAGAGCGAATATGCTCTGTGCCGGGCATTATTTTTGGGCATGTACGCCTACTGGGGGTGGACACCCCGACACAGGGCTCTACGTCTGAGAGTCTGCCTCCAGTAGTCATACACGCTCGAAAATTATGCATGGCTGAGTGCATGTTCCCTCTGCCAGCACCATTATAGTCTACGGCCCAGCCGGCGCACACGTTTGAATATTGTTTTAGGGTTCAGGCTTAAGCCTTGATGGGGCCACCAAACGGGTGCTGGAATGCAGTGTGAAAGCAGCACCTTAAGGTGTGACATCTTATGTCATGCAGTGACCTCTTGTTCCATTAGAATGTCACAGGGAACTCCTCGCTCCGGGCCGTAGTGATTCCAGATATAATGTTTCTACTTCAGGACTGAAGAAGGTGTGTTCTGCCCGAGATATTCTGTGCATTTCTGCACTTTGTGTCTTATGTAAGACGTGACACATGCACGTAGATTGGGAATAATGTTTCTTGTGTTCGAGACAAATCCTGCGATAATCATTAAGTATTTTTTGTGGACCAATTTGTAACATTATATCTCTTGGATCACTGCTGTCCTTTGTATGTGTCTAGTAAGTTTTTGCTCCTACATCCCACAAGATTGATGGAAGGGAGATGTGGTGTCATGTATAGGTGGTCACTGTGTCTGACTATCTGTCCCCCTGAGGGTCAGCCGACATGGAGCGGGGGTACACACTCATTAGGGTCCTTACCTCTGCTGTCAGGCAAGGAGTTTGTTAGGGTTAAATATAAGCCCCAAGACATATCTGCTAATTGTCTTTACATCTTCATGCTTTTCCCTGTCCCCTTAAGTGATTGGTTCTGAGTGATCCATTAGTGACTGACACCACAACATAGTTGCTGTCCATACAGGCAGATAAATATAGGGTTAAGTGGGGACCAATAGGGTCAGCCTACGTGGAGTGGGGACTCCAATCTAGACCATTATTTAGGGTGCCAACCCCCACAGTCAGTCAGGGGTCCTAGCAGGGACATTTTTAGTTCACTTCATTCTCCGTGCCGACATAGTTGTGTATTAGTTATTTTTTGTTTGTCTATGTTTATAACAGTATTTTTAGAGGGTTTTTTTTGTTTTGTTCTTTGGGTTAATTGTCAATGGACCCCTGTGAATTTTCTATTTTTGGTTTTGTTGTTTTAGGGTCCCATCTCCCACATGCAATGTGAGGCGGTGAGATCTACAGTATGGCGGGATCTATCAGGACTGATGGTGTATAATCCAATCTTGAATATGAGTTGAAGTAAAAGCGATCCCATACTCTTTTCTGCACCACGGCCTTTGCTGCTTTAGTTTTTTTAATTTTTTCCTCCCCGTCTTCCAGGAGTCATAGCTTTTAGTATTTTTCATCTCCGTGACCGGACAGGGGCTCGGTTTTGCAGGATAAGTTGTAGTTTTGAATATCACTGTTCATTTTCCCATATAATGTACTGAAAAACAGAAAAAAAAACAATTGCTGTGAAAAAAATGCCATTCCACCATTGTTTTTTGGGTTTAATTACATTTATTGTAAAGTAAAATTGACCTAGAACCAATATTCTTCAGGTTTGTCCAATTGCAGGGATACTAAACCTGTAGTCTACTTTATGTATCATTTTTTTTCTATTTTAGTGACTTCTACACTTTGCAGAAACATATATATTTTCTCTCGCCATTTTGTGACACCAGTAACTTTTTATATTACTGTTCACTGAGAGCATGAGGAGAAATCTCTGCAGAAATCCCGGCACCTCCGGCCTCGGCTGCTGCCACTGAGGTCATTAATGGTCGTCTGAGGAAGGTTCTGCTGCTGACTGAACAAATCATCAAGATCCGCTGCCGACAGCTCCTGTGTAATCACCGACCAGTGACATCCCCGATGTGCTCAATAGAGACAAGTCCGGAGACTCTGCCGGCAGCTCCTGTGTAATCACCAACCAATGATGTCCACAATGTGCTCAATAGAGACAAGTCCGGAGACGCTGCCTGCAGCTCCTGTGTAATCACCGGCCAATGATGTCCACAATGTGCTCAATAGAGACAAGTCCGGAGACGCTGCCGGCAGCTCCTGTGTAATCACCGACCAATGATGTCCACAATGTGCTCAATAGAGACAAGTCCGGAGACGCTGCCGGCAGCTCCTGTGTAATCACCGACCAGTGACATCCCCGATGTGCTCAATAGAGACAAGTCCGGAGACGCTGCCTGCAGCTCCTGTGTAATCACCGACCAATGATGTCCACAATGTGCTCAATAGAGACAAGTCCGGAGACGCTGCCGGCAGCTCCTGTGTAATCACCGGCCAATGATGTCCACAATGTGCTCAATAGAGACAAGTCCGGAGACTCTGCCGGCAGCTCCTGTGTAATCACCGACCAATGATGTCCACAATGTGCTCAATAGAGACAAGTCCGGAGACGCTGCCTACAGCTCCTGTGTAATCACCGACCAATGACGTCCCCGATGTGCTGGATGGAGACAAGTCCGGAGACGCTGCCGGCAGCTCCTGTGTAATCACCGACCAATGATGTCCACAATGTGCTCAATAGAGACAAGTCCGGAGACGCTGCCGGCAGCTCCTGTGTAATCACCGACCAATGATGTTCACAATGTGCTCAATAGAGACAAGTCTGGAGACGCTGCCGGCAGCTCCTGTGTAATCACCGACCAATGATGTCCACAATGTGCTCAATAGAGACAAGTCCGGAGACGCAGCCGGCAGCTCCTGTGTGATCACCGACCAATGACGTCCCCGATGTGCTTGATGGAGACAAGTCCGGAGATGCTGCCGGCAGCTCCTGTGTAATCACCGACCAATGATGTCCACAATGTGCTCAATAGAGACAAGTCCGGAGACGCTGCCGGCAGCTCCTGTGTAATCACCGACCAATGATGTCCACAATGTGCTCAATAGAGACAAGTCCGGAGACACTGCCGGCAGCTCCTGTGTAATCACCGACCAATGATGTCCACAATGTGCTCAATAGAGACAAGTCCGGAGACACTGCCGGCAGCTCCTGTGTGATCACCGACCAATGACGTCCCTGATGTGCTGGATGGAGACAAGTCCAGAGATGCTGCCGGCAGCTCCTGTGTAATCACAGACCAATGATGTCCACAATGTGCTGGATGGAGACAAGTCCGGAGACGCTGCCGGCAGCTCCTGTGTGATCACCGACCAATGACGTCCCTGATGTGCTGGATGGAGACAAGTCCGGAGACGCTGCCGGCAGCTCCTGTGTGATCACTGACCAATGACGTCCCTGATGTGCTCAATAGAGACAAGTCCGGAGACGCTGCCGGCAGCTCCTGTGTGATCACTGACCGATGACGTCCCCGATGTGCTCGATGGAGACAAGTCCGGAGACGCTGCCAGCAGCTCCTGTGTGATCACCGACCAATGACGTCCCTGATGTGCTCAATAGAGACAAGTCCGGAGACGCTGCCGGCAGCTCCTGTGTGATCACTGACCGATGACGTCCCCGATGTGCTCGATGGAGACAAGTCCGGAGACGCTGCCAGCAGCTCCTGTGTGATCACCGACCAATGACATCCACGATGTGCTCGATGGAGACAAGTCCGGATCCGCTGCCGGTAGCTCCTGTGTGATCACCGAGCAATGACGTCCCCGATGTGCTCGATGGAGACAAGTCCGGAGAAGCTGGCGGCAGCTCCTGTGTAATCACGGACCAATGACGTCCCCCATGTGCTCGAGGGAGACAAGTCCGGAGACGCTGCCGGCAGCTCCTGTGTGATCACTGACCAATGACGTCCCCGATGTGCTCGATGGAGACAAGTCCGGAGACGTTGCCGGCAGCTCCTGTGTGATCACTGACCGATGACGTCCCCGATGTGCTCGATGGAGACAAGTCCGGAGACGCTGCCGGCAGCTCCTGTGTGATCACTGACCGATGACGTCCCTGATGTGCTCGATGGAGACAAGTCCGGAGACGCTGCCAGCAGCTCCTGTGTGATCACCGACCAATGACATCCCCGATGTGCTCGATGGAGACAAGTCCGGATACGCTGCCGGCAGCTCCTGGGTAATCACCGACCAATGATGTCCACAATGTGCTCAATAGAGACAAGTCCGGAGACGCTGCCTGCAGCTCCTGTGTAATCACCGACCAATGATGTCCACAATGTGCTCAATAGAGACAAGTCCGGAGACGCTGCCGGCAGCTCCTGGGTAATCACCGACCAATGATGTCCACAATGTGCTCAATAGAGACAAGTCCGGAGACGCTGCCGGCAGCTCCTGGGTAATCACCGACCAATGATGTCCACAATGTGCTCAATAGAGACAAGTCCGGAGACGCTGCCTGCAGCTCCTGTGTAATCACCGACCAATGACGTCCCCGATGTGCTTGATGGAGACAAGTCCGGAGACGCTGCCGGCAGCTCCTGTGTAATCACCGACCAATGATGTCCACAATGTGCTCAATAGAGACAAGTCCGGAGACACTGCCGGCAGCTCCTGTGTGATCACCGACCAATGACGTCCCTGATGTGCTGGATGGAGACAAGTCCAGAGATGCTGCCGGCAGCTCCTGTGTAATCACAGACCAATGATGTCCACAATGTGCTGGATGGAGACAAGTCCGGAGACGCTGCCGGCAGCTCCTGTGTGATCACCGACCAATGACGTCCCTGATGTGCTGGATGGAGACAAGTCCGGAGACGCTGCCGGCAGCTCCTGTGTAATCACCGACCAATAACGTCCCTGATGTGCTGGATGGAGACAAGTCCGGAGACGCTGCCGGCAGCTCCTGTGAGATCACTGACCAATGACGTCCCTGATGTGCTCAATAGAGACAAGTCCGGAGACGCTGCCGGCAGCTCCTGTGTGATCACCGACCAATGACATCCACGATGTGCTCGATGGAGACAAGTCCGGATCCGCTGCCGGTAGCTCCTGTGTGATCACCGAGCAATGACGTCCCCGATGTGCTCGATGGAGACAAGTCCGGAGACGCTGCCGGCAGCTCCTGTGTGATCACTGACCGATGACGTCCCCGATGTGCTCGATGGAGACAAGTCCGGAGACGCTGCCAGCAGCTCCTGTGTGATCACCGACCAATGACATCCATGATGTGCTCGATGGAGACAAGTCCGGATCCGCTGCCGGTAGCTCCTGTGTGATCACCGAGCAACGACGTCCCCGATGTGCTCGATGGAGACAAGTCCGGAGAAGCTGCCGGCAGCTCCTGTGTAATCACCGACCAATGACGTCCCCCATGTGCTCGAGGGAGACAAGTCCGGAGACGCTGCCGGCAGCTCCTGTGTGATCACTGACCAATGACGTCCCTGATGTGCTCGATGGAGACAAGTCCGGAGACGCTGCCAGCAGCTCCTGTGTGATCACCGACCAATGACATCCCCGATGTGCTCGATGGAGACAAGTCCGGTTACGCTGCCGGCAGCTCCTGGGTAATCACCGACCAATGATGTCCACAATGTGCTCAATAGAGACAAGTCCGGAGACGCTGCCTGCAGCTCCTGTATAATCACCGACCAATGATGTCCACAATGTGCTCAATAGAGACAAGTCCGGAGACGCTGCCGGCAGCTCCTGTGTAATCACTGGCCAATGATGTCCACAATGTGCTCAATAGAGACAAGTCCGGAGACTCTGCCGGCAGCTCCTGTGTAATCACCGACCAATGATGTCCACAATGTGCTCAATAGAGACAAGTCCGGAGACTCTGCCTGCAGCTCCTGTGTAATCACCGACCAATGACGTCCCCGATGTGCTGGATGGAGACAAGTCCGGAGACGCTGCCGGCAGCTCCTGTGTAATCACCGACCAATGATGTCCACAATGTGCTCAATAGAGACAAGTCCGGAGACGCTGCCGGCAGCTCCTGTGTAATCACCGACCAATGATGTCCCCCGATGTGCTCAATGGAGACAAGTCTGGAGACGCTGCAGCTATGGGAGCAGGTTTAGATCACGCAGGAGCTCTCAGTAGTGTGAGGAACATGCAGCCTGGGAGTGTCGTGTGGAAAAATGGCTTCTGGACTCTGGAGAAATGGCCGCACTGCTGGCTCTACCACCAAATCAATGTAACGTCGAGCTATTAGTGACCAGGAATGGAGACCAGAGTGGTCCGGCTACCAGACATTATGTCCCCCCACACACTATAAATCCCAGGAGCTGGACTGGTGTGACGTTCCCTCTTGAAGCCTCTTGATGGCATCACCCACGTGGTTTCCAGATGGAGTCTGGAATGAAGGTCGGCCCTCTTTAGCGATGAGTCCCCCTTTTGCTTTAGACTCAATGATAGATTGGTCTGGAGACCATGTGGACGACACTATGAAGAGAATGAATGCGGAGCAGTGGACGCCCGTGTGTATATATATATACACTGTATACGGATGCTGATAATAGATCCTGGATCCTGAGCTTTCAGCCGGGGCCGGCGGTGACGCGGTTTTTCCTGCTCTGTTCTGTTTTTCTTATTAATTACTTTGCAGATAATTATAATTTAATTTAGCTGCCATCATGAGCGGCAGAGTCCTCGCCCTGGTGACAGGGGCCCGTGTGGCTGCACCTTATTGGCTGCTCCCGGCTCAGGGGCCCCGCGGGACCCCACATTGAGAAACAGCAGGTACAGGTGTAATGATCAGCAGAGGCTCCTACACCCGAGCAAGAGACGACGGTAAGAGGGAGATCTGTGCTATAGGTGGGGTGGTCTGCGCCCGGGGTCCGAGAGACGCTTCACTAGTTTATAGATCTGTAGTAAGTGACTAGACAACACACGTACTGTAGTGGCCTGCAGTCCTATGTAACACCTCATATAACACCGTGATAACTCTCTGAGTACAGATAACGCAGTAGATGTCACCTGCAGTCCTATGTAACACCACAGATAACACAGTGATATCTCTCTGAGTACAGATAATGTAGTAGATGTCACCTGCAGTCCTATGTAACACCACAGATAACACAGTGATATCTCTCTGAGTACAGATAATGTAGTAGATGTCACCTGCAGTCCTATGTAACACTACAGATAACAGTGATAACTCTGAGTACAGATAATGTAGTAGATGTCACCTGCAGTCCTATGTAACACCACAGATAACACAGTGATAACTCTGAGTACAGATAATGTAGTAGATGTCACCTGCAGTCCTATGTAACACCACAGATAACAGTGATAACTCTGAGTACAGATAATGTAGTAGATGTCACCTGCAGTCCTATGTAACACCACAGATAACACAGTGATAACTCTGAGTACAGATAATGTAGTAGATGTCACCTGCAGTCCTATGTAACACCACAGATAACACAGTGATAACTCTCTGAGTACAGATAATGTAGTAGATGTCACCTGCAGTCCTATGTAACACCACAGATAACACAGTGATAACTCTCTGACTACAGATAATGTAGTAGATGTCACCTGCAGTCCTATGTAACACCACAGATAACACAGTGATATCTCTCTGAGTACAGATAATGTAGTAGATGTCACCTGCAGTCCTATGTAACACCACAGATAACACAGTGATAACTCTCTGACTACAGATAATGTAGTAGATGTCACCTGCAGTCCTATGTAACACCATAGATAACACAGTGATAATGTAGTAGATGTCACCTGCAGTCCTATGTAACACCACAGATAACACAGTGATAATGTAGTAGATGTCACCTGCAGTCCTATGTAACATCACAGATAACACAGTGATATCTCTCTGAGTACAGATAATGTAGTAGATGTCACCTGCAGTCCTATGTAACACCACAGATAGCACAGTGATAACTCTCCGAGTACAGATAATGTAGTAGATGTCACCTGCAGTCCTATGTAACACCACAGATAACACAGTGATAACTCTCTGAGTACAGATAATGTAGTAGATGTCACCTGCAGTCCTATGTAACACCACGATAACACAGTGATAACTCTGAGTACAGATAATGTAGTAGATGTCACCTGCAGTCCTATGTAACACCATAGATAACACAATGATAATGTAGTAGATGTCACCTGCAGTCCTATGTAACACCACAGATAACACAGTGATAACTCTGAGTACAGATAATGTAGTAGATGTCACCTGCAGTCCTATGTAACACCACAGATAACACAGTGATAATTCTCTGAGCACAGATAATGTAGTAGATGTCACCTGCAGTCCTATGTAACACCACAGATAACACAGTGATAACTCTGAGTACAGATAATGTAGTAGATGTCACCTGCAGTCCTATGTAACACCACAGATAACACAGTGATAATTCTCTGAGCACAGATAATGTAGTAGATGTCACCTGCAGTCCTATGTAACACCACAGATAACACAGTGATAATGTAGTAGATGTCACCTGCAGTCCTATGTAACACCATAGATAACACAGTGATAATGTAGTAGATGTCACCTGCAGTCCTATGTAACACCACAGATAACACAGTGATAATGTAGTAGATGTCACCTGCAGTCCTATGTAACACCACAGATAACACAGTGATAACTCTGAGTACAGATAATGCAGTAGATGTGACCTGCAGTCCTATGTAACACCACAGATAACACAGTGATAACTCTGAGTACAGATAATGTAGTAGATGTCACCTGCAGTCCTATGTAACACCACAGATAACACAGTGATAATTCTCTGAGCACAGATAATGTAGTAGATGTCACCTGCAGTCCTATGTAACACCACAGATAACACAGTGATAATGTAGTAGATGTCACCTGCAGTCCTATGTAACACCATAGATAACACAATGATAATGTAGTAGATGTCACCTGCAGTCCTATGTAACACCATAGATAACAGTGATAATGTAGTAGATGTCACCTGCAGTCCTATGTAACACCACAGATAACACAGTGATAACTCTGAGTACAGATAATGTAGTAGATGTCACCTGCAGTCCTATGTAACACCATAGATAACACAGTGATAATGTAGTAGATGTCACCTGCAGTCCTATGTAACACCACAGATAACACAGTGATAACTCTGAGTACAGATAATGTAGTAGATGTCACCTGCAGTCCTATGTAACACCACAGATAGCACAGTGATATCTCTCTGAGTACAGATCATGTAGTAGATGTCACCTGCAGTCCTATGTAACACCACAGATAACACAGTGATAACTCTCTGAGTACAGATAATGTAGTAGATGTCACCTGCAGTCCTATGTAACACCACAGATAACACAGTGATAACTCTCTGAGTACAGATAATGTAGTAGATGTCACCTGCAGTCCTATGTAACACCACAGATAACACAGTGATAACTCTGAGTACAGATAATGTAGTAGATGTCACCTGCAGTCCTATGTAACACCACAGATAACACAGTGATAATGTAGTAGATGTCACCTGCAGTCCTATGTAACACCATAGATAACACAGTGATAATGTAGTAGATGTCAACTGCAGTCCTATGTAACATCACAGATAGCACAGTGATAACTCTGAGTACAGATAATGTAGTAGATGTCACCTGCAGTCCTATGTAACACCATAGATAACACAATGATAATGTAGTAGATGTCACCTGCAGTCCTATGTAACACCACAGATAACACAGTGATAATTCTCTGAGCACAGATAATGTAGTAGATGTCACCTGCAGTCCTATGTAACACCACAGATAACACAGTGATAATTCTCTGAGCACAGATAATGTAGTAGATGTCACCTGCAGTCCTATGTAACATCACAGATAGCACAGTGATAACTTTCTGAGTACAGATAATGTAGTAGATGTCACCTGCAGTCCTATGTAACACCACAGATAACACAGTGATAACTCTCTGAGTACAGATAATGTAGTAGATGTCACCTGCAGTCCTATGTAACACCACAGATAACACAGTGATAATTCTCTGAGCACAGATAATGTAGTAGATGTCACCTGCAGTCCTATGTAACACCACAGATAACACAGTGATAACTCTGAGTACAGATAATGTAGTAGATGTCACCTGCAGTCTTATGTAACACCATAGATAACACAGTGATAATGTAGTAGATGTCACCTGCAGTCCTATGTAACACCATAGATAACACAGTGATAATGTAGTAGATGTCACCTGCAGTCCTATGTAACACCATAGATAACACAGTGATAATGTAGTAGATGTCACCTGCAGTCCTATGTAACACCACTGATAACAAAGTGATAACTCTCTGAGTACAGATAATGTAGTAGATGTCACCTGCAGTCCTATGTAACACCACAGATAACACAGTGATATCTCTCTGAGTACAGATAATGTAGTAGATGTCACCTGCAGTCCTATGTAACACCACAGATAACACAGTGATATCTCTCTGAGTACAGATAATGTAGTAGATGTCACCTGCAGTCCTATGTAACACCACAGATAACACAGTGATAACTCTCTGAGTACAGATAATGTAGTAGATGTCACCTGCAGTCCTATGTAACACCACAGATAACACAATGATAATGTAGTAGATGTCACCTGCAGTCCTATGTAACACCACAGATAACACAGTGATAATGTAGTAGATGTCACCTGCAGTCCTATGTAACACCACAGATAACACAGTGATAACTCTGAGTACAGATAATGTAGTAGATGTCACCCGCAGTCCTATGTAACACCACAGATAACAGTGATAGGACTGCGGGTGACATCTACTACATTATCTGTACTCAGAGTTATCACTGTGTTATCTGTGGTGTTACATAGGACTGCAGGTGACATCTACTACATTATCTGTACTCAGAGAGTTATCACTGTGTTATCTGTGGTGTTACATAGGACTGCGGGTGACATCTACTACATTATCTGTACTCAGAGTTATGTAACACCACAGATAACACAGTGATAACTCTCTGAGTACAGATAATGTAGTAGATGTCACCTGCAGTCCTATGTAACACCACAGATAACACAGTGATAATTCTCTGAGCACAGATAATGTAGTAGATGTCACCTGCAGTCCTATGTAACACCATAGATAACACAGTGATAATGTAGTAGATGTCACCTGCAGTCCTATGTAACACCACAGATAACACAGTGATAATTCTCTGAGCACAGATAATGTAGTAGATGTCACCTGCAGTCCTATGTAACACCATAGATAACACAGTGATAATGTAGTAGATGTCACCTGCAGTCCTATGTAACACCACAGATAACACAGTGATAATTCTCTGAGCACAGATAATGTAGTAGATGTCACCTGCAGTCCTATGTAACACCATAGATAACACAGTGATAATGTAATAATAATATAATAATATAATAATAATAGTTTATTTTTATAGCGCCAACATATTCCGCAGCACTTTACAAATTTTAGGGGGGACTTATACAGACAATACAGAATAAGCATATCTCATATCGAACGCAGTGAGGGTCCGGCTGCTCGCGAGCTTACAGTCTATGAGGAAGTGGGGGAGACACAAAAGGTAAAAAGTACATATATTGTATAATGCAGCCTTGATATACTGAATAGGATAAATAATAATCCATGGACTGGTCGCCAGCCAGTATGTGTGCAGTCCTGACAGAGGCTTTTATGTGCATGGTTGGTTTGAACCCGAAGTTGAAGAAGATTTTAATATGGGGGAAAGCTGGGATGGACAGAGTGTGTTTAGGTGATACGCCAGTCTAAAGAAATGTGTTTTTAGGGTTCGCTTGAAACTGTGGGTATTGGGAATTAATCGAACTGTCCTGGGTAGTGCATTCCAGAGAATTGGCGCAGCACGCGAGAAATCTTGGAGACGGGAGTGGGAAGTTCGGATTATGGAGGATTTTAGTTTCAAGTCATTTGCAGAACGGAGGGCACGTGTAGGGTGGTAGACTGAGACAAGGGAGGAGATGTAGGGGGGTACTGAAGCATGGAGCGCTTTGTGGGTAAGCGTGAGAAGTTTAAAACGAACTCTATATTGGATGGGCAACCAATGCAATGACTGGCACAGGGAAGAGGCATCTGAGTAGCGGTTGGCGAGGAATATGATCCTGGCTGCTGCGTTCAGGACGGATTGGAGAGGGGAGAGTTTAGTAAGAGGGAGACCGATTAGTAGAGCGTTGCAATAGTCAAGACGAGAATGAATAAGAGCGACAGTAAGAGTTTTTGCCGAGTCAAAGGTGAGAAAAGTCCTGATTCTTGAGATGTTTTTGAGGTGTAGATGACATGAACGAGCGAGTGATTTGATGTGAGGAGTGAAAGAAAGATCTGAATCAAAAATGACCCCAAGACAGCGGGCTTGTAGCTGGGGAGTAATGGTGGAGCCACAAACGGAGATGGCAATATCGGGCACAGGTAGGTTAATGGAGGGAGGAAAGACGAGGAGTTCAGTTTTTGACAGATTCAGTTTTAGACAGAGGGAGGACATAATGTTAGACACAGCAGAAAGACAATCACTGGTCTTTTGTAGTAATGCAGGGGTGATGTCCGGAGCAGAGGTGTATAATTGGTGTCATCAGCATAGAGATGGTACTGAAAACCGAATCTACTGATTGTTTGTCCAATGGGAGCGGTGTATAAGGAGAAAAGAAGGGGGCCTAGGACTGATCCTTGAGGAACCCCGAGAGTAAGGGGAAGGAGAGAGGAGGAGGAGCTGGCGAAAGACACAGAGAAGGAGCGGTCAGAGAGGTAGGAGGAGAACCAGGAGAGAACCGTGTCCTTGAGGCCAATAGTGCGGAGCATAGTGAGGAGGAGCTGGTGATCCACAGTGTCAAATGCTGCAGAGAGATCCAGGAGAATCAGCAGGGAGCAGTGACCATTAGATTTAGCTGTTAGTAGATCATTAGAGACTTTAGTGAGGGCAGTTTCAGTAGAATGTAAAGAGCGGAAACCAGATTGTAAAGGGTCAAGAAGAGAGTTGTCTGAGAGATAGCGGATTAGACGGGAGTGGACCAGGCGTTCCAGGAGTTTAGAGATAAAGGGAAGATTGGAAACAGGTCTGTAGTTGGCCGTGCAGTTCTGGTCGAGGGATGTTTTTTAAGTAATGGTTGTATGCTGGCGTGTTTAAAAGAAGAGGGAAAGATACCAGATGAGAGGGAAAGGTTGAAAATTTTAGTTAGGTGAGAGGTGACAGCTGGAGCAAGGGACTGAAGGAGATGTGAGGGAATAGGGTCGCTGGTGCAGGTGGTAGGGCGAGAAGATGCAAGGAGCCTGATCACTTCATCTTCCGTGACTGGTTCGAAGTCAGAAAATGAGCAAGATACAATGTGGCGGGGGGGAGCATGCATAACATTTGGGGATTGGGAGAAAATTTCCTGTCGGATATGGTCAATTTTTTCTTTGAAATAGTTAGCCAGATCGTCAGCGCTGAGGTCGGTGGTCGGGGCCTGTGCTGTTTGATTGAGGAGAGAATGAAACGTGTCAAAGAGTCGTTTAGGATTATTGGAAAGTGAGATGATGAGGTTGTTAAAGTAGGTTTGTTTGGAGAGGTGAAGGGCAGAGTTATATGTTTTCAGCATAAATTTATAGTGGAGGAAATCTTCGGGCAGATTTGATTTTCTCCACAGCCGTTCAGCGCACCTGGAGTACCTCTGGAGAAGACGTGTTTCAGGCGTGTGCCAGGGTTGTCGCCGTCTATGCCGAATTGTTCTTTGTGTAGGAGGTGCGGCTTCATCCAGGGCGCATAGCATTATTTTGTTATAATGCTTCAATGCAGATTCGGGACATGAGAGGGAGGAGATTGGGGCCAATGATGATTGCAACCTTTTTATAAATTTCTGGGTGTTAATGGCGCGTAAATTTCTATAAGTGTGGGCAGTGGGAGTGTCTTGAGTAGAGTCACAGTTCTTGACAGAGAATGAAAGAAGATTATGGTCAGAGAGTGGAAGGGGAGAGTTAGTAAAGTCATGTACTGCGCAAAGCCGGGAGAAGATCAGGTCCAATGTGTTCCCGTCCTCATGTGTAGGAGAATTAGCAAGCTGTGAAAGGCCGAAGGAGGAGGTTAATGATAAAAGATGCGTGGCAGATGGGGAAAGAGGATCGCCAATTGGGATGTTAAAGTCTCCCATGATTATCGTGGGGATGTCGCAGGATAGAAAATTTGTAAGCCAGGCAGCAAAGTGATCCAGGAATTGACGGAGGGGACCTGGGGGGCGATAGACAACCGCCACTCGCAGGGAGAAGGGCCGGTAGAGTCTGACTGTGTGGGCCTCAAAGGACGGGAAGATAAGGGAGGGTACAGGGGGGATAACCTGAAAAGTACATTTTGTTGAAAGAAGCAGACCAACACCTCCACCTGATCTGTTGTCAGGTCGCGGGGTATGAGAGAAATGTAGGCCACCATAGGAGAGAGCTGCAGCGGCAGTGGTGTCCGACTGCTGGATCCAGGTTTCAGTGAGAGCCAGAAGGTTGAGGGAATTAGAGAGGAAAAAGTCATGGATGTAAGAGAGTTTATTACAAGCTGAGCGTGCATTCCAAAGGGCACAGTTGAATGAGACAGAAGATATGCAGGGAATATTAATGAGATTAGCAGGGTTTCTGAATGTAACAGGGAAAGAGTTAGTGTTATTATTACTGGAGGGTCCTGGGTTGGGAGAAATATCACCTGCGACTAATAGAAGGAAGATACAGAGAGTGAGCAGATGATTGAGTGATTTGTGAGAGCGTTTCCTGCGTTGTATGGTGGGAATGAATGGATCTGCGTGGTATAACATTGTGAAGAGAGCATGACAACTGTACATAGGAGAAGAGAGGAGTGAGGGATTAATATGGATGAAGTGTGCCGCATTTGTGGGAGAACGGTGAATGTGGATGATTGTAGCAACCAGAGTATAAATGGCACAGATACAAATGGTGAATACTGTTTGCCAAAAAGATGACCTGGAAGCAAGTTTGTTTAATTGTCTTGCATGTCTTACCTGTCTCCTGCCCTGTCCAACTGCCATTTTCTAACTGCCAGGGCACTTTGCTAAATTATGGCACTTCGATAAAGTATGCATAAATGCTATATGCATAAATGCCCCCGCATAAATGCCTCCCCTTAACTAAGTCTCAATATATAGGGACGTATCTGCTTAGATCTGCACAGATTTAACTCATTAACAATCAATCACTAGCTTAAAAGACAACAGGAGACCATAAAGTGCAGGGAAAAAAAAAAAACAGACTAGTAAACTCGGCATGGATCATAAACTCTTAAAGTAAGTGTGATGACCTTTAAGTATCATGGAATAAAAAAGCTAGAGGAGTGAAAAAATATATACCAGAAATTGATAGGCTGCAGAGCATTGCATGGAGATATAATGCAGTTTTCAGGACAGATCACACAAGCAGTGAAAAATATATACCAGAAATTGATAGGCTGCAGAGCATTGCATGGAGATATAATGCAGTTTTCAGGACAGATCACACAAGCAGTGAAAAATATATACCAGAAATTGATAGGCTGCAGAGCATTGCATGGAGATATAATGCAGTTTTCAGGACAGATCACACAAGCAGTGAAAAATATATACCAGAAATTGATAGGCTGCAGAGCATTGCATGGAGATATAATGCAGTTTTCAGGACAGATCACACAAGCAGTGAAAAATATATACCAGAAATTGATAGGCTGCAGAGCATTGCATGGAGATATAATGCAGTTTTCAGGACAGATCACACAAGCAGTGAAAAATATATACCAGAAATTGATAGGCTGCAGAGCATTGCATGGAGATATAATGCAGTTTTCAGGACAGATCACACAAGCAGTGAAAAATATATACCAGAAATTGATAGGCTGCAGAGCATTGCATGGAGATATAATGCAGTTTTCAGGACAGATCACACAAGCAGTGAAAAATATATACCAGAAATTGATAGGCTGCAGAGCATTGCATGGAGATATAATGCAGTTTTCAGGACAGATCACACAAGCAGTGAAAAATATATACCTGTAAGAAGAGAAGAAAGATGAATATTAGCAATGCCATTTTCTAACTGCCAGGGCACTTTGCTAAATTATGGCACTTCGATAAAGTATGCATAAATGCTATATGCATAAATGCCCCCGCATAAATGCCTCCCCTTAACTAAGTCTCAATATATAGGGACGTATCTGCTTAGATCTGCACAGATTTAACTCATTAACAATCAATCACTAGCTTAAAAGACAACAGGAGACCATAAAGTGCAGGGAAAAAAAAAAAAAAAAAAACAGACTAGTAAACTCGGCATGGATCATAAACTCTTAAAGTAAGTGTGATGACCTTTAAGTATCATGGAATAAAAAAGCTAGAGGAGTGAAAAAATATATACCAGAAATTGATAGGCTGCAGAGCATTGCATGGAGATATAATGCAGTTTTCAGGACAGATCACACAAGCAGTGAAAAATATATACCAGAAATTGATAGGCTGCAGAGCATTGCATGGAGATATAATGCAGTTTTCAGGACAGATCACACAAGCAGTGAAAAATATATACCAGAAATTGATAGGCTGCAGAGCATTGCATGGAGATATAATGCAGTTTTCAGGACAGATCACACAAGCAGTGAAAAATATATACCAGAAATTGATAGGCTGCAGAGCATTGCATGGAGATATAATGCAGTTTTCAGGACAGATCACACAAGCAGTGAAAAATATATACCAGAAATTGATAGGCTGCAGAGCATTGCATGGAGATATAATGCAGTTTTCAGGACAGATCACACAAGCAGTGAAAAATATATACCAGAAATTGATAGGCTGCAGAGCATTGCATGGAGATATAATGCAGTTTTCAGGACAGATCACACAAGCAGTGAAAAATATATACCAGAAATTGATAGGCTGCAGAGCATTGCATGGAGATATAATGCAGTTTTCAGGACAGATCACACAAGCAGTGAAAAATATATACCTGTAAGAAGAGAAGAAAGATGAATATTAGCAATGCCATTTTCTAACTGCCAGGGCACTTTGCTAAATTATGGCACTTCGATAAAGTATGCATAAATGCTATATGCATAAATGCCCCCGCATAAATGCCTCCCCTTAACTAAGTCTCAATATATAGGGACGTATCTGCTTAGATCTGCACAGATTTAACTCATTAACAATCAATCACTAGCTTAAAAGACAACAGGAGACCATAAAGTGCAGGGAAAAAAAAAAAACAGACTAGTAAACTCGGCATGGATCATAAACTCTTAAAGTAAGTGTGATGACCTTTAAGTATCATGGAATAAAAAAGCTAGAGGAGTGAAAAAATATATACCAGAAATTGATAGGCTGCAGAGCATTGCATGGAGATATAATGCAGTTTTCAGGACAGATCACACAAGCAGTGAAAAATATATACCAGAAATTGATAGGCTGCAGAGCATTGCATGGAGATATAATGCAGTTTTCAGGACAGATCACACAAGCAGTGAAAAATATATACCAGAAATTGATAGGCTGCAGAGCATTGCATGGAGATATAATGCAGTTTTCAGGACAGATCACACAAGCAGTGAAAAATATATACCAGAAATTGATAGGCTGCAGAGCATTGCATGGAGATATAATGCAGTTTTCAGGACAGATCACACAAGCAGTGAAAAATATATACCAGAAATTGATAGGCTGCAGAGCATTGCATGGAGATATAATGCAGTTTTCAGGACAGATCACACAAGCAGTGAAAAATATATACCAGAAATTGATAGGCTGCAGAGCATTGCATGGAGATATAATGCAGTTTTCAGGACAGATCACACAAGCAGTGAAAAATATATACCAGAAATTGATAGGCTGCAGAGCATTGCATGGAGATATAATGCAGTTTTCAGGACAGATCACACAAGCAGTGAAAAATATATACCAGAAATTGATAGGCTGCAGAGCATTGCATGGAGATATAATGCAGTTTTCAGGACAGATCACACAAGCAGTGAAAAATATATACCTGTAAGAAGAGAAGAAAGATGAATATTAGCAATGCCATTTTCTAACTGCCAGGGCACTTTGCTAAATTATGGCACTTCGATAAAGTATGCATAAATGCTATATGCATAAATGCCCCCGCATAAATGCCTCCCCTTAACTAAGTCTCAATATATAGGGACGTATCTGCTTAGATCTGCACAGATTTAACTCATTAACAATCAATCACTAGCTTAAAAGACAACAGGAGACCATAAAGTGCAGGGAAAAAAAAAAAACAGACTAGTAAACTCGGCATGGATCATAAACTCTTAAAGTAAGTGTGATGACCTTTAAGTATCATGGAATAAAAAAGCTAGAGGAGTGAAAAAATATATACCAGAAATTGATAGGCTGCAGAGCATTGCATGGAGATATAATGCAGTTTTCAGGACAGATCACACAAGCAGTGAAAAATATATACCAGAAATTGATAGGCTGCAGAGCATTGCATGGAGATATAATGCAGTTTTCAGGACAGATCACACAAGCAGTGAAAAATATATACCAGAAATTGATAGGCTGCAGAGCATTGCATGGAGATATAATGCAGTTTTCAGGACAGATCACACAAGCAGTGAAAAATATATACCAGAAATTGATAGGCTGCAGAGCATTGCATGGAGATATAATGCAGTTTTCAGGACAGATCACACAAGCAGTGAAAAATATATACCAGAAATTGATAGGCTGCAGAGCATTGCATGGAGATATAATGCAGTTTTCAGGACAGATCACACAAGCAGTGAAAAATATATACCAGAAATTGATAGGCTGCAGAGCATTGCATGGAGATATAATGCAGTTTTCAGGACAGATCACACAAGCAGTGAAAAATATATACCAGAAATTGATAGGCTGCAGAGCATTGCATGGAGATATAATGCAGTTTTCAGGACAGATCACACAAGCAGTGAAAAATATATACCTGTAAGAAGAGAAGAAAGATGGATATTAGCAATGCCATTTTCTAACTGCCAGGGCACTTTGCTAAATTATGGCACTTCGATAAAGTATGCATAAATGCTATATGCATAAATGCCCCCGCATAAATGCCTCCCCTTAACTAAGTCTCAATATATAGGGACGTATCTGCTTAGATCTGCACAGATTTAACTCATTAACAATCAATCACTAGCTTAAAAGACAACAGGAGACCATAAAGTGCAGGGAAAAAAAAAAAAAAAAAAACAGACTAGTAAACTCGGCATGGATCATAAACTCTTAAAGTAAGTGTGATGACCTTTAAGTATCATGGAATAAAAAAGCTAGAGGAGTGAAAAAATATATACCAGAAATTGATAGGCTGCAGAGCATTGCATGGAGATATAATGCAGTTTTCAGGACAGATCACACAAGCAGTGAAAAATATATACCAGAAATTGATAGGCTGCAGAGCATTGCATGGAGATATAATGCAGTTTTCAGGACAGATCACACAAGCAGTGAAAAATATATACCAGAAATTGATAGGCTGCAGAGCATTGCATGGAGATATAATGCAGTTTTCAGGACAGATCACACAAGCAGTGAAAAATATATACCAGAAATTGATAGGCTGCAGAGCATTGCATGGAGATATAATGCAGTTTTCAGGACAGATCACACAAGCAGTGAAAAATATATACCAGAAATTGATAGGCTGCAGAGCATTGCATGGAGATATAATGCAGTTTTCAGGACAGATCACACAAGCAGTGAAAAATATATACCAGAAATTGATAGGCTGCAGAGCATTGCATGGAGATATAATGCAGTTTTCAGGACAGATCACACAAGCAGTGAAAAATATATACCTGTAAGAAGAGAAGAAAGATGAATATTAGCAATGCCATTTTCTAACTGCCAGGGCACTTTGCTAAATTATGGCACTTCGATAAAGTATGCATAAATGCTATATGCATAAATGCCCCCGCATAAATGCCTCCCCTTAACTAAGTCTCAATATATAGGGACGTATCTGCTTAGATCTGCACAGATTTAACTCATTAACAATCAATCACTAGCTTAAAAGACAACAGGAGACCATAAAGTGCAGGGAAAAAAAAAAAAAAAAAAACAGACTAGTAAACTCGGCATGGATCATAAACTCTTAAAGTAAGTGTGATGACCTTTAAGTATCATGGAATAAAAAAGCTAGAGGAGTGAAAAATATATACCAGAAATTGATAGGCTGCAGAGCATTGCATGGAGATATAATGCAGTTTTCAGGACAGATCACACAAGCAGTGAAAAATATATACCAGAAATTGATAGGCTGCAGAGCATTGCATGGAGATATAATGCAGTTTTCAGGACAGATCACACAAGCAGTGAAAATATATACCAGAAATTGATAGGCTGCAGAGCATTGCATGGAGATATAATGCAGTTTTCAGGACAGATCACACAAGCAGTGAAAAATATATACCAGAAATTGATAGGCTGCAGAGCATTGCATGGAGATATAATGCAGTTTTCAGGACAGATCACACAAGCAGTGAAAAATATATACCAGAAATTGATAGGCTGCAGAGCATTGCATGGAGATATAATGCAGTTTTCAGGACAGATCACACAAGCAGTGAAAAATATATACCAGAAATTGATAGGCTGCAGAGCATTGCATGGAGATATAATGCAGTTTTCAGGACAGATCACACAAGCAGTGAAAATATATACCAGAAATTGATAGGCTGCAGAGCATTGCATGGAGATATAATGCAGTTTTCAGGACAGATCACACAAGCAGTGAAAAATATATACCAGAAATTGATAGGCTGCAGAGCATTGCATGGAGATATAATGCAGTTTTCAGGACAGATCACACAAGCAGTGAAAAATATATACCAGAAATTGATAGGCTGCAGAGCATTGCATGGAGATATAATGCAGTTTTCAGGACAGATCACACAAGCAGTGAAAAATATATACCAGAAATTGATAGGCTGCAGAGCATTGCATGGAGATATAATGCAGTTTTCAGGACAGATCACACAAGCAGTGAAAAATATATACCAGAAATTGATAGGCTGCAGAGCATTGCATGGAGATATAATGCAGTTTTCAGGACAGATCACACAAGCAGTGAAAAATATATACCAGAAATTGATAGGCTGCAGAGCATTGCATGGAGATATAATGCAGTTTTCAGGACAGATCACACAAGCAGTGAAAAATATATACCAGAAATTGATAGGCTGCAGAGCATTGCATGGAGATATAATGCAGTTTTCAGGACAGATCACACAAGCAGTGAAAAATATATACCAGAAATTGATAGGCTGCAGAGCATTGCATGGAGATATAATGCAGTTTTCAGGACAGATCACACAAGCAGTGAAAAATATATACCAGAAATTGATAGGCTGCAGAGCATTGCATGGAGATATAATGCAGTTTTCAGGACAGATCACACAAGCAGTGAAAAATATATACCAGAAATTGATAGGCTGCAGAGCATTGCATGGAGATATAATGCAGTTTTCAGGACAGATCACACAAGCAGTGAAAAATATATACCAGAAATTGATAGGCTGCAGAGCATTGCATGGAGATATAATGCAGTTTTCAGGACAGATCACACAAGCAGTGAAAAATATATACCAGAAATTGATAGGCTGCAGAGCATTGCATGGAGATATAATGCAGTTTTCAGGACAGATCACACAAGCAGTGAAAAATATATACCTGTAAGAAGAGAAGAAAGATGAATATTAGCAATGCCATTTTCTAACTGCCAGGGCACTTTGCTAAATTATGGCACTTCGATAAAGTATGCATAAATGCTATATGCATAAATGCCCCCGCATAAATGCCTCCCCTTAACTAAGTCTCAATATATAGGGACGTATCTGCTTAGATCTGCACAGATTTAACTCATTAACAATCAATCACTAGCTTAAAAGACAACAGGAGACCATAAAGTGCAGGGAAAAAAAAAAAAAAAAAAACAGACTAGTAAACTCGGCATGGATCATAAACTCTTAAAGTAAGTGTGATGACCTTTAAGTATCATGGAATAAAAAAGCTAGAGGAGTGAAAAAATATATACCAGAAATTGATAGGCTGCAGAGCATTGCATGGAGATATAATGCAGTTTTCAGGACAGATCACACAAGCAGTGAAAAATATATACCAGAAATTGATAGGCTGCAGAGCATTGCATGGAGATATAATGCAGTTTTCAGGACAGATCACACAAGCAGTGAAAAATATATACCAGAAATTGATAGGCTGCAGAGCATTGCATGGAGATATAATGCAGTTTTCAGGACAGATCACACAAGCAGTGAAAAATATATACCTGTAAGAAGAGAAGAAAGATGAATATTAGCAATGCCATTTTCTAACTGCCAGGGCACTTTGCTAAATTATGGCACTTCGATAAAGTATGCATAAATGCTATATGCATAAATGCCCCCGCATAAATGCCTCCCCTTAACTAAGTCTCAATATATAGGGACGTATCTGCTTAGATCTGCACAGATTTAACTCATTAACAATCAATCACTAGCTTAAAAGACAACAGGAGACCATAAAGTGCAGGGAAAAAAAAAAAAAAAAAAACAGACTAGTAAACTCGGCATGGATCATAAACTCTTAAAGTAAGTGTGATGACCTTTAAGTATCATGGAATAAAAAAGCTAGAGGAGTGAAAAAATATATACCAGAAATTGATAGGCTGCAGAGCATTGCATGGAGATATAATGCAGTTTTCAGGACAGATCACACAAGCAGTGAAAAATATATACCAGAAATTGATAGGCTGCAGAGCATTGCATGGAGATATAATGCAGTTTTCAGGACAGATCACACAAGCAGTGAAAATATATACCAGAAATTGATAGGCTGCAGAGCATTGCATGGAGATATAATGCAGTTTTCAGGACAGATCACACAAGCAGTGAAAAATATATACCAGAAATTGATAGGCTGCAGAGCATTGCATGGAGATATAATGCAGTTTTCAGGACAGATCACACAAGCAGTGAAAATATATACCAGAAATTGATAGGCTGCAGAGCATTGCATGGAGATATAATGCAGTTTTCAGGACAGATCACACAAGCAGTGAAAAATATATACCAGAAATTGATAGGCTGCAGAGCATTGCATGGAGATATAATGCAGTTTTCAGGACAGATCACACAAGCAGTGAAAAATATATACCAGAAATTGATAGGCTGCAGAGCATTGCATGGAGATATAATGCAGTTTTCAGGACAGATCACACAAGCAGTGAAAAATATATACCAGAAATTGATAGGCTGCAGAGCATTGCATGGAGATATAATGCAGTTTTCAGGACAGATCACACAAGCAGTGAAAAATATATACCAGAAATTGATAGGCTGCAGAGCATTGCATGGAGATATAATGCAGTTTTCAGGACAGATCACACAAGCAGTGAAAAATATATACCAGAAATTGATAGGCTGCAGAGCATTGCATGGAGATATAATGCAGTTTTCAGGACAGATCACACAAGCAGTGAAAAATATATACCAGAAATTGATAGGCTGCAGAGCATTGCATGGAGATATAATGCAGTTTTCAGGACAGATCACACAAGCAGTGAAAAATATATACCAGAAATTGATAGGCTGCAGAGCATTGCATGGAGATATAATGCAGTTTTCAGGACAGATCACACAAGCAGTGAAAAATATATACCAGAAATTGATAGGCTGCAGAGCATTGCATGGAGATATAATGCAGTTTTCAGGACAGATCACACAAGCAGTGAAAAATATATACCAGAAATTGATAGGCTGCAGAGCATTGCATGGAGATATAATGCAGTTTTCAGGACAGATCACACAAGCAGTGAAAAATATATACCAGAAATTGATAGGCTGCAGAGCATTGCATGGAGATATAATGCAGTTTTCAGGACAGATCACACAAGCAGTGAAAAATATATACCTGTAAGAAGAGAAGAAAGATGGATATTAGCAATGCCATTTTCTAACTGCCAGGGCACTTTGCTAAATTATGGCACTTCGATAAAGTATGCATAAATGCTATATGCATAAATGCCCCCGCATAAATGCCTCCCCTTAACTAAGTCTCAATATATAGGGACGTATCTGCTTAGATCTGCACAGATTTAACTCATTAACAATCAATCACTAGCTTAAAAGACAACAGGAGACCATAAAGTGCAGGGAAAAAAAAAAAAAAAAAAACAGACTAGTAAACTCGGCATGGATCATAAACTCTTAAAGTAAGTGTGATGACCTTTAAGTATCATGGAATAAAAAAGCTAGAGGAGTGAAAAAATATATACCAGAAATTGATAGGCTGCAGAGCATTGCATGGAGATATAATGCAGTTTTCAGGACAGATCACACAAGCAGTGAAAAATATATACCAGAAATTGATAGGCTGCAGAGCATTGCATGGAGATATAATGCAGTTTTCAGGACAGATCACACAAGCAGTGAAAAATATATACCAGAAATTGATAGGCTGCAGAGCATTGCATGGAGATATAATGCAGTTTTCAGGACAGATCACACAAGCAGTGAAAAATATATACCAGAAATTGATAGGCTGCAGAGCATTGCATGGAGATATAATGCAGTTTTCAGGACAGATCACACAAGCAGTGAAAAATATATACCAGAAATTGATAGGCTGCAGAGCATTGCATGGAGATATAATGCAGTTTTCAGGACAGATCACACAAGCAGTGAAAAATATATACCAGAAATTGATAGGCTGCAGAGCATTGCATGGAGATATAATGCAGTTTTCAGGACAGATCACACAAGCAGTGAAAAATATATACCAGAAATTGATAGGCTGCAGAGCATTGCATGGAGATATAATGCAGTTTTCAGGACAGATCACACAAGCAGTGAAAAATATATACCAGAAATTGATAGGCTGCAGAGCATTGCATGGAGATATAATGCAGTTTTCAGGACAGATCACACAAGCAGTGAAAAATATATACCAGAAATTGATAGGCTGCAGAGCATTGCATGGAGATATAATGCAGTTTTCAGGACAGATCACACAAGCAGTGAAAAATATATACCAGAAATTGATAGGCTGCAGAGCATTGCATGGAGATATAATGCAGTTTTCAGGACAGATCACACAAGCAGTGAAAAATATATACCAGAAATTGATAGGCTGCAGAGCATTGCATGGAGATATAATGCAGTTTTCAGGACAGATCACACAAGCAGTGAAAAATATATACCAGAAATTGATAGGCTGCAGAGCATTGCATGGAGATATAATGCAGTTTTCAGGACAGATCACACAAGCAGTGAAAAATATATACCAGAAATTGATAGGCTGCAGAGCATTGCATGGAGATATAATGCAGTTTTCAGGACAGATCACACAAGCAGTGAAAAATATATACCAGAAATTGATAGGCTGCAGAGCATTGCATGGAGATATAATGCTGTTTTCAGGACAGATCACACAAGCAGTGAAAAATATATACCTGTAAGAAGAGAAGAAAGATGGATATTAGCAATGCCATTTTCTAACTGCCAGGGCACTTTGCTAAATTATGGCACTTCGATAAAGTATGCATAAATGCACCCGCATAAAATCGAAGTTAGACCTGAGGGTGGAGACTGAGCCAGCTGACCTCACCAGCAGTGGGCGGGACGGGGCAGGTAAGATAGCAGGACAGACAAGAGACAAGTCAGTCTTGACCCAAGAGTGGGGTGCTGAACATCTGAGCACCAGCTGAGGCCACCAAGGGGAGGAGCAGTTTGACCATGCGGTGGTAGGCCTCAGCCTGTAACAAAGAACCGTGCCTGCGACCGCAGAATCCTCTCCCTGCGTCACAAGAGAATCAAGAAACCGGTAACTGATATGCTGTGGTGATTCTGTGTGTTGTATTCCATTGTTGTATAGTTTAGCCTGACCTTATACCTGTGTATATTTAGTTGTATATCGTGTATCTAGTGTATTATTATAATCAATTACCTCAAGTAATTGTGGGCCTGCCTTTTATTCTGCATAACGAACGCACGTCCGTGTGAGCTCGGCTCAAGCCAAAAACGCTACCCAGGGTTGGTTCCTGACCCGATATAGGCCCATTCACGGACTGGGCGTATATCTAAAATAGGGACTGGTGGCAGCATACCAACTGGGGATTGGGGAAGGCTGGTAGTGACGGTCGGAGGTTCAGATATATATATTCCTGGCGCGGCCAAGGAAGATATATATACCGCCCTCACTACAGAGGGCCCCGATACCCAGTAGGTTACAGGACAGTCTCCCTGGCGACCGCTTATCCTAGGTGCAGTTCCTTGACTGACCTGAGGCTAAGAGGGCGCTAGCGAGTTGTGCTGTGTAGTGACGTTACGGTTTAGTGACGTTGAAGGGATAACACACTACCGTGTTCCCTGCGCTGGTTGCAGCTTCCTGGCACTACTTTCTCTAGGTGCAGTACCTTGACTGACCTGAGAGGTAAGGGGGCGCCAGAGAGCTGCACCCACCGGCCGGCTTTCATCACCACTGATTCTTCTCAGGGACGTCGAACGCACGCACATCACGCGGCGTAAGAAGAATCACCTCTAATTTCCGGGGAGCCGTCCCTCCCACAGAATCTGAGACCATCACCTCGTGGCGCAGGTTTTGCTATTACTTATCCCTTTTATTTTAATAACTGTTTATGCATATATGTAAATTGTCTCCTTTATAATATCTTGTATATATTTTGTAAACACTGCCCCCTTTTGGGAGTAAATCATTAATTATTTACCAGTTTCTTTCTTCTTGTCCTATGTCGAGCAAACACGTTCCTCACCCGCTAATTCACGTTACCTACCAGGTACCCGATCCACCTGTTAAGCGATCGGTGGTGGCAGTATACCAGTATTTATGTGATATTGTGGTTTGAGGGTGGCTGGTCGGAGGTATATATACGTCCTGTCACATCACGTGCCGCAATAGTCGACATAAATGAGAGCAGCTGCACCCGTGCTTATCCTCTGTCAATACCGTGTTTGACCAGCAGGATAAGGGGGCGCCAGAGAGCTGCAAGGTCTGACCCAAGAGTGGGTGTTGTTTTCGTGACAAATTGGTAACACAGTGATAACTCTCTGAGTACAGATAATGTAGTAGATGTCACCTGCAGTCCTATGTAACACCAGAGATAACACAGTGATATCTCTCTGAGTACAGATAATGTAGTAGATGTCACCTGCAGTCCTATGTAACACCACAGATAACACAGTGATATCTCTCTGAGTACAGATAATGTAGTAGATGTCACCTGCAGTCCTATGTAACACCACAGATAACACAGTGATAACTCTGAGTACAGATAATGTAGTAGATGTCACCAGCAGTCCTATGTAACACCACAGATAACACAGTGATAACTCTCTGAGTACAGATAATGTAGTAGATGTCACCTGCAGTCCTATGTAACACCACAGATAACACAGTGATAACTCTCTGAGTACACATAATGTAGTAGATGTCACCTGCAGTCCTATGTAACATCACAGATAACACAGTGATAACTCTGAGTATAGATAATGTAGTAGATGTCACCTGCAGTCCTATGTAACATCACAGATAACACAGTGATAACTCTGAGTACAGATAATGTAGTAGATGTCACCTGCAGTCCTATGTAACACCATAGATAACACAGTGATAATGTAGTAGATGTCACCTGCAGTCCTATGTAACACCACTGATAACACAGTGATAACTCTCTGAGTACAGATAATGTAGTAGATGTCACCTGCAGTCCTATGTAACACCAGAGATAACACAGTGATATCTCTCTGAGTACAGATAATGTAGTAGATGTCACCTGCAGTCCTATGTAACACCACAGATAACACAGTGATATCTCTCTGAGTACAGATAATGTAGTAGATGTCACCTGCAGTCCTATGTAACACCACAGATAACACAGTGATAACTCTGAGTACAGATAATGTAGTAGATGTCACCAGCAGTCCTATGTAACACCACAGATAACACAGTGATAACTCTCTGAGTACAGATAATGTAGTAGATGTCACCTGCAGTCCTATGTAACACCACAGATAACACAGTGATAACTCTCTGAGTACACATAATGTAGTAGATGTCACCTGCAGTCCTATGTAACATCACAGATAACACAGTGATAACTCTGAGTATAGATAATGTAGTAGATGTCACCTGCAGTCCTATGTAACATCACAGATAACACAGTGATAACGCTCTGAGTACAGATAATGTAGTAGATGTCACTTGCAGTCCTATGTAACACCACAGATAACACAGTGATAACTCTCTGAGTACAGATAATGTAGTAGATGTCACCTGCAGTCCTATGTAACACCGCAGATAACACAGTGATATCTCTGAGTACAGATAATGTAGTAGATGTCACCAGCAGTCCTATGTAACACCACAGATAACACAGTGATAACTCTCTGAGTACACATAATGTAGTAGATGTCACCTGCAGTCCTATGTAACATCACAGATAACACAGTGATAACTCTCTGAGTACAGATAATGTAGTAGATGTCACCCGCAGTCCTATGTAACACCACAGATAACACAGTGATAACTCTCTGAGTACAGATAATGTAGCAGATGTCACCTGCAGTCCTATGTAACACCACAGATAACACAGTGATAACTCTCTGAGTACAGATAATGTAGTAGATGTCACCTGCAGTCCTATGTAACACCACAGATAACACAGTGATAACTCTCTGAGTACAGATAATGTAGTAGATGTCACCTGCAGTCCTATGTAACACCACAGATAACACAGTGATAACTCTCTGAGTACAGATAATGCGGTAGATGTCACCCGCAGTCCTATGTAACACCACAGATAACACAGTGATAACTCTCTGAGTACAGATAATGTAGTAGATGTCACCTGCAGTCCTATGTAACACCACAGATAACACAGTGATAACTCTCTGAGTACAGATAATGTAGTAGATGTCACCTGCAGTCCTATGTAACACCATAGATAACACAGTGATAATGTAGTAGATGTCACCTGCAGTCCTATGTAACACCACAGATAACACAGTGATAATTCTCTGAGTACAGATAATGTGGTAGATGTCACCCGCAGTCCTATGTAACACCACAGATAACACAGTGATAATTCTCTGAGTACAGATAATGTAGTAGATGTCCCCTGCAGTCCTATGTAACACCACAGATAACACAGTGATAACTCTCTGAGTGCAGATAATGTAGTAGATGTCACCTGCAGTCCTATGTAACACCACAGATAACACAGTGATAACTCTCTGAGTACAGATAATGTAGTAGATGTCACCTGCAGTCCTATGTAACACCACAGATAACACAGTAATAACTCTCTGAGTACAGATAATGTAGTAGATGTCCCCTGCAGTCCTATGTAACACCACAGATAACACAGTCATAACTCTCTGAGTGCAGATAATGTAGTAGATGTCACCTGCAGTCCTATGTAACACCACAGATAACACAGTGATAACTCTCTGAGTACAGATAATGTAGTAGATGTCACCTGCAGTCCTATGTAACACCACAGATAACACAGTAATAACTCTCTGAGTACAGATAATGTAGTAGATGTCCCCTGCAGTCCTATGTAACACCACAGATAACACAGTGATAACTCTCTGAGTACAGATAATGTAGTAGATGTCACCTGCAGTCCTATGTAACACCACAGATAACACAGTAATAACTCTCTGAGTACAGATAATGTAGTAGATGTCCCCTGCAGTCCTATGTAACACCACAGATAACACAGTGATAACTCTCTGAGTACAGATAATGTAGTAGATGTCACCTGCAGTCCTATGTAACACCACAGATAACACAGTAATAACTCTCTGAGTACAGATAATGTAGTAGATGTCCCCTGCAGTCCTATGTAACACCACAGATAACACAGTGATAACTCTCTGAGTACAGATAATGTAGTAGATGTCACCTGCAGTCCTATGTAACACCACAGATAACACAGTGATAACTCTCTGAGTACAGATAATGTAGTAGATGTCCCCTGCAGTCCTATGTAACACCACAGATAACACAGTGATAACTCTCTGAGTACAGATAATGTAGTAGATGTCACCTGCAGTCCTATGTAACACCACAGATAACACAGTAATAACTCTCTGAGTACAGATAATGTAGTAGATGTCCCCTGCAGTCCTATGTAACACCACAGATAACACAGTGATAACTCTCTGAGTACAGATAATGCAATAGGTGTTGTCTGCAGTCGTATAGTGGGTACGGAAAGTATTCAGACCCCTTTATATTTTTCACTCTTTGTTTCTTTGCAGCCATTTGGTAAATTCTATAAAGTTCATTGTTTTTCTCCTTACAGAACACTCTGTTCCCATCTTCACTGAAAAAAACAGAAATGTAGAAATTTTTGCAAATTTATTAAAAAAGAAAAACTGAAATATCACATGGTCATAAGTATTCAGACCCTTTGCTCAGACACTCATATTTAAGTCACATGCTGTCCATTTCCTTGTGATCCTCCTTGAGATGGTTCTACTCCTTCATTGGAGTCCAGCTGTGGTTAATTAAACTGATAGGACTTGATTTGGAAAGGCGCACACCTGTCTATATAAGACCTCACAGCTCACAGTGCGTGTCAGACCAAAGGAGAATCATCAGCTCAAAGGAACTGCCCAAGGAGCTCAGAGACAGAATTGTGGCAAGGCACAGATCTGGCCAAGGTTACAAAAGAATTTCTGCATTACTCAAGGTTCCTAAGAGCACAGTGGCCTCCATAATCCTTTAAATGGAAGACGTTTGGGACCACCAGAAGTCTTCCTAGACCTGGCCGTCCAGCCAAACTGAGCAATCGTGGGAGAAGAGCGTTGGTGAGAGAGGTAAAGAAGAACCCCAAGATCACTGTGGCTGAGCTCCAGAGATGCAGTAGGGAGATGGGAGAAAGTTCCACAAAGTCAACTATCACTGCAGCCCTCCACCAGTTGGGCTTTATGGCAGAGTGGCCCGACAGAAGCCTCTCCTCAGTGCAAGACATATGAAAGCCCGCATAGAGGTTGCTGAAAAACACATGGAGGACTCCCTGACTATGAGAAATAAGATTCTCTTGTCTGAGACGAAGATGGAACTTTCTGGTGATAATTCTAAGCGATATGTGTGGAGAAAACCAGGCACTGCTCATCACCTGCCCAATACAATCCCAACAGTGAAACATGGTGGTGGCAGCATCATGCTCTGGGGGTGTTTCTCAGCTGCAGGGACAGGACGACTGGTTGCAATTGAAGGAAACATGAATGCGGCCAAGTACAGAGATATCCTGGATGAAAACCTCTTCCAGAGTGCTCTGGACCTCAGACTTGGCCGAAGGTTCACCTTCCAACAAGACAATGACCCTAAGCACACAGCTAAAATAACAAAGGAGTGGCTTCAGAACAACTCTGTGACCATTCTTGACTGGCCCAGCCAGAGCCCTGACCTAAACCCAATGGAGCATCTCTGGAGAGACCTGAAAATGGCCGTCCACCAACGTTCATCATCCAACCTGACGGAACTGGAGAGGATCTGCAAGGAAGAATGGCCGAGGACCCCCAAATCCAGGTGTGAAGAACTTGTTGCATCATTCCCAAGAAGACTTATGGCTGTACTAACTCAAAAGGGGGCTTCTCCTCAATACTGAGCAAAGGGTCTGAAGACTTATGACCATGGGATATTTCAGTTTTTCTTTTTTAAAAAATTTGCAAAAATTTCTACATTTCTGTTTTTTTCAGTCCCGATGGGGAGCAGAGTGGACTTTACTGAGGAAAAAATGAACTTTTTAGAATTTACCAAATGGCTGCAATGAAACAAAGAGTGAAAAATGTAAAGGGGTCTGAATACTTTCTGTACCCACTGTATGTAAGCGGCAGTTATAACTTTGATAATATAGGTACACACATGGTCAAAATTGTTAGTACCCCTCGTTTAATGAAAGAAAAACCCACAATGGTCACAGAAATAACTTGAATCTGACAATAGTAATAATAAATCTATGAAAATGAAGAAATGAAGGTCAGACATTGCTTTTCTGCTTCCACAGAATTTTTAAAACAATTAAACTCATTAAATCGGCCTGGACAGAAATGATGGGACCCCTGAAAATAATGTGACAAAAGGGACATGATAAATCAAGTTGTGTCCACTAATTATCATCACAGGGGTCTACAATCCTGTAATCAGTCAGTGGCCTGTATATAGGACTACAGATACTCACTGTGCTGTATATAGGGCTACAGATACTCACTGTGCCTGTATATAGAGCTACAGATACTCACTGTGCTGTATATAGAGCTACAGATACTCACTGTGCTGTATATAGAGCTACAGATACTCACTGTGCTGTATATAGAGCTACAGATACTCACTGTGCTGTATATAGAGCTACAGATACTCACTGTGCTGTATATAGGGCTACAGATACTCACTGTGCTGTATATAGAGCTACAGATACTCACTGTGCTGTATATAGGACTACAGATACTCACTGTGCTGTATATAGAGCCACAGATACTCACTGTGCTGTATATAGGACTACAGATACTCACTGTGCTGTATATAGGGCTACAGATACTCACTGTGCTGTATATAGAGCCACAGATACTCACTGTGCTGTATATAGGACTACAGATACTCACTGTGCCTGTATATAGGGCTACAGATACTCACTGTGCTGTATATAGGACTACAGATACTCACTGTGCTGTATATAGAGCTACAGATACTCACTGTGCCTGTATATAGAGCTACAGATACTCACTGTGCTGTATATAGAGCTACAGATACTCACTGTGCCTGTATATAGAGCTACAGATACTCACTGTGCCTGTATATAGAGCTACAGATACTCACTGTGCCTGCATATAGAGCCACAGATACTCACTGTGCTGTATATAGGACTACAGATACTCACTGTGCTGTATATAGGGCTACAGATACTCACTGTGCTGTATATAGAGCCACAGATACTCACTGTGCTGTATATAGGACTACAGATACTCACTGTGCCTGTATATAGGGCTACAGATACTCACTGTGCTGTATATAGGACTACAGATACTCACTGTGCTGTATATAGGACTACAGATACTCACTGTGCTGTATATAGAGCTACAGATACTCACTGTGCCTGTATATAGGACTACAGATACTCACTATGCTGTATATAGAGCTACAGATACTCACTGTGCTGTATATAGGACTACAGATACTCACTGTGCTGTATATAGGACTACAGATACTCACTGTGCTGTATATAGGACTACAGATACTCACTGTGCTGTATATAGAGCTACAGATACTCACTGTGCTGTATATAGAGCTACAGATACTCACTGTGCTGTATATAGAGCTACAGATACTCACTGTGCCTGTATATAGAGCTACAGATACTCACTGTGCCTGTATATAGAGCTACAGATACTCACTGTGCCTGTATATAGAGCTACAGATACTCACTGTGCCTGTATATAGAGCTACAGATACTCACTGTGCTGTATATAGAGCTACAGATACTCACTGTGCTGTATATAGAGCTACAGATACTCACTGTGCCTGTATATAGAGCTACAGATACTCACTGTGCTGTATATAGAGCTACAGATACTCACTGTGCTGTATATAGGGCTACAGATACTCACTGTGCTGTATATAGGGCTACAGATACTCACTGTGCTGTATATAGGGCTACAGATACTCACTGTGCCTGTATATAGAGCTACAGATACTCACTGTGCTGTATATAGAGCTACAGATACTCACTGTGCTGTATATAGAGCTACAGATACTCACTGTGCTGTATATAGAGCTACAGATACTCACTGTGCTGTATATAGAGCTACAGATACTCACTGTGCCTGTATATAGAGCTACAGATACTCACTGTGCTGTATATAGAGCTACAGATACTCACTGTGCCTGTATATAGAGCTACAGATACTCACTGTGCCTGCATATAGAGCTACAGATACTCACTGTGCTGTATATAGAGCTACAGATACTCACTGTGCTGTATATAGAGCTACAGATACTCACTGTGCCTGTATATAGAGCTACAGATACTCACTGTGCTGTATATAGAGCTACAGATACTCACTGTGCCTGTATATAGAGCTACAGATACTCACTGTGCTGTATATAGGACTACAGATACTCACTGTGCCTGTATATAGGGCTACAGATACTCACTGTGCCTGTATATAGGACTACAGATACTCACTGTGCCTGTATATAGGACTACAGATACTCACTGTGCCTGTATATAGGACTACAGATACTCACTGTGCTGTATATAGGGCTACAGATACTCACTGTGCTGTATATAGGGCTACAGATACTCACTGTGCCTGTATATAGAGCTACAGATACTCACTGTGCTGTATATAGAGCTACAGATACTCACTGTGCCTGTATATAGAGCTACAGATACTCACTGTGCCTGTATATAGGACTACAGATACTCACTGTGCCTGTATATAGGACTACAGATACTCACTGTGCTGTATATAGGGCTACAGATACTCACTGTGCTGTATATAGGGCTACAGATACTCACTGTGCCTGTATATAGAGCTACAGATACTCACTGTGCTGTATATAGAGCTACAGATACTCACTGTGCCTGTATATAGAGCTACAGATACTCACTGTGCCTGTATATAGAGCTACAGATACTCACTGTGCCTGTATATAGGACTACAGATACTCACTGTGCTGTATATAGAGCTACAGATACTCACTGTGCTGTATATAGGACTACAGATACTCACTGTGCTGTATATAGGGCTACAGATACTCACTGTGCTGTATATAGGACTACAGATACTCACTGTGCCTGTATATAGAGCTACAGATACTCACTGTGCCTGTATATAGAGCTACAGATACTCACTGTGCTGTATATAGGGCTACAGATACTCACTGTGCTGTATATAGGGCTACAGATACTCACTGTGCCTGTATATAGGGCTACAGATACTCACTGTGCCTGTATATAGGGCTACAGATACTCACTGTGCCTGTATATAGAGCTACAGATACTCACTGTGCCTGTATATAGGGCTACAGATACTCACTGTGCCTGTATATAGGGCTACAGATACTCACTGTGCTGTATATAGAGCTACAGATACTCACTGTGCTGTATATAGAGCTACAGATATTCACTGTGCCTGAATATAGAGCTACAGATACTCACTGTGCCTGAATATAGAGCTACAGATACTCACTGTGCCTGAATATAGAGCTACAGATACTCACTGTGCTGTATATAGAGCTACAGATACTCACTGTGCTGTATATAGAGCTACAGATACTCACTGTGCTGTATATAGAACTACAGATACTCACTGTGCTGTATATAGAGCTACAGATACTCACTGTGCTGTATATAGAGCTACAGATACTCACTGTGCTGTATATAGAGCTACAGATACTCACTGTGCTGTATATAGGGCTACAGATACTCACTGTGCTGTATATAGAGCTACAGATACTCACTGTGCTGTATATAGAGCTACAGATACTCACTGTGCTGTATATAGGGCTACAGATACTCACTGTGCCTGTATATAGAGCTACAGATACTCACTGTGCCTGTATATAGGGCTACAGATACTCACTGTGCCTGTATATAGGGCTACAGATACTCACTGTGCCTGTATATAGAGCTACAGATACTCACTGTGCTGTATATAGAGCTACAGATACTCACTGTGCTGTATATAGAGCTACAGATACTCACTGTGCTGTATATAGAGCTACAGATACTCACTGTGCTGTATATAGAGCTACAGATACTCACTGTGCCTGTATATAGAGCTACAGTTACTCACTGTGCTGTATATAGGACTACAGATACTCACTGTGCTGTATATAGAGCTACAGATACTCACTGTGCTGTATATAGGGCTACAGATACTCACTGTGCTGTATATAGGGCTACAGATACTCACTGTGCTGTATATAGGGCTACAGATACTCACTGTGCTGTATATAGGGCTACAGATACTCACTGTGCTGTATATAGGACTACAGATACTCACTGTGCTGTATATAGAGCCACAGATACTCACTGTGCCTGTATATAGAGCTACAGATACTCACTGTGCCTGTATATAGAGCTACAGATACTCACTGTGCTGTATATAGGGCTACAGATACTCACTGTGCTGTATATAGAGCTACAGATACTCACTGTGCTGTATATAGGGCTACAGATACTCACTGTGCTGTATATAGGGCTACAGATACTCACTGTGCTGTATATAGGACTACAGATACTCACTGTGCTGTATATAGGGCTACAGATACTCACTGTGCTGTATATAGAGCTACAGATACTCACTGTGCTGTATATAGAGCTACAGATACTCACTGTGCTGTATATAGAGCTACAGATACTCACTGTGCTGTATATAGAGCTACAGATACTCACTGTGCTGTATATAGGGCTACAGATACTCACTGTGCTGTATATAGGGCTACAGATACTCACTGTGCTGTATATAGAGGTACCGATACTCACTGTTCCTGTATATAGAGCTACAGATACTCACTGTGCTGTATATAGGGCTACAGATACTCACTGTGCTGTATATAGGGCTACAGATACTCACTGTGCTGTATATAGGGCTACAGATACTCACTGTGCTGTATATAGAGCTACAGATACTCACTGTGCTGTATATAGAGCTACAGATACTCACTGTGCTGTATATAGGGCTACAGATACTCACTGTGCTGTATATAGAGCTACAGATACTCACTGTGCTGTATATAGAGCTACAGATACTCACTGTGCTGTATATAGAGTTACAGATACTCACTGTGCCTGTATATAGAGTTACAGATACTCACTGTGCTGTATATAGAGCTACAGATACTCACTGTGCCTGTATATAGGGCTACAGATACTCACTGTGCTGTATATAGGGCTACAGATACTCACTGTGCCTGTATATAGAGCTACAGATACTCACTGTGCCTGTATATAGAGGTACAGATACTCACTGTGCCTGTATATAGGGCTACAGATACTCACTGTGCCTGTATATAGAGCTACAGATACTCACTGTGCCTGTATATAGGGCTACAGATACTCACTGTGCTGTATATAGGACTACAGATACTCACTGTGCTGTATATAGGACTACAGATACTCACTGTGCTGTATATAGGGCTACAGATACTCACTGTGCTGTATATAGGAATACAGATACTCACTGTGCTGTATATAGAGCTACAGATACTCACTGTGCCTGTATATAGAGCTACAGATACTCACTGTGCTGTATATAGAGCTACAGATACTCACTGTGCCTGTATATAGAGCTACAGATACTCACTGTGCTGTATATAGAGCTACAGATACTCACTGTGCCTGTATATAGAGCTACAGATACTCACTGTGCCTGTATATAGGGCTACAGATACTCACTGTGCCTGTATATAGGGCTACAGATACTCACTGTGCCTGTATATAGGGCTACAGATAATCACTGTGCTGTATATAGAGCTACAGATACTCACTGTGCCTGTATATAGGGCTACAGATACTCACTGTGCTGTATATAGAGCTACAGATACTCACTGTGCCTGTATATAGAGCTACAGATACTCACTGTGCTTGTATATAGAGCTACAGATACTCACTGTGCTGTATATAGAGCTACAGATACTCACTGTGCTTGTATATAGAGCTACAGATACTCACTGTGCTGTATATAGAGCTACAGATACTCACTGTGCTGTATATAGAGCTACAGATACTCACTGTGCTGTATATAGAGCTACAGATACTCACTGTGCCTGTATATAGAGCTACAGATACTCACTGTTCCTGTATATAGAGCTACAGATACTCACTGTGCTGTATATAGGGCTACAGATAATCACTGTGCTGTATATAGAGCTACAGATACTCACTGTGCCTGTATATAGAGCTACAGATACTCACTGTGCTGTATATAGGGCTACAGATAATCACTGTGCTGTATATAGAGCTACAGATACTCACTGTTCCTGTATATAGGGCTACAGATACTCACTGTGCTGTATATAGGGCTACAGATAATCACTGTGCTGTATATAGAGCTACAGATACTCACTGTGCCTGTATATAGAGCTACAGATACTCACTGTGCCTGTATATAGGGCTACAGATAATCACTGTGCTGTATATAGAGCTACAGATACTCACTGTGCCTGTATATAGGGCTACAGATACTCACTGTGCTGTATATAGGACTACAGATACTCACTGTGCTGTATATAGGGCTACAGATACTCACTGTGTTGTTTGGTGACATGGTGTGTACCACACTCAACATGGACCAGAAGAAGCAAAGGAAAGAGTCGTCTCAGGAGATTAGAAAGAAAATTATAGACAAGCATGTTAAAAGGTAAAGGTTATAAGACCATCTCCAAGCAGCTTGATGTTCCTGTGACTACAGTTGCACATATTATTCAGAAATTTAAGCTCCATGGGACTGTAGCCAACCTCCCTGGACGTGGCCGCAGGAGGAAAACTGATGACAAATCAAAGAGATGGATAATACGAATGGTAACAAAAGAGCCCAGGATAACTTCTAAAGAGATTAAAGGTGAACTTCAAGCTCAAGGAACATCAATGTCGGATCGCACCATCCGTCGTTGTTTGATCCAAAGTGGACTTCATGGGAGACGAACAAGGAGAACACCGTTGTTGAAAAAAAATCATAAAAAAACCAGACTGGAATTTACCAAACTACATGCTGACAAGCCACAAAGCTTCTGGGAGAATGTCTTATGGACAGATGAAACAAAAATGGAAGTTTTTGGCAAGGCACATCAGCTCTATGTTCACAGACAGAAAAATGAAGCATATCAAGAAAAGAACACTGTCCCTACTGTGAAGCATGGCGGAGGCTCTGTTATGTTCTGGGGCTGCTTTGCTGCATCTGGGACAGGGTGTCTTGATTCTGTGCAGGGTACAATGAAATCTCAAGACTATCAAGGGATTCTAGAGAGAAATGTGCTGCCCAGTGTCAGAAAGCTTGGTCTAAGTCGCAGGTCATGGGTCTTGCAACAGGATAATGACCCAAAACACACAGCTAAAAACACCCAAGAATGGCTAAGAGGAAAACATTGGACTATTCTGAAGGGGCTTCTATGAGCCCTGACCTAAATCCTATTGAGCATCTTTGGAAAGAGATGAAACATGGCGTCTGGAAAAGGCAACCTTCAACCACGAGACAACTGGAGCAGTTTGCTCATGAGGAGTCGGCCAAAATACCTGTGGAGAGGTGCAGAAGTCTCATTGACAGTTACAGGAATCGCCTGATTGCAGTGATTGCCTCAAAAGGTTCAACAAAATACTAAGTTAAGAAGAACCATCATTTCTGTCCAGACCGATTTGATAAGTTTAATTTTTTTAAAAATTCTGTGGAAGCAGAAAAGCAATGTCTGACCTTCATTTCTTCATTTTCATAGATTTTTAATTTATTATTACTTTTGTCAGATTCAAGTTATTTCTGAGACCATTGTGGGTTTTTCTTTCATCAACAATTTTGACCACGTGTGTATCTGCAGTCCTATATAAGCCTCAGTCTCTGCACTCTTCTGCATGTAATTGTTGTTATGCACATTGTAAGTTTTGTTGGTTACATTGGGGTGCACATAGTTCTCACTTTGTATGGTAAATGCATAATTTTGATATTTTCTTACTAACATGCTGACATTATCACCTTTTCGTGTACCTTTATAGTGAACCTTCACTTTTGTGATATTGACCTACGCTTCCATAGATTCTTATCTATACCCCGATGATGCCGCTGTTGTATGTCCTGCTCACTGTGATGCTCCTCTCATACATGGCAGGTGAGATATCTGCTCAGTAATCATAGAAAACACTAAGCATCTGTCCCCAATCAACCACCAAGCTGCTGTCCCTGGCCAACTACCAATTATCCGTCTTCGGCCAACCACCAAGCAGCTGTCCCCATCCAACCACCAAGCAGCTGTCCATGGTCAAACATCAAACATCTGTCTCTGGCCAACCACCAAGCATCTGTCCCCAGCCAAGAACCAAACATCTGAGCTAGCTAACCACCAAGCAACTGTCCCTGGCCAACCACCAAGCTGTTGTTGCTGTCCAACCATCAAACATCTGTGCCTGGCCAACCACCAAGCAGTTGTCCCTAGCCAACAACCAAGCAGCTGTCCCCGGGCAAACATCAAACATCTGTCCCCAGTCAACCACAAAGCATTTGTCCCAAGTCAATCAAACATCTGTCCCCACTCCCCAGCCAAGAATCAAACATCTGTCCCTGGCCAACCACCAAACAGCTGTCGCTAGCTAAACATCTATCCCCCGCCAACCATCAAACATCTGTGCCCTGCCAACCATCAGGCAGGTGTCCCAAGTTAACCAAACATCTGTCCCCATCCAAGAAACAAGCATCTGTCCCCGGCTATCCACCAAGCATCTGTCCTTGGCCAACCACCAAGCATCAGTTCCCGGCCAACTACCAAGTATCTGTTCCCGGCCAACCAATCACCAAATGACGCACCCCTTAAGCCGTGGGGTACTCGGCAACCGGGACTATGGATGCCGGTGGGGGATACCACGGTGGCTGGCCCGGTCCGTGGCCCAGGGCGGTCACCAAAAAGGGGGATTTTTTATAGGGGATTTGTAAAGTTCGTGACGCCACCTGTGGTGCCTGGTAAGGATTACCAGCGCTGCAACAGTCCTCTGAGGTGGATGTTAGGGCAGCTTATGATGGAACGGCTCCCCACAGGTGGAGCGGGCCTCAGGGCAGCGTGGAGTAATGGATGGTAGTACAGGTGAGAGACGGCCAGGACGGGTCAGGGAGAAATGACGGACACTCACACGGGGGTTCGCTTCGGTACCTTTACTGGTGCAGTTGCAGGTATGGTCCAGGGTACTTTGTAGGCAGGGTGCACTTCTGGACTCTCCCCAGTGAGCGGGTATAGGGCCTCCTGATCCGTTGCCTCCACTTGTTAAGCTTCTGACCTGACTGGAGCTAGGCCTGGCTTAATTGCTGTCTCTCTCTCTCTCTCTCTCTTGCACCTGCTGACCTGGTGATAGGGCCTTCTCTTGGAGATCACTCTCCCTGGACGCTGGGGCCTCCGTGACTCCTAGCCCTGGTACAGTAGTCAGCGTTGGTCGACCTGGGACTTGTAGTCCTCCAGGTGTCCGGTGGTCCCTACTGGGTGTAAAGGGACCCGGTAGGCGCGGACCCGGTGTCCGGTGTATATTTCGGGGTGAGCCTGGTACGCTCCTCTGCCCCCTTCTACTCCTCTCTCCTCTGCCTTCGGCCATACTCGGGGCCCTCACTAGGCGTCCACTCGTGTTGTAGGCCTTGGCTCGCCTAAGCACAGCAGCCAGCGTGCTGCCTCTTCACTGGTCTAAGTGCCAGCACACTCTCTTCTCACAGACTAAACTCTCACTGAGCTGCCTGGCTCCACCCTCCCTATATATATGTCCCTAACGGGCTCCCTCTGGTGGTCTAAGGTGGTATGGTGGAGGTGTGTGAATGTAGCGAGGGCCTCTTGTGGAAAAGTCCATCCATGCACCCTACTGGGTTCTGTGGCACCTGTGCGTAACAGGGCGCCACACAAACATCTGTCCCTGGCCAAACAGCAAACTTCTGTCGATGGCCAACCACCAAGCTGCTGTTCCCCACCAACCACAATGTTTCAGGCCTAAGCAAAGCACCACATCTCTGTCCCCAGACATTTCCCTCTAAACTCCTCTCATTCTGACCCTGGGAACTGGTAAGTTTTTATGTGAACATCCTATAATGTATACGACTTATGTCAATTGACAAAAATTCTGTGTCCCGTATTCGCTCTGTACTAGGCTTTAAGCTCCAATCATTTATAAGTCTAAAATATTCACAAGTCTCTGTTGAATAGAAACATTAAACTTCTGTAACCAACTAATGTTTCCCTGCCTCGCACCAATCTGCAAGTCTCCGACATATATGAAATCTAGATATATGCTAAACGACACATCCCTGATCTGTACCAGTGATTAACAAGTCCCTGACTCGTACCAAACACCAAGAAGTCCCTGATACGTACGAGCAATCTACAAGGATCCAACTCATACCAAACCGCTACAAACTTGACCCTCACTAACTGTATTAACAAGTACAAGACCCATGCCAATTCCAAGTCAATGACCAATGACAACCGCCCACAAATGCCACCCCTACCAACAATCTGTCAGACTCCAACTTTACCAACCAACTACAAGCCCGACCCAAGGATCCAACTATTAACAAGTCTCTGACCCATAGAAACCATTAACAAGTCTATGACCATGATCCATGACAAGCAAAAACAAGTCTTCGACCTATGCCAACCATTACATTTCTTATCCATATCAACCTTCAACAAACCTCCCACCTATACCAACCGTAATCCTCAGAACTTTGTATTTTACCTTTCCAAACTCCTGATGTCTGTACAGGCTGCCAGGTTATTATCTTCCCTAAGTGCCTGTTCATCTCCTCCTGCCATGTGGAAATGGCAGCCATTTGCTGCTATGCATGTATTTTGGAAAAGATGACCCATATATCACTCCAGGACCGATGTCCACCCACCACAATCACTGTAACAAATACAACAAGGCCGTTAAACTCCATTTTGCCTCATGTCACAAGTAAGCTGCCTGGTACCAGTCACTGCTTTGCATGGGACAAACTGCTGAACCTTGGATTATGCTTCACATGAAAAGGGCACTACTGACCCACTCTGGGCATGCTTCCTTTAGGGTGTTGGTCCATCCATAAAAATGTTAAGTGGTTTTATATCTTGTTTTTTCTTTTGTCTTTAGACTGTGACTATGAATTACCCAAGCCTCGGTATGAAGAGGTACTCATCCCTCGTTTTGGTAATGCCACTCTTCCCTGTCAGTTCTCCTTCATCGAGGGCACCTATGACTTGGGCTTCAGCTGGCACCGGGAGGACATTGTTGAAGAGATTGAGGTGGAGGACATCAATGCTTACATCCAGCAGACATATGAATACAAGGAACCCCAGCTGGTCTACAGCTTCCATAAGAACAAGGAAGATTTTGAAGAACAGGACTACAATTACCATGGCCGAGTGAAGGTTGACACCTCGGTGATCAGTGAGGGAGACCTGACCATGTTACTGAGCAATGTGGACTATCCGGATGAAGCATTGTACACATGCAAAGCCATCAGCCCCCATGGTAAGGGGGAAGTTAATCTGAAACTCCTCATACAAGGTACGTCATATTCTAGGGTTAGATTAATCCTTGGAGCCTACTCGCGGCAGTTGGGTTGAAGGAAGTCCACTTTTTGTGGAGACATTTCTACTAGGGCAGAAGGATAATAAAGGTCCCCCTACACATTAGATAAAATTCTGCTCAACCCGATAATTTTAGCAGGATCAGCGGACCATAAAATGTTTATGGAGACCTCATGACTCTCCCTAAAACAGATGATGTCAGAAAAGAGAAGGATCGATGGCCTGCTTTAGTCTGAAGCAAGTAAGAATTATAAGAATTATATCCCCCTGCCGGTTCTCCAAGGTTGCACTTTGAGCAAGGCTATTGACGTTCTGTTTATTGATACCTGCGGTTCACCTGTATCAGTAATCGTGATGTCTTCTGTCCTCCACACCTTCCATTGTAGAAGGGAATGGAGCTAGAATACCCCTTTAATTTTGACCCTGAGTGTTGATACCTTTCCTCATACAGTGTCGCCATCTTTCTGTTAACCCATTAGAAGAAGAAGAACCTCCAGTGCAGATGGAAACGACTGACAACGTGACAGTGGCTCGCTGCATCTCCGCCGGTTGGTACAAGGTTCCCGTTGTGAGATGGCTGAACCGTCGCGAGGAGGACATATCAGAGAACTCCACCATGGTGATATTGGAGCAAATGCAGAATGGAGATCACAGGGTCGCCTCGACTTTAAACGGGGTCAAAAGCCACGAGATCTATAGGTGCCTCATCAGGGATGTCAAGAAGGCACGAAGAGCCCGGACGTTCTTCAGGAAGCTAAGTACGGGGTTTTTGTGCATAATGTATGGGGAAGGGCTCCAGCTCTAATGTAAGGGTATCTGTCCCACCAGCTGATAACCTATCCAAACATCCACGATTGGACAGGTCTTATGGTCTGATGTGGCCAACAATTGAATTATTGGAAATCAGGGAGGTCGGCCGATCCAAAGACTAATCTTTATAGTAAACGCCAGTCACTGCACTGACATGTCCGATATATCTCACCATGTGTCCCTAAGTCGTTGTTCTGTTTCTTCTAGAGAAGGGGGTACTGAGGGAATATGGAGAGTTCTGAACCCGCCACTCAACCTCACTGAGCGAGACATTGAATATACAGAGGACTGAGAAGACACCAAGAATCCGACACTCATGAGATGAAGCGACGTCCTGGGCTGTAGAATATATTCTATATGTGTTTGTATAACGCCACAGAGCTATACAAAATACATCTATTACCACCATACAAAATTTGTCTATTACACATCACACAGGTGGAGGGACTTGTATTGTATCAGAGAATCCCAGGTAAAGCTTCGCGTCTCGTGTGTGGATGGTTGTAGAAGGTTTCTATTCATCAATAAATTACCCGCTCATTACCTAATATTATAATATTTTCTTACCACTTCCAAGCCTGATCCTACATTTCATTGTCACTGTATGGCCAGTTTTATGGTCAGTGAGGCTTTCATATTACGGGGGGATCTGCAGGTTGGGCAGCCACCACAGAGAACATCTGCTGTAGGGCTTCAGTATGTAGGAAGGGGCAAACAACAAGTATTGACAAGTGAGGATTGAGACCCTGTTCTGTGCTCCCCGACAGCTCAGGAGCCCCGATATTGGCCATCAAAAGAGGAGAGACCACCTTGACCGGGAAAGAAAAGGAAAGGAGCTTACCATGCCTGTATGATATAAGTTCATGGGAGGATTGAACCGGTGGGTGTCATGTCTCCGGCTGGTGCAGCACACCGATGGTGAACAAACAAAGTGAAGAGAGTGGCACTTCCAACAATTTCATTATTCTTCAAGCTATAAAAACGATAGACAGGGATAAAAACTGACGCATTTCTGGCATCTTACACTCCCTTAATCATTAACCTTGGCTGGGAGCCTTACTTACTTTTATTTTACTTTCTTGGAGAAAGGGGTCAATGAGACATAGAGCTAGACCCATCTGTCTTTAAAAGGCACGAGAACCTACACCAGGATGATCTCTAGTTGTTGCTTCTAAGTACATAAATGTCACTGAGAGATGTCTTCTTCTCTTCAACTGGGTGGGCTCTAGGATGGGCTCCAGGATGGGCTCCAGGATGAGTTTGAGGATGGGCTCTGCGATGGGCTCTGGGGTGGGTTCTGGGATGGGCTCTAGGATGGGCTTTAGGATGAGCTAGAGGATGGGCTTCAGTATGGGATCCAAAATAAACTCAAGGATGGGATCCAGGATGGGCTTGAGGATGGCTCTATGATGAGCTTGAGAATGGGCTCTAGGATGGGCTCTGGGATGGGCTCCAGAATCGGTTACAGGATGGGCTCAAGTATAAGTTCCAGGATGAGCTCTAGGACTGGCTCCAGGATGGGCTCTAGAATGGGCTCCAGGATCGGTTACAGGATGGGCTCCAGGATGAGCTTGATGATGGGCTCTAGGATGGGCTCTAGGATGAGCTAGAGGATGGGCTTCAGTATAGGATCCAAGATAAACTCAAGGATGGGCTCCAGGATGGGCTTGAGGATGGCTCTAGGATGAGCTTGAGAATGGCCTCTAGGATGGGCTCTAGAATGGGCTCTGGGATGGGCTATAGGATGGGCTCTGGGATGAGCTCGAGGATCAGTTACAGGATGGGCTCGAGGATGAGCTCAAGGATGGGCTCCAGGATGGGCTCTAGTATGGGCTCCAGGATTAGCTGGAGGATGGGCTCCAGAATGAATTTCAGTATGGGCTCTATGATGGACTCCAGGGTGGGCTCAAGGATGGGTTCTAGGATGATCCCTGTGGTGGGGCCATTCAGGTACATGACACTTGGGGATGACATAGAGTCTGTGTGACTGGTCAGACAAGGAACGTTCATTTTTTTCCCAGCATGTAGATGATATTGAGGTATTACCTGCATGGATGGCGAGTTGTGTACTAGGGAGGTCAGGACGGCATGCTGTGGGGCACTCCTAGGGTCTCTGGAAATTAGGTTCTATCTTTCAGACACTTTTCACTGCTCTGCTAGGGCCCATTCATTTTACACATGGATCCACAGTAAATGGATCATAAATCATGGTGATCCATGCAGCACACATTGGCCAATCTTAGTTATAGCAATGTTAGTGGAGGTTTAGAGTTTATTATAATTATTTCAATAGGACCACCTTTACGTCGGGGGGTTTCAAGGACAAAAACTTTTATTCCAACCCTAAATAGGATTTTATTGGAGAGCCGCGATACGTTGATGATCTCACTTTATATTTATCAATGTATAAAGTTCACTCTAAAGTAATAATAGAAGTGCAACGTCTCCATTTACTCATCGCTTTCACCGCCATATTTTATAAGGAGGCAGATTTCAGTAGTTACCTGGATTTCTCGCATCATCATCATCATCATCACAAATAATTACCTGAAAACCTCCCCAATGTCACTCACAATGCTTGCTCTACAGACACAATCGTCTTCCCTGATCATCCAGAATAGATGTAAAGTAATGAAAATGAAAGAAACTTTCTAGATTCTCCAGCTCCCGACTTTGTAGCGTGTGGACCACCATCATCCAGCGCTGAAGGAGAGACACAGCAACATCTTGGGGGCAAAAGTTCTAACTACAGCCTGAAAAGTATTTCTCAACACTCACATATCTGTGTACGAGGGAAAGAGATCAGCGAATCTGCTACAAGTCAGCTACGCAGATCCACTCAAATATGGACAGGAAATGTAATTTGCATCGTATTTATTTGTTGAAAATCAAAAAGTGTCTTATGATACTCCGAGGTCTCTCCAAATCAAAGACCATGATGTATGGAGATCAAAAGAAGTGAATACTTACCTCTCCCCGGCCACCACATGTTCAGCCGCGCAGCTTCTGTCCGGTCTGGTGGGATCTTCAGGCTTCTTCTCCTGCTTCGTACAGACATCATCGACCCATTTGCACTTGACTAGACCTGGAAATATCCTGATGTTGCCCTGAGAGGTTCTCACATGTGTCCCCCCCAACATCACGATGCCATGTGAGGTCTAGTAAGTGCGGTTTGGCTGCGCGGATGGGCAGGTGATGGACAGGTACTGATGTCATTTTCATGCAAAAAATGCCTGAATTCAATCATTTTGAATTAGTTTCGAGTCGATTGCTGATTTCCAGCAGCGACACTTTGCGGATTTATCGAAAAATTACAACTTGAAAAGAGTCCACGCCTCGCAATAAGAAAAAGCAGTCTGACACTTAGGCTTTGTTCGGGTGCGCAGGCATCACTGGCCGTTTTGCTGTCGTCTTGCGGCTGCCCCTCCACCGGCATCTTATTTCCTACTGTATATACAGTGAGGAAAATAAGTATTTGATACACTGCCGATTTTGCAAGTTTTCCCACCTACAAAGAATGGAGAGATCTGTAATTTTTATCGTAGGTCACTTCACCTGTGAGAGACAGAATCTAAAAATAAAAAGCAGAAAATCACATTGATTGTTACATAATTAATCTGCATTTTATTACTTGAAATAAGTATTTGATACAATAGAAAAACAGAACTTATTATTTGGTCCAGAAACCTTTGTTGCAATTACAGAGGTCAGACGTTTCCTGTAGATCTTGACCAGGTTTGCACACACTGCGGCAGGGATTTTGGCCCCTTCCTCCATACAGATCTTCTCCAGATCTTTCAGGTTTCGGGGCTGTCGCTGTGCAATATTGAGTTTCATCTCCCTCCAAAGATTTTCTATAGGGTTTAGATCTGGAGACTGGGTAGGCCATTCCGGGACGTTGAAATGGTTCTTACGGAGCCACTCCTTAGTTGCCCTGGCTGTGTGTTTTGGGTCATTGTCATGCTGGAAGACCCAGCCATGACCCATCTTCAATGCTCTTACTAAGGGAAGGAGGTTGTTGGATAAAATCTTGCGATACGTGACCGCATCCATCCTCCCTTCAATATGGTGCAGTCGCCCTGTCCCCTTTGCAGAAAAGCACTTTTAAAGTATGATGTTTCCCCCACCATGCTTCACGATTGGGACGGTGTTCTTGGGGTTGTACTCATCCTTCTTTTTCCTCCAAACAAAGGCGAGTGGAGTTGATACCAAAAAGCTCTATTTTGATCTCATATGACCACATGACTTTCTCCCATGCCTCCTCTGGATCATCCAGATGGTCATTGGCGAACTTCAAACTGACCTGTACATGTGCTGGCGTGAGCAGGGGGATCTTGGGTAACTCCAGGATTTTAATCCATGACGGCGTAGTGTGTTACTAACGGTAATGTTTGAGACTGTGGTCCCAGCTCTCTTCAGGTCATTGACCAGGTCCTCCGTGTAGTTCTGGGCTGATTCTTGACCTTTCTCAGAATCATCCTTACCACACGAGGCGAGATCTTGCATGGAGCCCCAGACAGAGGAAGATTGACAGTCATCTTGTGTTTGTTCCATTTTGTAATAATTGCGCCAATAGTTGTTGCCTTTTCACCAAGCTGCTTGCCTATTGTCCTGTAGCCCATCCCAGCCTTGTCTACAATTTTGTCCCAGGTGTCCTTAGAGAGCTCTTTGGTTTTGGCCACGGTGGAGAGGTTGGAGTGTGATTGATTGAGTGTGTGGACAGGTGTCTTTTATGCAGGTAATGAGTTCAAACAGGTGCAATTAATACAGGTAATGAGCGCAGAGTAGGAGGGCTTCTTAAAGAAAACTAACAGGTCTGTGAGAGCCAGAATTCTTGCTGGTTGGTCGGTGATCAAATACTTATCTCATGCAATAAAATGCAATTTAATTATGTACAAATCATAAAATGTGATTTTCTGGATTTTATTGTTAGATTGTGTCTCTCACAGGTGAAGTGACCTACGATACAAATTACAGACCTCTCCATTCTTTGTAGGTGGGAAAACTTGCAAAATCGTCAGTGTATCAAATACTTATTTTCCCCACTGACTGGCGATCAGCTCCCCAGGAGAAGCCGCTGCAGAATGAACTGTGTGACTCACGCACGCCTTCTGTAAGCCCCTTACCCTGGGAGATGGGGGACTCGGAGTCGGGTCCTGTGATGTAGATGGGATGCAGCCGTGGCCCGGACCTGCTCCGTGCCCAGGGCCGTCACACTAAAAAAAAAGATGGTACGGGCTTATCCGGGTTGAGTGGCTGATCTCGACTACGCCACCTGTGGCACCAGGTGAAGGCCACCAGCGCTGCTGCAGTCCGCTGAGGCTTTGTGTTATGGCAGCCGTCGTTGTTACTACTCCCCACAGGCGGAGCAGGGCCTCAGGGCAGAGGGACAGGATGGAGGGGGTAGTAGTCTAGGAGGTCTGGTGCTGCGTAGTGCGGTGTAGTGCAGAATAAGAGTTCAGAGGCCATAGGGGTTAACTTCCAGGGTTTTTACTCATGAAAGAGATGGCAGTAGGAAGGCGACTCCCTGCTCCTCGCGGAGTTCTGCGGTCACCAAAGACGGGGGTCCGACAACCCCCGAGTAAGTCCAGTATTAAATCAGGACCCCGCAACAGAGTGTTCCTAGACTTCAGACCGGGTCCTTTCCTGTCGGTGTGTATGTAGATAGGCCGGGTCTCCCTCTGAACTTCACTCAGAAAAAGGGTACGGGTGGCAGCTCCGCTCTTTCCGTTACCCGGTGGGATCCTCAGGGCCTACCAGGCTTCCCTGACCAGGACGTGGAGTAGCAAGGTCAGGTGTCGGGGGCCGGTACCCCTCTTGCAGCCGGAATTCCTCTGAATATATCAGTTTGGCGAGGACAGGTGGCGTACACCGCTCCGTCTGCATCCTGCCTGGGATCCATTTGCGGTGGAGCTACACTCCTAAGCTCCGGGCCTTCTTGGTCATGGTCCTTGACCGGGCTGAGATATTCCTTATCTCCCGCCTGCCCATCGTCCCAAGGCCAGGGTACGAGAGCCGTGTCTCCATCCTCTGCCGGTCCACACAGGATCCACGCTCAGGGTGGGAGAACACACAATCCAAAGACCAAGAACCAAGATGGCTTTTTATTAAATATGAAATTTAAAGTGTCACTAAAATGTGAATCCTCCACCCTCACCCACTAATTGGTTCCCCTATCTCTTGGTTCCCCAGTCTCCCGAGTGCCAGTAGGGGCAGCACCTAGTGCTTACTAGCCCCCTCTGGTGGAGAAGTGTGGTGTTGGATGTGGAGGAAGGGTCCTGACCATCACACTGTTCTTACCTCAGAGGAGGAACACTACACTCCATTAGAGAAGTGCAGCATCCCTGTGGCGGTCGAACCCTCAGGGGCGCCACAGAACTACGGCTACATCTTATAACCACGTCATGATTCCAAACCCTGAAAAATGGTTAAGGGTCCCAACAGGCTGACCCCGCGCACAATGGTGTTTTTACATTCTTCTGCATCATGGTCATTTTTTCAGGGCTTTTTCATGCGAGTTCCACCTGAAGAAGACGTTGTGTGCACATACCCTTAAAAAGAACTTTTTCTGAAGCAGTTTCTGCTTGAAAAACTAGTTTTTAACCACCTAAAAAAAACAATGTATGAATAGAGCCCTATAGGCCGCCGGTACTTTATGTCACACAGTCTTATTAATGTTACATTTGATACAGGGATGGATCAAGAGTATTTTTTTGCCACTTTTCTTGAATAAAATAAATCACATGTTTGCAGAAGTCTAATTTATGAAAGAATCAAGCAACTCTTTGCTCCCGACTCGGGACTCGACTTCGGCCACTTACTTCATGCTCGTGTTTGCTTCCTACGCAATGTGCAGAGCGGCTCCACTGCTACATAATGAGCGCCCACCCTCGGCACTTGGCGTCAGAGCGCTCCGACATGTCTGCGGTGCCATCTGACTGCTTCCGCTCTGCTACATCCGTAGAAGTCGCTGATACTTCACCATGAAGTAAATAAAAGCGATAAAAGACTCATCCGATCCTGTGTAAATCTCACATAAATCCTGTCCTGAAACCTCCACAGTCAGATACTAATTGTTCCAATGTATCGAATATAAGAATAAAAAAAAAATGAAATCCGTTTGTAAAAGATGTAAGTGATAAGTTCGGCTCTTTTTTGTTTGCAATTTGCATTCTTCTTTCCATCTCCACAGTAACTGAGCAGGACGAGGATCCATTGCTACAATCAGAAGAGTGTAACTGCAGCCTCTGACTACGGCTGAGCTCGTTTGTAGTCTGTTACCATGGAGACACGAGAGCTACCATAGCAACTTTAGAGACTATTGTATCCAGCTCGCTGAATAGGAGCTCAGTCATTTACAGTTTAGATACTCAACTGTACTGTAACGGGTCTGGGAGGCGGAACCTCTGAGCAACAATACAAGGGGGCGGTCCTTGTAAGGAAGCGGGTGGCTCCCAGGGAAGACGGGCAGGTAGTCACGGCAAGTGACAGGGACAGTCTCTGGGTAGAAGGGCAGGTAGTCACGGCAAGTGACAGGGAAAGTCTCTGGGTAGAAGGGCAGGTAGTCACGGCAAGTGACAGGGACAGTCTCTGGGTAGAAGGGCAGGTAGTCACGGCAAGTGACAGGGACAGTCTCTGGGTAGAAGGACAGCAGGCAGGTGGCTGGTGAGCGCTCCCAGGTGAGCGGGCGAGAGTCTCTGGACAGGCGGGTGGTCACGGCAAGTGACGGCAGAGCCTCCAGGTAGGCTAGCAGGCAGGTAGCAGGTGAGCGCTCCCAGGTGAGCGGGCAGGAGTCTCTGGACAGGCGGGTGGTCACAGCACGTGACGGCGGAGCCTCCAGGTAGGCTAGCAGGCAGGTAGCAGGTGAGCGCTCCCAGGTGAGCGGGCAAGCTGGTCCATAGACAGACTGACAGGTGTCGGAAGGCAGACCGTCGGACCTCAGGCAGGCAGGCAGGTAAACGGATATCAGGCGGGTATCAAGCAGGAATCTGGCAGATGACTGGCTGGTAACTGGTAACGAGACCTGAGGGCTGAAGCAGAGTGAAGGCTTTGCAACAACATTTCTCGGGCACCTCCATTTTGGAGGAGGTGCCTTATATATGGTGAGGTCCTCCGGCCATTGGCCGGGGACTCCTTAAGACGGCGCGCGCCGCTCCTTTAAGAGAGGGGGAGCGCGCGCGCCTTAAGCACAGTGGCCGGGAAGCAGCGCGCGCTGCCAGCAGAGCGGGAGGAGGACGCCAGGCACAGAGCGGAGAGGTGAGGGGAACAGCGCCCCTGCCTAGCAGAGGGCAGGGACGCCGACGCTACAGGTACGATGTGGCATAATCTTCATGGAGGACTCCAGGAAGCGGCATGCCTGGTGTTTGTGCTTATAACAATTCTGTCTAGAGAAGTTTCTCCAGAATTTACACCGGCACTTACTGGGGTCAGAACTGCAACTTTTTAACTTTTTGAGACTTTTTTTAAAAAAAAATTAGAAATTCATAAATCTGGCTTCCATGGACTCATCTGGATGACCCTGGCAACTTTCCCACACCCTTTAAAAAATGTGCCAGGAACGACGTATCGGGTTGTTAAGCATTGCACATAGGGGGCCGTGTCCTGCCGCTGGGGGAGAATGACGTGTTATTGGGAGCTCCCTGATCTACGCTCAAATTACCCAATTTTCAGAGGTTTCTTGCCCTCATCCAGAGCCCAAATGATCTGAATTCTACCCCAGGACCGCACGGCCACACAGAGACATCTTTGGGACCATAACCCTCCTCCGGAGAATCAGGCCTATTGAGAGGACTGGAGCCGCGGCCTTTCCTGCGGACCTGCAGCGCAGACTGCTGAGGGACCCACCGGTGCTGCTGTGGAGACCTTGGAGCGGGATTTTGTCGCCTCTGGTGGCTGTGGAGTGGAGAACTGCCACCCTTGTGCTCCCGCTGGCTGGAGGCGCCGACCACTTCATGAGGACCCAGCGGAGGAGGTAGGAGGGAAGCAGATCCCCTGGCTCCACCGGCGCAGGTGCGGAGCACTTAGTTGTCAGAGCACCGCGTCTCTCCGCTGACGTGTGCCTGTCCGGACGCTCGTGGTCCTTGCTGATGGGGTGCCGCCGGTCTGCTGAGGGGGCGAGGCCTGTGATCTGGGGAGTCCCTGCAGGGTTGGACAGGCCGCCCTGTCTCTGCTGCCGGGGGTTTTTCCCACCTCGCGGGCTGCTGCCATCTTGATAGTGCTGAGGCACCTGGGTGGAGGCAGATCCCTGAATACCCGCTGCACGGGGGACTCCTCTGAACAAGCCGCAATCATCAATCTCCACTTAAAGTTTATGCTCCTCTCCTCAGCCTCTGTTGAGAACTTCCAGAATATTCAGAATCCTCCATGCGGACACATATAAGCTTTGAAGGGGTAATATACGGAGACTCCCACATACATTAGTCAGTCAGCATTAATCATCCACATCCATAAACTGACTCCACAGTTATCAATCTCCTAATCCCAGATTGAATACCACAACATTCCTGCCTCATTAAATAAACTTTACGGAGGACACTGTTCTTAAACTACTGAAGCAAAGGGAACGTGTCCTGATCTACGTACCGGACAGACGTGGTTCAGTGATGCTCCTCTGGAATTAACCCTTATATAATAACAATAATACACAAACAGAACTGCCACCCCCCTCCCAACACATTTTGCTACAGGACCCTTTGTTATAAATATGTGAACTAAAGGCTTTTAAGGCAACAAAACAGGCTTAAAATCAACTCTGTATCGAATCTAATGGGGAGAAAGACTTCTGGGAATAATCCCTGCTCAAATCTACCTTCAACATCTGGTCCTGGGATGATGGACAGTTTCTTTACACTTCCTGATAACCCTCAAAAGAAAGGAGACCAAACTCCGAGACGCACTTCTTCAAGGACTATCCCAGCACACAGCACCATTGGTGTCCCTCCAGCGATCCCACAAAATATCCTAGAGGACCCTATAACGACACTGGCCCCCAAGGTTAACACATAAGAACCATTCCCTTCAGATGCCATTATGTCTCCTAAACCACAAAGACATCAACAAAAAGACATTTCAAAGCAAGCCCTGGCCGCTACAGAATGGGAAATTTCCTCTGGAAATTTGGGGGCTACTCCCACTATTTTGGGTATAGAGGAGAGACCTGACTTATGGGACGAATCCCAAGACTCTTCCCACCCTAACTCCAACCTCTTATCAACTCCACCGACTACTGAGGAATTACATACATATCTCCAACACCTTCCAACAAAAGAAGATTTCAAAGCCCTTATGCCATGCGTCAAGATCTTAAATGTATTGCTAAACGCGTGGACCTGCTGGAGGAGGCCCATGATGATCCCGTAAACACATGAACCTAATACAAGACGCCGTCTCTTCCCATGCTGAGGCTCTTAAGAATACCAACTGACACCTCGAAGATCTAGATAATAGAAGAAGGCGGAATAACATCCGCCTGAGAGGTCGTCCTGAAGCTGGAGGGAGTCAGGACCTTCAGATGATCTTAGAGTCCATCTTCAATAAAATCCTAGACCTTCCACAATCGAACAACATAAAATGTGATAGAGCTCACCGCACTCCCAGACCAAAGGGTTCTTCAACCTCTACCAGGGACGTCATATGCTGGGAACATGATTTCTCCACCAAGGAAGCCATCATTCTCAAAGCACGGAGCATAAGGAACCTGGAATATAAAAATAAACCTTTCCAAGTGTTTCCAGACCTCTCCTGGATCACCTTTCAAAAAAGACGTCACTTACGTCTTCTCCTATCAATCCTGAAAGAACGTCAAATTGTCAACAGGTGGGGTTTTCCCTTCTCTCTTACTGCCAGAAAAGAGGGGAGATCAACCATGCTTAAATCCTATGAAGACCTTCTGAACTTCTGCAAAACTCTGGACATTCTTCTATCTGACATTCCGGATTGGGAATTGGGCAGTCTACCATCCGCCACATCTCAACATTCCCCACCCAACCAAACTCAAGAGCCTCCTTGAACATTATCACTATTGATCCTTACTAGTGTTGAGCGAGCACTAAAATGCTCGGGTGCTCGAAGCTCGGGCCAAGCTCACCGTGATACTCGGGTGCTCGACCCGAGCAACGAGCCCAATGTTAGCCTATGGGAGACCCGAGCATTTTTGCGGCAGCACCCCCGGCAGTCTGTAGAAAGCCTAAAAAGTGCCCTAAACGATAGTGACAGTGCTCAAAAGAAATGGGAACAGCATGGGGATCGCCCCAGGAAGCATTTCTGACCCCCAGGTCACTGCTGTCAACAACGTGGTCAGAAGTATTAAGCCACTTTTAGGGGCTCACAATAAAACGTTCAAAAACGAAACTGAAACGTTTTTTCTGTGAAATATGTTAAGGAACTTCCTTTCCAGGGTAAAGACTTGTGTATAAGGTAAAATAAATAACCAAAAACAAAAATACTCCTCCACACCTTCGGCTATGTTCACAAGTAGCATTTTTTATGCGTTTTTGCATTGCTTTCAACCGTGACAAATGCATTCACCGGGAAATGTCATTTTAACATTTTACAATCTTATCTGGCCATGTGCTGTGTGACACATGCATATGTAGCACCCTGAGGATTCGGCTGCTACAGGGGTATTACACCTCAACCCAGAGGTGTGGTATTCCACTCCCGGGTAAGGATGGAGTGTGGAACTGAGCTCAGTAGGCTGCATACACTACATACATCCCATTTCCGGGGGACAGATCGACGGTACTCCCACCAGTTTATGTGCAGGTACGATAGTGTCTGTCCCTGGCTGGAGTGGGAGGGGGGTGGAACATCCCAGTAGTGTAGGGGCAGATAGAGGGAGCAGTCTGGGTAATGCTAGGAGCTCATTGGGTGCTGGTCACCTGAGCTCACACATAGAGGGAGTATATAAGGTGGGAACCATCTTAGATCAGGGTCAGACAGGCAGACAGCTACTAGTCAGTCTGTTGTAGAGGGTCAAGCAGTCCTGAAAGAAGAGAGAGAGGAGTCAGAAGGACCCAGAGGGGAAGAAGAGGGAACCCCAAGAGCCCAAATACAAGCAACAGGGTGAAGGGTTGGCACAAGGGTACCGGATCCCAAGCTGGTGGAGGGCACTAATCCTCAGCCAGAGACCGGAGGTTGTGGGCAGGATCTGCCACGACCCCCCACTAAATCCACCAGGAAGGCAGACCAAGTATAGGGTCAGGGAACCCAGAAGAGGTGTACCCACCAAGAGACCCGAGGGAGCCGGACATAGGTGGATCCCTGGTGGGGAAGGCCAGAGAAAAGGAACGTCAGAGAGGGAGCTCAGGACCACGCTCCAGAATCACCTGGGGGTTGGCTGAGTCCAGGACCTGGTGAACGCAGCACGGCTCGGGCGGTCACTCAAGGCCGGAGTGACCAGAACAACAGCAGTAAGTAAAAACCCTGAACTGCACAGCCCGACTCTGAGTCTCATTACCATCCTCACTGCACCTCCACAACCACCACCCTCTACAACTGACCCCCTGAGGCTATACCCCTCCCGTTGGGGGTTATACTACCAGAAGCTGCACACACACCACCAGCCTCAGCGGACCCTGCTGCAGCGGCGGCCGTATTGACCGCAAATCAACGGGTGGCGTAGTCGACACTAAAGAACATCCAGCAACATCTGTAGGACTGCCACACACTGAGCTTGACACCCTGGGCACGGACCGGGTCACCGCCACTCGGAGACTACAACCCCCATCTGATCCGGCTCCGGGTATCCCCCAAACAACACTGGCCCAGGGGGCGCGTCACATACAGTGCTGAAAAGACATGGGAACAGCTTGGGGAAGACCATCTCTGACTCCCAGCTCACTGCCTAAAAGTGTGCCCATCAGAAGTGATCCTTGCCGCATCAGAAGATGCAGACTTGCAACTATCCCCGTGCAAGTCCTTGTCCCAGGGCAGTGTTCAGTTGTACCTCCCCCATTCCTTGCAATGCAAGCGCAAATATGCAGCCAACCACCCACCCACCCCCAGGCTGCAATACCATACTGCTTGCTTGCACTTGAAATGGGGCCTTTTAGTTTGGAGGAGGCCGAAGCTGGCCACTACCTCATGGCTGCTTCGGCAGCGAGGTATCCATACTCAGTCCCCAGCCGCCACTATTTGTCCCGGTAACCTTCCCCACACTTTTCTTAGCCTGGCCCGCTTTAGGGCAGCATTGGACAAGCCTACCAGACAACCAGACTCCTCCGGTGGGCCCTGGCTTCTCCATCAGGGGAGTTGAGAGTGCCAAGGTGAGGAGCATGATGATGATGATAGAAGTTAGCATCTGCTTTGTTTTCTTGGAATGCAAGCGTAAGTGTGCAGCCTGCCACCCATCCACCCCCAGGCTGCAATACCATACTGCTAGCTTGCTTGCACTTGAAATGAGGCCTTTTAGGCTTGTGGAGGCAGACGCCGGCCACCATGTCACCATGTATCCATACTCAGACCCCAGCCGCCCGGCGGCCGGGTGTCCATACTCGGTCCCCAGCCGCCCCTATTTGTCCCGGTGCGCCTTATACACAAGCGCGCATACCAAAACATTACCTGTGCCCTCCCCAGTGCATTTAGTGGGAAGGACAGCCTATTCCACTGTACTGTGTGCACGCCAACTCCCTGTTCATGGCACATGCGAAGATGCCTCCCACCCTGCACCTGTTGTTGCAGACTTGCAACTATCTCCGTTCAAGTCCTTGTTCCAGGGCAGTGTTCAATTGTACCTCCCCCATTCCTTGCAATGCAAGCGCAAGTATGCAGCCTGCCACCCACCCACCCCCAGGCTGCAATACCATACTGCTTGCTTGCACTTGAAATTGGGCCTTTTAGGCATGTGGAGGCAGAATCTGGCCACCACGTCATGGCTGCGTTGGCGGCCTGGTATCCATACTCAGACCCCAGCCGCCCGGCGGCCGGGTGCCCACACACGGTCCCCAGCCGCTTGGGGGCGGCCGGGTGTCCATAAACGGTCCCCAGCCGCCCCTATTTGTCCCAGTGCGCCTTATACACCACCGCGCATACCAAAACATTACCTGTGCCCTCCCCAGTGCATTTAGTGGGAAGGTCAGCCTAACCACAAACACGTGGACAAGTGAATGTGGCCAGGGATGGTCCATCTCACTGACGCCTTCACACTGGGTTAATATTGTGGAAGCCGGGACAAAGTTGGACACTGGGATGCAACACATCCTCCAGACATAGAGGATTGGGGGTCCTGGGTCAATCAGGCTTCAACACAAAGTTCAGAAGGTAGACAGCAGCAGTGGTAGGCCTCCTACACAATGAGTAAATTATTCATGATCATGAGGCCATCCATCTCCTTAGCTTTCTGTTCCTTGGAATGCAAGCGCATGTATGTAGTAGCGGCTAGGCCTGAGGTGGTCAGCGTTTTGGCGCATATCCTACCTCCTCCGAGGATTGCTGGATGTTTTCCTGCTACTATCCCAGTTCTATGACTCCCGTTAAAACAAAGCTTCCGGTGATAAATGATGGATGAGGTGGTGGCAAAGGAGAAAGAGCAGGAGGAACAGGGACCATTCACATCAATATCAGGCCAGTCAACCACACATGTCTTGTAGGATATGTTTCTGTAACAAAAGGAGCGGTTCGGCTACACAGTTATAGGGCATACAGTGAGTGCAATGCCTACCAAAAATTTCGAGGCACTCCAATGCCCCTTGGAAGTGACATGGAGGTCAGAGGGCCTTAACTAAACCGTTTTTTCCATTTATAGCAACTGGGTCTCCTGTACACTGTTGGCCTAAGCAGTGAATGGAAGGCTTTCCAAAAATTATGAGGAACTGCAATGCCCCTTGAAACAGACGTGGATTACAGCGTACTAAAAACCTTCTTCCCATTATTGGGGAGTGGGTCTCCCTTAGTTTTCGCCTTTTCATTGAAAAGCAAAAGCTGAGTAAAATTAGGAGGAAATGCAATGCCGGTTGGAAGAGTCATGAAGGTTAGAGGTAATTAAAAACAACATTTCAATGCCCCTTGGAAGAGCTGTGGAGTTCAGAGTGGTTTAACAAGACAGTTTTAATGCCCCTTGGAAGAGACGTGGAGGTCACAGTAGCTAAACAAGACGGTTTTAATGCCCCTTACAAGAGCCATGCAGTACAGCATATTAAAAACATTATTCCCATTATTGGGGAGTGGGTCTCCCATAGTCTTTGCCTATGCCTTCCAAGCAAAAGCTGCCAAGAATTAGGATGGAGGAACTTGCAATGCTGGAAACATGGATCACGGTCACCCTGGTGGTATAGTGGTGGTGGAGGCTGAGGATAAGGAGAAGAGCAAAAAACAGCCGAAATGAGGAAGCGTATACCCATGTGTGGGTGTGAAGCGGTGCATGTGAATACACCTCCCGAAATAACACAGTGGATTTGACTTTATGTTACTCTGCTGTCATTTGGTGGTGATGAGAAGTCTGGCCCAATCCAGCCCTTGTTCATTTTGATAAGGGTCAGCTTGTCAGCATTGTCAGTTGACAGGCGAGTGCGCTTATCAGTTATAATTCCCCCAGCGGCACTAAAAACACTCTCTGATAACACGCTAGCGGCAGGGCAGGCCAGTACCTCCAAGGCGTACAGAGCGAGTTCATTCCAAGTGTCCAGCTGGGATACCCAATAATTAAAAGGCACAGAGGAATCACGGAGGACGCTGGTACGGTTGGCAAGGTACTCCCTCACCATCTTTTGAAACTTTCCACTCCTTTTGAGAGTACCCTGCGCCTCAGGGCCTGTAAGCTGGGAGGGTCTCATAAAACTCTCCCAGAACGTTGACAGTGTTCCCCTGCCTCTGCTGGATTGGAGTTGCGTCTCTCTCGCCTGTACGCCTTGGTTGGGCAACGAACTGTGACCTCTGCCGCTAGCGTGTTCAGATGGGAATTTTTGTAACAGTTCTGCAGCAAGGGCCTTCTGGTACTGCCCCATTTTGTAGACCTGTCCGCCTCAGGAATAAGAGAGTGAAAGTTCTCCTTGTAGCGGGGGTCTAAAAGTGTCACCAACCAGTAATGACTGTCACCCAACATTTTGACAACGCAAGGGTCACGGTTAAGGCAGCGTAACATAAAGTCAGCCGTGCGTGCCAGACTGGTAATGGGCAAGACTTCCGTGTCCTCACCAAGATGATTATGACCTTGCTCTCCTCCTCCTCCCCCCTGTCCTCAGGCCACCCACGCTGAACCGACGGTATGACAGTTGTACAGGTACTACCGTCTACAGCGCATGATACAAGCTCCTGTTCTTCCTCCTCCTCCTCCTCCCCCTCATTGTCCCCCAATGCACGTTGGGATGAGATGAGGCTGGGCTGTGTGTAATCGCCCGCTACGGCTTCTTGATCCTTCTGATCATGCTCTGGCTGCAATGCCTCCTCTTTAATTCTCTGCAGAGAGCGTTGCAAAAGACAGACAAGTGGGATGCGGACCCTAATGATGGCGTCATCGCCACTCACCATCTTGGTGGACTCCTCAAAGTTTGTCAGGATGGTACATATGTCAGACATCCAGGTCCACTCCTGAGGTCTTATGTGTGGAGTCTGACCTGAATATCGACGGCCTTGTTGCAGCTGGTACTCCACAACTGCTCTCTTCTGCTCACAAATCCTTTGCAACATGTGGAGGGTAGAGTTCCAACGTGTGGGGGCATCACACACCAGTCGGTGTCCTGGAACCTGCAAATGCTGCTGCAACACAGCAAGGGCGGCGGAAGCTGTAGCCGACTTCTGAAAATGAGCTGACAGGCGGCGTACTTTGACGAGCAGATCTGGCAACTCGGGGTACGATTTAAGAAACTGCTGAACCACGAGGTTAAGCACATGAGCCAGGCATGGTACGTGTGTGATCTCACCTCGCCTCAGAGCCACCACCAGGTTACGGCCATTGTCACACACGACCATGCCGGGATGTAGGTTCAGCGGTCTCAGCCACAGATCTGCCTGCTCTTTCACAGCTGTCCACAACTCACAAGCAGTGTGAGGTTTCTCACCTAAGCTTATGAGTTTCAGCACAGCCTGTTGCCGCTTGGCGGAGGCAGTACTGCAGTGCTTCCAGCTTGTAACTGATGTGGTGATATCTGAGATGGAGGCTGAACGTGAGGAGGAGGAGGAGGAGGATGCGCAGGAGCTGTACACTGTGGGGGCAACTCTGACTGACATAGGGCCCGCAATCCTCGGTGTGGGGAGGATGTGTTCCGTCCCAAGGACCGACTGGGTCCCGGCTTCCACTATGTTTACCCAGTGTGCCGTCAAGGAGATGTATCGTGCCTGGCCACAAGCACTTGTCCACGTGTCCGTTATCACGTGGACTCTCCCAGTAACTGCGATGTTGAGGGCACGGCAGATGTTTTGGGACACGTGCTTGTGTAGTGCGGGGATGGCACACCGGGCAAAATAGTGTCGGCTGGGGACTGAGTACCGAGGGACGGCCACCGCCATAAGGTTGCGGAAGGATTCCGTCTCCACCAGCCTAAAAGGCAGCATTTCCAACGCAAGCAGTCGTGAAATGTGTGAATTTAGGACTGTGGCCTGTGGGGCGTTGGCTGCGAATTAGCATTTTCGTTCAAAGGTCTGGGATATGGACAATTGAACGCTGCAGTGGGACGTGGACGTTGATGCTGTTTCTTGAGAAACTGCCATAACAAGTGAAGACTGAGAGGAGGGGGCATCTTTGCATGCAGTATGGACAGGGGATTGCCTTGCACGCACAACAGGGGGTTCTCTTACATGCACAACAGCGAAAGAAGCAGTGGTGACACCCGCTGACACTGGTCGTGGACCCTGGGGTTCGCCCCACAAAGTCGGGTGCTTTGCTGCCATGTGCCTGATCATGCTGGTGGTGGTCAGGCTGGTAGTTTTGTCACCCCTGCTGATGCTGGCCTGGCAGGTGGAGCAAATGGCCTTTTTGGGGTTATCAGCAGAGTCTTTAAAAAAATTCCAGACTCTGGAAGACCTACAGGTTGTACTGGCAACGTCCATCGTGTTGGTGTTACGGGGAATGGTTGCCCGCCTTCTGTCTGCGGCCACCACACTGCTTCTTCTGGCCTGTTGGGGTACTCTGCTTCCCTCACCCTGTGTGCTGCTGGCCTCGCTCTGCGTGTCCTCCTGCCACGTTGGGTCAGTTGCTAGATCATCCACCACCTCCTCCTCTTCCACTTAAGCACCACGGTCCTCCTCCTCACTTCGTGGCAATTGTGTCTCGCCATCGTCCACCTCTTGTGACAAATTGCCAGCGTCGCCTTCCTGTGGCCATGGCTGTTCAAATATTTGGCCATCGCTACATGGGATCTCCTCTTCCACCACTTCAAGCGGAGCAGGCGAGGGGCCCAAATATGGAAATGGACCAGAGAACAGCTCTTCAGAGTGTCCAACTGTGGGATCAGTTGCTGTTAGACCTCATCTGGAATACTGTGTACAGTTTTGGGCACCACATTTTAAAAAAGACATAGACAAACTGGAGCAAGTTCAGAGAAGAGCGACCAGAATGGTGACTGGTCTGCAAACCATGTCCTATGAGGAACGGTTGCAGGATTTGGGAATGTTTAGCTTGCAAAAAAGAAGACTGAGAGGAGACTTAATAGCTGTCTACAAATATGTCAAGGGCTGTCACATTGTAGAAGGATCATCTTTATTCTCATTTGCACAAGGAAAGACTAGAAGCAATGGGATGAAACTGAATGGGAGGAGACACAGATTAGATATTATTAAAAACTTTTTGACAGTTAGGGTGATTAATGAGTGGAACAGGCTGCCACGAGAGGTGGTGAGTTCCCCTTCAATGAACGTCTTCAAACAGAGGCTGGACAGACATCTGTCTGAGATGATCTAGTGAATCCTGCTTTGAGCAGGGGGTTGGACCAGATGACCCAGGAGGTCCATTGTAACTCTACCATTCTATGATTCTATGATTCTATGACACTCGGCATGGTGGGAGGAAGGAGCATCAGGGTGAGGAGGAGTATGCGGTCGATACTCATGGCTACTAAGACTTGACCGTGTGGAAGACAGACCAGAGGTGGTGATGCCCAGGAGACTGGAAGTATTATCTGCTTTCCAATTAATAACCTGTTCACACTGATCAGTTTGCAATACTGGTGTTGTTCTGTGCTTCCCTAGTAATTCGGTCAAGAACTGGGAGTGAGAAGATGTGGCTGTTGGTTGTGGCACATTTTCACCTTGGCCACGGCCCCGTCCTCTGCACGCACCATCACCAGAACGTCCACTTCCACGTCCCTTGCCACGGGCCTTGCCCATTGTAAAGGAAGTAAAATAGCTTACACTCGCACTATCAATGGCAAAAGGGTAATAAAAAGGAGATTAGAACCGTGGAAGAGGAAAACCACAGCTCTATTTCCCTGGCCTACAGCAGAATCTTTTAAACAGATATATTTGTGTCTGAACAGTCAGCGAGACACTCAAACTGTTTTTTTTTTATGGAAAAAAGGCAAAAAAGTGGATAATACAGAGATTTGAACCGTGGAACTGCAAAACCACAGTTCTAGTTATGTGGCCGAAACCAGAATCTCTTAAACAGATATATTTGTGTCTGAACAGTCACAGACACACTCAATTTTTTTTTTTTGGGGGGGGTGGGGGGGGATACCAAAAAGTTAATAAGACGGGTATTTGTACAGTCTGACTGAGGAAAAAAAAAAAAAAAGAGGATTTAGATGAAAAAAAAGGATTTTCCTGGCTCCTGAGACCGGGGGATAAGTCTAGCAATTCGAGTAGCAGCAGCACACAGGACTGTAATGCAGCGTTTGCTGGTATAACCACTGCGTCTCCTATACAGCCTGCCTGCCTGCCTGATATCTGGGATGGATATTAGTCCTCAGAAGGACTGTTTGTTTGATCTGGCAGCCTTTACAGACCCTACACTAACTATTTCGCAGTTTATATCTCTCCCTAGCTCAGCAGCACTGACCCTACACTGTCTAATCCGGAGCGACTGTGTCCAAGATGGCGGCGCCTGGTTTTAAATACTCAAGGTGACGCTGTGTGGCCAGCCAATCACTGTAACGCCCACAAACAACATGGCTGCAGCATTACAGTGACTGGCTGGCAATCCCTGCATGTTCATTCGCTCTGTGAAGAGCGCCAAACATGCAGGGCGGAGACCAGAGCTCCCGCCCGAGTAACCCGGAAATGCTCGGTGCTCGCCGAACATCCCGAGTAGTGAGATGCCCGGGCGAGTACCGAGCAGTGTCGAGCATGGTCGCTGAACACTAATCATTGTCAATACCATCATTCACCGAAAGCCCTTTTGGATATGGCAAATGCTGGATCAGGCGACATTTATTCGGTTCCTTCTTTGGCACAACTCCCAAAGGAGAAATAATCACACCCTCACCCGGCAAACGACGAAAAGGACGGCCCAACTCCACCTCTTTAGACAACTTTGCACTGACCACGTCCGGATGCCATTGGGCCGACCTCAAATTTTTAAGTGAAAAAGGAACTTTATGTGCGGGTGGAGGAATCCTAAAACCTTCTAAAAAACCGTGACTAATAACATCCGCTTTTTCCCGATCTGGATATCTACTTAGAAAGGGGGCCATCCCGGGATGCTTCACTGGAGTCTCCCCCTTGACCGGGACCCACTGAATTCTTCCCTTTTCCTTTCTTAAAACATTTAGAGGCGCCGTGGGAACTCCCGTTACAATGGGAACACACGTGTTTGAACTTACACCTGTTCCCGTACTTGAGCTGCCTGCCCTCCGATCGCCGCCGTGTGTTGACTCTCCCACTCCGTCTGGCAGGTACCCCGACAGGAGCATCGCCAGGGATACCTGACGTTAGAGATGTCCGTCCCACCGGATCCACTGCTGCGCGCCTCAGATCAACAATGTTCTGCATTGTCCAGGCAGATCCGCCTGATGCAGGGATGTCCCTGCTAGGCGGTGCCCTGCCGTCCAAGGCCCGCAGGCTGGCTGTGCGGATTCCTGCCGATGCGAGCACGGCGGCGTGGCACCGCACTGTGCTGCTCGCCACCCGCAGGGTCCCGTGAGGGGCTCCGCAGCCGCCGCCTGCTGCCCGCAAGTACATTGGGTGACAGCCGCTCCGGAGGCCGCAATCTTCTGGATTTCCCGCTGGGACCCGATGCCTCTTCCTCCGCATTTGCTGCCCCCAGCAAGGATGACCGCTGGGACGCCAGCCAGCCTGGATCTCTATAACGGGCCGAGTCCCACAGCTGGGCCACCAATGCTTCCACGGACTGCATAGAGGTAGGGGCTGGTGACATATGGGGTCTTCTCTGTCCGAGTCCTACAGAAGAATGGCCCTTCCCACACTATTCCCCATAGCCACCCCTCAATCCTTATGGTGCCCGCCCCCATAATTCAATACCCAATCCTAAACCCCCGCATCTTCCATACTTAAATCCTCCCGGCCAATCCCAGTCATGGGGGGCTTCCCTCTAGCTACGCCCGACTCCAGCCCCCTCCTTTATATCTGGTTCTCAGTGAGTGCAGACAGTGCATAACAATAATCTTTATTTTTATATAGCGCTAACATATTCCGCAGCCGTTTACATACATTATTGTCGCTGTCCCCATTGGGCCTCACAATCTAGATTCCCTGTCAATATGACTTTGGAGAGTGGGAGGAAACCGGAGAACCCGGAGGAAACCCACGCAAACACGGGGAGAACATACAAACTCCTTGCAGATGTTGTCTTTGGTGGGATTTGAACCCAGGACCCCAGCACTGCAAGGCTGCAGTGCTAACCACTGAGCCACCGTACAGTGCTAACCACTGAGCCACCGTACAGTGCTAACCACTGAGCCACCGTGCAGTGCTAACCACTGAGCCACCGTGCCGCCCGATATTATATCTGGTTCTCAGTGAGTGCAGACAGTACATTATATCTGGTTCTCAATGAGTGCAGACAGTACATTATATCTGGTTCTCAGTGAGTGCAGACAGTACATTATATCTGGTTCTCAGTGAGTGTAGACAGTACATTATATCTGGTTCTCAGTGAGTGCAGACAGTACATTATATCTGGTTCTCAGTGACTGCAGACAGTACATTATATCTTGTTCTCAGTGAGTACAGACAGTACATTATATCTTGTTCTCAGTGAGTACAGACAGTACATTATATCTGGTTCTCGGTGACTGCAGACAGTACATTATATCTGGCTTTCAGTGAGTGCAGACAGTACATTATATCTGGTTCTCAGTGAGTGCAGACAGTACATTATATCTGGTTCTCGGTGACTGCAGACAGTACATTATATCTGGTTTTCAGTGAGTACAGACAGTGCATTATATCTGGTTCTCAGTGAGTACAGACAGTGCATTATATCTGGTTCTCAGTGAGTGCAGACAGTACATTATATCTGGTTCTCAGTGAGTGTAGACAGTGCATTATATCTGGTTCTCAGTGACTGCAGACAGTACATTATATCTGGTTCTCAGTGAGTGTAGACAGTGCATTATATCTGGTTCTCAGTGACTGCAGACAGTACATTATATCTGGTTCTCAGTGAGTGTAGACAGTACATTATATCTGGTTCTCAGTGACTGCAGACAGTACATTATATCTTGTTCTCAGTGAGTACAGACAGTGCATTATATCTGGTTCTCAGTGAGTACAGACAGTACATTATATCTTGTTCTCAGTGAGCGCAGACAGTACATCATATCTGGTTCTCAGAGAGTGTAGACAGTGCATTATATCTGGTTTTCAGTGAGTACAGACGTTACATTATATCTGGTTCTCAGTGAGTACAGACAGTACATTATATCTGGTTCTCAGTGAGTGCAGACAGTACATTATATCTGGTTCTCAGTGAGTGCAGACAGTACATTATATCTGGTTCTCAGTGAGTACAGACAGTACATTATATCTTGTTCTCAGTGAGTGCAGACAGTACATTATATCTGGTTCTCAGTGAGTGCAGACAGTACATTATATCTGGTTCTCAGTGAGTGTAGACAGTACGTTATATCTGGTTCTCAGTGAGAGCAGACAGTGCATTATATCTGGTTTTCAGTGAGTGCAGACAGTACATTATATCTGGTTTTCAGTGAGTGCAGACAGCACATTATATCTGGTTTTCAGTGAGTGCAGACAGCACATTATATCTGATTCTCAGTGAGTGCAGACAGTACATTATATCTGGTTTTCAGTGAGTGCAGACAGTACATTATATCTGGTTTTCAGTGAGTACAGACAGTACATTATATCTGGTTCTCAGTGAGTGCAGACAGTACATTATATCTGGTTTTCAGTGAGTGCAGACAGTACATTATATCTGGTTCTCAGTGAGTACATTCAGCACATTATATCTGGTTTTCAGTGAGTGCAGACAGTACATTATATCTGGTTTTCAGTGAGTGCAGACAGCACATTATATCTGGTTTTCAGTGAGTGCAGACAGTACATTATATCTGGTTTTCAGTGAGTGCAGACAGCACATTATATCTTATTCTCAGTGAGTACAGACAGTGCATTATATCTGGTTTTCAGTGAGTGCAGACAGCACATTATATCTGGTTTTCAGTGAGTGCAGGCAGTACATTGTATCTGGTTCTCAGAGAGTGTAGACAGTACATTATGTCTGGTTTTCAGTGACTACAGACAGTATATTATATCTGGTTCTCAGTGAGTGGAGACAGTACATTACATCTGGTTCTCAGTGAGTGCAGACAGTACATTGTATCTGGTTCTCAGAGAGTGTAGACAGTACATTATATCTTGTTCTCAGTGAGCGCAGACAGTACATCATATCTGGTTCTCAGTGAGTGCAGACAGTACAATATCTGGATCTCAGTGAGTGCAGACAGTACATTATATCTGGTTCTCAGTGAGTACAGACAGTACATTATATCAGGTTTTCAGTGAGAGCAGACAGTACATTATATCTGGTTTTCAGTGAGAGCAGACAGTACATTATATCTGGTTTTCAGTGAGAGCAGACAGTACATTATATCTGGTTTTCAGTGAGTACAGACAGTGCATTATATATGGTTCTCAGTGAGTGCAGACAGTACATTATATCTGGTTCTCAGTGAGTGCAGACAGTACATTATATCTGGTTCTCAGTGAGTGCAGACAGTACATTATATCTGGTTCTCAGTGAGTGCAGACAGTACAATATCTGGATCTCAGTGAGTGCAGACAGTACATTATATCTGGTTCTCAGTGAGTACAGACAGTACATTATATCAGGTTCTCAGTGAGTGCAGACAGTACATTATATCTGGTTCTCAGTGAGTGCAGACAGTACATTATATCTGGTTCTCAGTGAGTGCAGACAGTACATTATATCTGGTTTTCAGTGAGTGTAGACAGTACATTATATCTGGTTTTCAGTGAGTACAGACAGTACATTATATCTGGTTTTCAGTGAGTGCAGACAGTACATTATATCTGGTTTTCAGTGAGTGCAGACAGTACATTATATCTGGTTTTCAGTGAGTGCAGACAGCACATTATATCTGGTTTTCAGTGAGTGCAGGCAGTACATTGTATCTGGTTCTCAGAGAGTGTAGACAGTACATTATATCTGGTTTTCAGTGAGTGCAGGCAGTACATTGTATCTGGTTCTCAGAGAGTGTAGACAGTACATTATATCTTGTTCTCAGTGAGCGCAGACAGTACATTATATCTTGTTCTCAGTGAGAGCAGACAGTACATCATATCTGGTTCTCAGTGAGTGCAGACAGTACATTATATCTGGTTTTCAGTGAGTACAGACAGTGCATTATATCTGATTCTCAGTGAGTGTAGACAGTATATTATATCTGGTTTTCAGTGAGTGCAGGCAGTACATTGTATCTGGTTCTCAGAGAGTGTAGAAAGTACATTATATCTTGTTCTCAGTGAGGGCAGACAGTACATCATATCTGGTTCTCAGTGAGTGCAGACAGTACATTATATCTGGTTTTCAGTGAGAGCAGACAGTACATTATATCTGGTTCTCAGTGAGTGCAGACAGTACATTATATCTGGTTCTCAGTGAGTGCAGACAATACATTATATCTGGTTTTCAGTGAGTACAGACAGTGCATTATATCTGGTTCTCAGTGAGTGCAGACAGTACATTATATCTGGTTTTCAGTGAGTACAGACAGTGCATTATATCTGATTCTCAGTGAGTGCACACAGTACATTATATCTGGTTCTCAGTGAGTGCAGACAGTACATTATATCTGGTTTTCAGTGAGTGCAGACAGTACATTATATCTGGTTCTCAGTGAGTGTAGACAGTACATTATATCTGGTTTTCAGTGAAAGCAGACAGTACATTATATCTGGTTTTCAGTGAGTACAGACAGTGCATTATATCTGATTCTCAGTGAGTGCACACAGTACATTATATCTGGTTCTCAGTGAGTGCAGACAGTACATTATATCTGGTTCTCAGTGAGTGCAGACAGTACATTATATCTGGTTCTCAGAGAGTGTAGACAGTACATTATATCTGGTTTTCAGTGAGTGCAGGCAGTACATTGTATCTGGTTCTCAGAGAGTGTAGACAGTACATTATATCTTGTTCTCAGTGAGCGCAGACAGTACATCATATCTGGTTCTCAGTGAGTGCAGACAGTACATTATATCTGGTTTTCAGTGAGAGCAGACAGTACATTATATCTGGTTCTCAGTGAGTGCAGACAATACATTATATCTGGTTTTCAGTGAGTACAGACAGTGCATTATATCTGGTTCTCGGTGAGTGCAGACAGTACATTATATCTGGTTTTCAGTGAAAGCAGACAGTACATTATATCTGGTTTTCAGTGAGTACAGACAGTGCATTATATCTGGTTCTCAGTGAGAGCAGACAGTACATTATATCTGGTTCTCAGTGAGTGCAGACAGTACATTATATCTGGTTTTCAGTGAGTGCAGACATTACATTATATCTGGTTCTCAGTGAGTGCAGACAGTACATTATATCTGGTTTTCAGTGAGTACAGACAGTGCATTATATCTGGTTCTCGGTGAGTACAGACAGTACATTATATCTGGTTCTCGGTGAGTGCAGACAGTACATTATATCTGGTTTTCAGTGAAAGCAGACAGTACATTATATCTGGTTTTCAGTGAGTACAGACAGTGCATTATATCTGGTTCTCAGTGAGTGCAGACAGTACATTATATCTGGTTCTCAGTGAGTGCAGACAGTACATTATATCTGGTTTTCAGTGAGTGCAGACAGTACATTATATCTGGTTCTCAGTGAGTACAGACAGTACATTATATCTTGTTCTCAGTGAGCGCAGACAGTACATCATATCTGGTTCTCAGAGAGTGTAGACAGTGCATTATATCTGGTTTTCAGTGAGTACAGACGTTACATTATATCTGGTTCTCAGTGAGTACAGACAGTACATTATATCTGGTTCTCAGTGAGTGCAGACAGTACATTATATCTGGTTCTCAGTGAGTGCAGACAGTACATTATATCTGGTTCTCAGTGAGTACAGACAGTACATTATATCTTGTTCTCAGTGAGTGCAGACAGTACATTATATCTGGTTCTCAGTGAGTGCAGACAGTACATTATATCTGGTTCTCAGTGAGTGTAGACAGTACGTTATATCTGGTTCTCAGTGAGAGCAGACAGTGCATTATATCTGGTTTTCAGTGAGTGCAGACAGCACATTATATCTGGTTTTCAGTGAGTGCAGACAGCACATTATATCTGATTCTCAGTGAGTGCAGACAGTACATTATATCTGGTTTTCAGTGAGTGCAGACAGTACATTATATCTGGTTTTCAGTGAGTACAGACAGTACATTATATCTGGTTCTCAGTGAGTGCAGACAGTACATTATATCTGGTTTTCAGTGAGTGCAGACAGTACATTATATCTGGTTCTCAGTGAGTACATTCAGCACATTATATCTGGTTTTCAGTGAGTGCAGACAGTACATTATATCTGGTTTTCAGTGAGTGCAGACAGCACATTATATCTGGTTTTCAGTGAGTGCAGACAGTACATTATATCTGGTTTTCAGTGAGTGCAGACAGCACATTATATCTTATTCTCAGTGAGTACAGACAGTGCATTATATCTGGTTTTCAGTGAGTGCAGACAGCACATTATATCTGGTTTTCAGTGAGTGCAGGCAGTACATTGTATCTGGTTCTCAGAGAGTGTAGACAGTACATTATGTCTGGTTTTCAGTGACTACAGACAGTATATTATATCTGGTTCTCAGTGAGTGGAGACAGTACATTATATCTGGTTCTCAGTGAGTGCAGACAGTACATTGTATCTGGTTCTCAGAGAGTGTAGACAGTACATTATATCTTGTTCTCAGTGAGCGCAGACAGTACATCATATCTGGTTCTCAGTGAGTGCAGACAGTACAATATCTGGATCTCAGTGAGTGCAGACAGTACATTATATCTGGTTCTCAGTGAGTGCAGACAGTACATTATATCAGGTTTTCAGTGAGAGCAGACAGTACATTATATCTGGTTTTCAGTGAGAGCAGACAGTACATTATATCTGGTTTTCAGTGAGAGCAGACAGTACATTATATCTGGTTTTCAGTGAGTACAGATAGTGCATTATATATGGTTCTCAGTGAGTGCAGACAGTACATTATATCTGGTTCTCAGTGAGTGCAGACAGTACATTATATCTGGTTCTCAGTGAGTGCAGACAGTACATTATATCTGGTTCTCAGTGAGTGCAGACAGTACAATATCTGGATCTCAGTGAGTGCAGACAGTACATTATATCTGGTTCTCAGTGAGTACAGACAGTACATTATATCAGGTTCTCAGTGAGTGCAGACAGTACATTATATCTGGTTCTCAGTGAGTGCAGACAGTACATTATATCTGGTTCTCAGTGAGTGCAGACAGTACATTATATCTGGTTTTCAGTGAGTGTAGACAGTACATTATATCTGGTTTTCAGTGAGTACAGACAGTACATTATATCTGGTTTTCAGTGAGTGCAGACAGTACATTATATCTGGTTTTCAGTGAGTGCAGACAGTACATTATATCTGGTTTTCAGTGAGTGCAGACAGCACATTATATCTGGTTTTCAGTGAGTGCAGGCAGTACATTGTATATGGTTCTCAGAGAGTGTAGACAGTACATTATATCTGGTTTTCAGTGAGTGCAGGCAGTACATTGTATCTGGTTCTCAGAGAGTGTAGACAGTACATTATATCTTGTTCTCAGTGAGCGCAGACAGTACATCATATCTGGTTCTCAGTGAGTGCAGACAGTACATTATATCTGGTTTTCAGTGAGTACAGACAGTGCATTATATCTGATTCTCAGTGAGTGTAGACAGTATATTATATCTGGTTTTCAGTGAGTGCAGGCAGTACATTGTATCTGGTTCTCAGAGAGTGTAGAAAGTACATTATATCTTGTTCTCAGTGAGGGCAGACAGTACATCATATCTGGTTCTCAGTGAGTGCAGACAGTACATTATATCTGGTTTTCAGTGAGAGCAGACAGTACATTATATCTGGTTCTCAGTGAGTGCAGACAGTACATTATATCTGGTTCTCAGTGAGTGCAGACAATACATTATATCTGGTTTTCAGTGAGTACAGACAGTGCATTATATCTGGTTCTCAGTGAGTGCAGACAGTACATTATATCTGGTTTTCAGTGAAAGCAGACAGTACATTATATCTGGTTTTCAGTGAGTACAGACAGTGCATTATATCTGGTTCTCAGTGAGTGCAGACAGTACATTATATCTGGTTCTCAGTGAGTGCAGACAATACATTATATCTGGTTCTCAGTGAGTACAGACAGTACATTATATCTTGTTCTCAGTGAGTACAGACAGTACATTATATCTGGTTTTCAGTGAGTACAGACAGTGCATTATATCTGATTCTCAGTGAGTGCACACAGTACATTATATCTGGTTCTCAGTGAGTGCAGACAGTACATTATATCTGGTTTTCAGTGAGTGCAGACAGTACATTATATCTGGTTCTCAGTGAGTGCAGACAGTACATTATATCTGGTTCTCAGAGAGTGTAGACAGTACATTATATCTGGTTTTCAGTGAGTGCAGGCAGTACATTGTATCTGGTTCTCAGAGAGTGTAGACAGTACATTATATCTTGTTCTCAGTGAGCGCAGACAGTACATCATATCTGGTTCTCAGTGAGTGCAGACAGTACATTATATCTGGTTTTCAGTGAGAGCAGACAGTACATTATATCTGGTTCTCAGTGAGTGCAGACAATACATTATATCTGGTTTTCAGTGAGTACAGACAGTGCATTATATCTGGTTCTCAGTGAGAGCAGACAGTACATTATATCTGGTTCTCAGTGAGTGCAGACAGTACATTATATCTGGTTTTCAGTGAGTGCAGACATTACATTATATCTGGTTCTCAGTGAGTGCAGACAGTACATTATATCTGGTTTTCAGTGAGTACAGACAGTGCATTATATCTGGTTCTCGGTGAGTACAGACAGTACATTATATCTGGTTCTCGGTGAGTGCAGACAGTACATTATATCTGGTTTTCAGTGAAAGCAGACAGTACATTATATCTGGTTTTCAGTGAGTACAGACAGTGCATTATATCTGGTTCTCAGTGAGTGCAGACAGTACATTATATCTGGTTCTCAGTGAGTGCAGACAGTACATTATATCTGGTTTTCAGTGAGTGCAGACAGTACATTATATCTGGTTCTCAGTGAGTACAGACAGTACATTATATCTGATTCTCAGTGAGTGTAGACAGTACATTATATCTGGTTTTCAGTGAGAGCAGACAGTACATTATATCTGGTTTTCAGTGAGTGCAGACAGTACATTATATCTGGTTCTCAGTGAGTGCAGACAGTACATTATATCTGGTTCTCAGTGAGTGCAGACAGTACATTATATCTGGTTTTCAGTGAGTGTAGACAGTACATTATATCTGGTTTTCAGTGAGTGCAGACAGTACATTATATCTGGTTTTCAGTGAGTGCAGGCAAGTACATTGTATCTGGTTTTCAGTGAGTGCAGACAGTACATTATATCTCGTTCTCAGTGAGTACATTCAGCACATTATATCTGGTTTTCAGTGAGTGCAGACAGTACATTATATCTGGTTTTCAGTGAGTGCAGACAGCACATTATATCTGGTTTTCAGTGAGTGCAGACAGTACATTATATCTGGTTTTCAGTGAGTGCAGACAGCACATTATATCTTATTCTCAGTGAGTACAGACAGTGCATTATATCTGGTTTTCAGTGAGTGCAGACAGCACATTATATCTGGTTTTCAGTGAGTGCAGGCAGTACATTGTATCTGGTTCTCAGAGAGTGTAGACAGTACATTATGTCTGGTTTTCAGTGACTACAGACAGTATATTATATCTGGTTCTCAGTGAGTGGAGACAGTACATTATATCTGGTTCTCAGTGAGTGCAGACAGTACATTGTATCTGGTTCTCAGAGAGTGTAGACAGTACATTATATCTTGTTCTCAGTGAGCGCAGACAGTACATCATATCTGGTTCTCAGTGAGTGCAGACAGTACAATATCTGGATCTCAGTGAGTGCAGACAGTACATTATATCTGGTTCTCAGTGAGTACAGACAGTACATTATATCAGGTTTTCAGTGAGAGCAGACAGTACATTATATCTGGTTTTCAGTGAGAGCAGACAGTACATTATATCTGGTTTTCAGTGAGAGCAGACAGTACATTATATCTGGTTTTCAGTGAGTACAGACAGTGCATTATATATGGTTCTCAGTGAGTGCAGACAGTACATTATATCTGGTTCTCAGTGAGTGCAGACAGTACATTATATCTGGTTCTCAGTGAGTGCAGACAGTACATTATATCTGGTTCTCAGTGAGTGCAGACAGTACAATATCTGGATCTCAGTGAGTGCAGACAGTACATTATATCTGGTTCTCAGTGAGTACAGACAGTACATTATATCAGGTTCTCAGTGAGTGCAGACAGTACATTATATCTGGTTCTCAGTGAGTGCAGACAGTACATTATATCTGGTTCTCAGTGAGTGCAGACAGTACATTATATCTGGTTTTCAGTGAGTGTAGACAGTACATTATATCTGGTTTTCAGTGAGTACAGACAGTACATTATATCTGGTTTTCAGTGAGTGCAGACAGTACATTATATCTGGTTTTCAGTGAGTGCAGACAGTACATTATATCTGGTTTTCAGTGAGTGCAGACAGCACATTATATCTGGTTTTCAGTGAGTGCAGGCAGTACATTGTATCTGGTTCTCAGAGAGTGTAGACAGTACATTATATCTTGTTCTCAGTGAGCGCAGACAGTACATCATATCTGGTTCTCAGTGAGTGCAGACAGTACATTATATCTGGTTTTCAGTGAGTACAGACAGTGCATTATATCTGATTCTCAGTGAGTGTAGACAGTATATTATATCTGGTTTTCAGTGAGTGCAGGCAGTACATTGTATCTGGTTCTCAGAGAGTGTAGAAAGTACATTATATCTTGTTCTCAGTGAGGGCAGACAGTACATCATATCTGGTTCTCAGTGAGTGCAGACAGTACATTATATCTGGTTTTCAGTGAGAGCAGACAGTACATTATATCTGGTTCTCAGTGAGTGCAGACAGTACATTATATCTGGTTCTCAGTGAGTGCAGACAATACATTATATCTGGTTTTCAGTGAGTACAGACAGTGCATTATATCTGGTTCTCAGTGAGTGCAGACAGTACATTATATCTGGTTTTCAGTGAAAGCAGACAGTACATTATATCTGGTTTTCAGTGAGTACAGACAGTGCATTATATCTGGTTCTCAGTGAGTGCAGACAGTACATTATATCTGGTTCTCAGTGAGTGCAGACAATACATTATATCTGGTTCTCAGTGAGTACAGACAGTACATTATATCTTGTTCTCAGTGAGTACAGACAGTACATTATATCTGGTTTTCAGTGAGTACAGACAGTGCATTATATCTGATTCTCAGTGAGTGCACACAGTACATTATATCTGGTTCTCAGTGAGTGCAGACAGTACATTATATCTGGTTTTCAGTGAGTGCAGACAGTACATTATATCTGGTTCTCAGTGAGTGCAGACAGTACATTATATCTGGTTCTCAGAGAGTGTAGACAGTACATTATATCTGGTTTTCAGTGAGTGCAGGCAGTACATTGTATCTGGTTCTCAGAGAGTGTAGACAGTACATTATATCTTGTTCTCAGTGAGCGCAGACAGTACATCATATCTGGTTCTCAGTGAGTGCAGACAGTACATTATATCTGGTTTTCAGTGAGAGCAGACAGTACATTATATCTGGTTCTCAGTGAGTGCAGACAATACATTATATCTGGTTTTCAGTGAGTACAGACAGTGCATTATATCTGGTTCTCAGTGAGAGCAGACAGTACATTATATCTGGTTCTCAGTGAGTGCAGACAGTACATTATATCTGGTTTTCAGTGAGTGCAGACATTACATTATATCTGGTTCTCAGTGAGTGCAGACAGTACATTATATCTGGTTCTCAGTGAGTGCAGACAGTACATTATATCTGGTTTTCAGTGAGTGTAGACATTACATTATATCTGGTTCTCAGTGAGTGCAGACAGTACATTATATCTGGTTTTCAGTGAGTACAGACAGTGCATTATATCTGGTTCTCGGTGAGTACAGACAGTACATTATATCTGGTTCTCGGTGAGTGCAGACAGTACATTATATCTGGTTTTCAGTGAAAGCAGACAGTACATTATATCTGGTTTTCAGTGAGTACAGACAGTGCATTATATCTGGTTCTCAGTGAGTGCAGACAGTACATTATATCTGGTTCTCAGTGAGTGCAGACAGTACATTATATCTGGTTTTCAGTGAGTGCAGACAGTACATTATATCTGGTTCTCAGTGAGTACAGACAGTACATTATATCTGATTCTCAGTGAGTGTAGACAGTACATTATATCTGGTTTTCAGTGAGAGCAGACAGTACATTATATCTGGTTTTCAGTGAGTGCAGACAGTACATTATATCTGGTTCTCAGTGAGTGCAGACAGTACATTATATCTGGTTCTCAGTGAGTGCAGACAGTACATTATATCTGGTTTTCAGTGAGTGTAGACAGTACATTATATCTGGTTTTCAGTGAGTGCAGACAGTACATTATATCTGGTTTTCAGTGAGTGCAGGCAAGTACATTGTATCTGGTTTTCAGTGAGTGCAGACAGTACATTATATCTCGTTCTCAGTGAGTGCAGACAGTATATTATATCTGGTTCTCAGTGAGTACAGACAGTACATTATATCTGGTTTTCAGTGAGTGTAGACAGTACATTATATCTGGTTTTCAGTGAGTGTAGACAGTATATTATATCTGGTTCTCAGTGAGTGCAGACAGTACATTATATCTGGTTCTCAGTGAGTGCAGACAGTACATTATATCTGGTTTTCAGTGAGTGTAGACAGTACATTATATCTGGTTTTCAGTGAGTGCAGACAGTACATTATATCTGGTTCTCAGTGAGTGCAGACAGTACATTATATCTGGTTCTCAGTGAGTACAGACAGTACATTATATCTTGTTCTCAGTGAGTGCAGACAGTACATTATATCTGGTTCTCAGTGAGTGCAGACAGTACATTATATCTGGTTCTCAGTGAGTGTAGACAGTACATTATATCTGGTTCTCAGTGAGAGCAGACAGTGCATTATATCTGGTTTTCAGTGAGTGCAGACAGTACATCATATCTGGTTTTCAGTGAGTGCAGACAGCACATTATATCTGGTTTTCAGTGCGTGCAGACAGCACATTATATCTGGTTTTCAGTGAGTGCAGACAGTACATTATATCTGGTTTTCAGTGAGTGCAGACAGCACATTATATCTGGTTTTCAGTGAGTGCAGACAGTACATTATATCTGGTTCTCAGTGAGAGCAGACAGTGCATTATATCTGGTTTTCAGTGAGTGCAGACAGTACATCATATCTGGTTTTCAGTGAGTGCAGACAGTACATCATATCTGGTTTTCAGTGAGTGCAGACAGTACATTATATCTGGTTTTCAGTGAGTGCAGACAGCACATTATATCTGGTTTTCAGTGAGTGCAGACAGTACATTATATCTGGTTTTCAGTGAGTGCAGACAGCACATTATATCTGATTCTCAGTGAGTGCAGACAGTACATCATATCTTGTTCTCAGTGAGTACAGACAGTGCATTATATCTGGTTTTCAGTGAGTGCAGACAGCACATTATATCTGGTTTTCAGTGAGTGCAGGCAGTACATTGTATCTGGTCCTCAGAGAGTGTAGACAGTACATTATATCAGGTATTCAGTGACTACAGACAGTATATTATATCTGGTTCTCAGTGAGTGCAGACAGTACATTATATCTGGTTCTCAGTGAGTGCAGACAGTACATTGTATCTGGTTCTCAGAGAGTGTAGACAGTACATTATATCTTGTTCTCAGTGAGCGCAGACAGTACATCATATCTGGTTCTCAGTGACTACAGACATTGCATTATATCTGGTTCTCAGTGAGTACAGACAGTGCATTATATCTGGTTTTCAGTGAGTGCAGACAGTACATTATATCTGGTTTTCAGTGAGAGCAGACAGTACATTATATCTGGTTTTCAGTGAGTACAGACAGTGCATTACATATGGTTCTCAGTGAGTGCAGACAGTACATTATATCTGGTTCTCAGTGAGTGCAGACAGTACATTATATCTGGTTCTCAGTGAGTGCAGACAGTACATTATATCTGGTTCTCAGTGAGTGCAGACAGTACATTATATCTGGTTCTCAGTGAGTGCAGACAGTACATTATATCTGGTTCTCAGTGAGTGCAGACAGTACATTATATCTGGTTCTCAGTGAGTGCAGACAGTACATTATATCTGGTTCTCAGTGAGTGCAGACAGTACATTATATCTGGTTCTCAGTGAGTGCAGACAGTACATTATATCTGGTTTTCAGTGAGTGTAGACAGTACATTATATCTGGTTTTCAGTGAGTACAGACAGTACATTATATCTGGTTTTCAGTGAGTGCAGACAGTACATTATATCTGGTTTTCAGTGAGTGCAGACAGCACATTATATCTGGTTTTCAGTGAGTGCAGGCAGTACATTATATCTGGTTTTCAGTGAGTGCAGACAGTGCATTATATCTGATTCTCAGTGAGTGTAGACAGTATATTATATCTGGTTTTCAGTGAGTGCAGGCAGTAGATTGTATCTGGTTCTCAGAGAGTGTAGACAGTACATTATATCGTGTTCTCAGTGAGCGCAGACAGTACATCATATCGGGTTCTCAGTGAGTGCAGACAGTACATTATATCTGGTTTTCAGTGAGTGCAGACAGTACATTATATCTGGTTCTCAGTGAGTACAGACAGTACATCATATCTGGTTCTCAGTGAGTGCAGACAGTACATTATATCTGGTTTTTAGTGAGAGCAGACAGTACATTATATCTGGTTCTCAGTGAGTGCAGACAATACATTATATCTGGTTTTCAGTGAGTACAGACAGTGCTGTTAGAACCTTGCTCTTAGGTTTTTTCCTTTGCTGGTCACATGACCTTGTTGGCCTATTTAATCCTGCTCCGCCCTCCTGGCTTTGCTGGACTTCATTGTATATCTACTTTCTAGCTAGCCTGTGCTCTGTATCTAACTCTGTTAGTTTGCTTGGTCTACGGACCTCTATGTTCTATCTATTTTGTTTGTTCGTCTGTCTGCTACTATTTCTGTTAGGAGGTGTCCCATATTCCTCCCAGTCCTTAGTACTTGTAGGGATTCCTTCCCCACATCTATAGGTCTTCGTACAGACTAGATTAGGACTTTAGCAGGTCTGATCGCAGGATCAGGTTCCCTGTTACATCGTAGGGATTCAGCTGAGTCCTATAGTAGGGACAGATCTCCTCTCTTTCCTTAGCTTTGGTAGCAGAACATAACAGTAAGTCCAGCCTGCAAATTCTCTAAGGAAAGATTTTTTTTGTTCCATCATGGTGTCGGTTCAGGATTTGGCTAAACACCTGCAGGGACTCTCTCTGGAAGTGGCCGAGCTCCGTCAGCACGTGAGTAACTGTCCTGGAGCATATTTCTTGGAGCCTAAGGTATGTTTGCCGGATTTATTTTTTGGTGAACATCGAGAATTTTTTTCATTTAAAAATGCTTGCTTATTGTATTTTCGTTTGAGACCCAAGTCCTCTGGGGATGAATCCCAGCGCGTAGGGTTCATAATGTCACTTTTGCGCAAAGAGCCTCAGGAGTGGGCCTTTTCTTTGCAACCTAGTGATACATGCTTCAGATCAGTGGATAGTTTTTTTTCTGCTTTAGGACTATTATATGATGATCCTGACCGTGTGGCATCAGCTGAGACTGAGTTGAGACGTTTAAAGCAAGGATCAGGTAATGTGGAAAAATATTGTACTCATTTTCGTCGTTGGTCCACTCAAACAGGGTGGAACGATTCTGCTCTGAAAAGTCTATTTCTTGCTGGGCTCAGTGAAAGGGTTAAAGACCTGCTAATTGCTTATCCTACACCTGAGGATTTGCAACAGGCTATGCAATTAGCTATACGGGTGGATAGAAGACTGCGTGCAAGGGTTAATGAGAGCAAATCCTCTGCTATGTCAGTTTCTGGTTATGAGAATGTGTGTACTAACAGTGGTGAACCGATGGAGATTGGATCGGTGGCACCTCGCTCTCAAGAAAAAGACCGTCGTTTTTCGGAAGGCTTGTGTTTCTATTGCGGAAAATCTGGTCATTTGATTAAAGGCTGTGAGCTTCGTATGAAGAAAGAAAAAAAAATGGTCAGTCACGCCCGTATTGCCTGTTTAAATTCCAAGGGTATATTTTTAGCTGCTTCCACGATTGCTCAGGAAAAATTAATGGAATTTCGGGTGTTTGTTGATTGCGGGTCTACACTGAATGTAATTGATGGGGGATTCGTGGAAAAACTCAATTTAAAACCTGAACCTTTGTCATCCCCCATTGCTGTGGTTTCTGTGGATGGTTCCCCTTTGAAGAATATTACTCTCAAGGTCAGTGAATTTCCTCTCACTATTAATGGTGTTCACCATGAGAAATTGGATTTGGTAGTGTTGAATAACTTGCCTTCTCCAGTAATATTGGGGTTTGCCCTGGTTAAAATTTCACAATCCTGTACTGGATTGGTCTACCAGTGAAATTAAATCCTGGAGCCATAAATGTTATGACAAGTGTTGTAACGGGCGTATTGCAGCTTTGGATAGGGGAGAATTGCCTGTTCCTATTCAGGATTTTTGGAGAGTTTTTTCTGAGAAGGATTCGCAGGTTTTGCCTCCCCATAGAGACTATGATTGTTCTATTGAATTTGTCCCTGGAGCGACTCTTCCTAAAAGTCGTTTATTTAACCTTACTATTCCTGAGAGGAAGGCTTTGGAGGAATACATACAGACAAGTTTGGCCGCCGGTCACATTAGGCCCTCTAAGTCTCCTGTGGCGGTTGGATTTTTTTTTGTAAAAAAAAAGGACGGCGGTTTACGTCCTTGTCTGGATTTTCGTGAGATTAACAAAATTACTGTACGCAATCCTTACCCACTGCCATTGATTCCTGATCTGTTTAACCAGTTATTGGGGGCCAAGTGGTTCTCTAAAATTGACCTTCGGGGGGCATACAATCTGTTGCGCATGAAGGAGGGTGATGAATGGAAGACTGCTTTTAACACTCCTGTGGGTCATTTTGAGAATCTGGTTATGCCTTTTGGTCTTACTAATGCTCCTGCATTTTTTCAGAATCTGATTAATGACATCCTTAGACCTTTGATCGGTAAAAATGTGGTTGTGTATTTGGATGACATTTTGATTTATTCGCCAGATCTGGAGTCTCATTGGCGGAGCGTGCGTGAGGTATTACAGTTATTAATGGACAATTCGCTTTTTGCTAAGCTGGAGAAATGTGAGTTCGCTGTACAGAGAATTAGTTTTTTGGGCTACATTATCTCCAGCAAAGGTTTTGAGATGGATCCGGTTAAGGTTCAGGCTGTGCAGGAATGGCCTAGGCCTATTGGTTTGAAATCGATACAGAGGTTTTTGGGTTTCACCAATTACTACAGAAAATTCATAAAAAATTTTTCTAGTATTGTCAAACCTCTGACTGATCTCACCAGGAAAGGTGCTGATGCGGTTCAGTGGTCTTCTGAGGCCATTGAAGCTTTTGTGTATCTCAAGGAGAGGTTCACCTCTGCTCCCATCCTTATGCAGCCTGATGTTACTAGGCCGTTTTTGGTTGAGGTTGATGCTTCCTCTGTGGGGGTTGGCGCAGTATTGTCTCAGGATAACGGGGATGGATTACATCCCTGAGCCTTTTTTTCAAAAAAATTTTCGGAGACTGAATTGAATTACGATATTGGTAATCGGGAATTATTGGCTATTAAACTCGCATTTGAACACTGGCGCCACTTCTTGGAAGGTGCGGAATTTCCCGTTCAGGTTCTTACGGATCATAAAAATCTGATCTATCTTGATGCTGCCAAGCGCCTGAATGCCCGTCAGGCTAGGTGGGCACTGTTTTTCTCGCGGTTTAATTTCTCCGTTACTTACATCCCTGGTACTAAGAATGTTAAGGCGGATGCCTTGTCTCGCAGTTTTTCTCCCATAGTCGGTGCTGAGAAAGAGGAAAACATTTTACAAGAAGGTGTTGTGATAGCTGCTTTAGACTCCGTTTTGGAAGATGAGATTCTTAAAGCACAGGAGAATGCCCCATCTAACACTCCTCATGGGAGGTTGTTTGTGCCTGGGACCTTTAGGAGAGATTTGTTTGTTGAGTGTCACGAATCTCGGTTGGCAGGTCATCCCGGAATCTCTGAGACCAAGAGACTGGTGGGTCGCAGTTTTTGGTGGCCTGGATGGCAGAAGGAAGTCATTAAGTGGGTGCGCCAATGTACTATATGTGCTAGATCTAAGTCCTCACATACTCCTGCTGCGGGGTTGCTTTGTCCTTTGGAGGTCCCCAGTGCTCCTTGGACACATTTGGCTATGGACTTTATAACTGACCTTCCCCCCTCTGAGGGTTTTACTGTCATCTGGGTGGTCGTGGACCGTTTTAGCAAGATGTGTCACTTGGTTCCCTTCGTCAAACTGCCCTGCGCTAAAACTCTCGCTAAGGCCTTTGTCAAAGAAATTGTCAGACTTCATGGCGTTCCTACTGACATTGTTTCTGATAGGGGTCCTCAGTTGGTGGCTCGTTTTTGGCGTGCCTTTTGTGACAGGTTGGGAGTTCATTTGTCGTTTTCGTCCGGATATCATCCTGAATCTAATGGCCAGACAGAAAGGAAAAACCAGGATGTTGAGCAGTTCTTGCGTTGTTTTGTGGCAGACAATCAAGAGGGGTGGTCTGAGTTTCTGCCACTTGCTGAATTTGCTCTGAACAATCATACATCTTCTTCTGCTGGTTGTTCGCCTTTTTTTTGTTGTTCTGGGAGACATCCGTCGTTTGGGTCGTTCTCCAAGTTGGGATCTGCCGTGCCTGAGGAGGAGAATTTTTCCGGTGATTTGGAGAGAGTTTGGACGGATGTGCGTGGTAATCTTCAGGAGGCCAACAGAAAATCTAAAGACTACTTTGATAGGAAACGACAGGAGGTTTTGTTCGCTGTTGTTGACATGGTTTGGTTGTCCTCTAGGAATCTGCGGTTGAGGATTCCTTCTAAGAAATTGGGTCCCAAGTTTGTAGGGCCCTTTAAGGTGCTTCAGGTTGTCAACCAATCTGCTGTTAGGTTGGAGGTTCCTACCTCCTGGAGAATTAATCCGGTCTTTTATGTCTCTCTGTTAAAAAAAGCTGTTGTATCGGATGGTGACGCCTCTGCCTCTGTTCCTCCGGTGGTGGAGGACGGGGAATATGAAATTTCTCGCATCCTTGACTCTAGACGGTATAGAGGTAGTTTGCAGTATCTTGTGGCCTGGAAAGGTTTCGGACCCGAGGATAACTCTTGGGTGAGGTCGGATGATGTTTCCGCGTCCAGACTTATCAGAGCATTTCACAGGAGATTTCCTGATAAGCCTGGTCCTAGGGGATCCGGAGGATCCTCTTAGAAGGGGGGGTACTGTTAGAACCTTGCTCTTAGGTTTTTTCCTTTGCTGGTCACATGACCTTGTTGGCCTATTTAATCCTGCTCCGCCCTTCTGGCTTTGCTGGACTTCATTGTATAACTACTTTCTAGCTAGCCTGTGCTCTGTGTCTAACTCTGTTAGTTTGCTTGGTCTACGGACCTCTATGTTCTATATATTTTGTTTGTTCGTCTGTCTGCTACTATTTCTGTTAGGAGGTGTCCCATTTTCCTCCCAGTCCTTAGTACTTGTAGGGATTCCTTCCCCACATCTATAGGTCTCCGTACAGACTAGCTTAGGACTTTAGCAGGTCTGATCGCAGGATCAGGTTCCCTGTTACATCGTAGGGATTCAGCTGAGTCCTATAGTAGGGACAGATCTCCTCTCTTTCCTTAGCTCTGGTAGCAGAACATAACAAGTGCATTATATCTGGTTCTCAGTGAGTGCAGACAGTACATTATATCTGGTTCTCAGTGAGTGCAGACCGTACATTATATCTGGTTTTCAGTGAGTACAGACAGTACATTATATCTGATTTTCAGTGAGTGCAGACAGTACATTATATCTGGTTCTCAGAGAGTGTAGACAGTACATTATATCTGGTTTTCAGTGAGTGCAGACAGTACATTATATCTGGTTCTCAGTGAGTGCAGACAGTACATTATATCTGGTTCTCAGAGAGTGTAGACAGTACATTATATCTGGTTTTCAGTGAGTGCAGGCAGTACATTGTATCTGGTTCTCAGAGAGTGTAGACAGTACATTATATCTTGTTCTCAGTGAGCGCAGACAGTACATCATATCTGGTTCTCAGTGAGTGCAGACAGTACATTATATCTGGTTCTCAGTGAGTGCAGACAGTACATTATATCTGGTTCTCAGTGAGTGCAGACAGTACATTATATCTGGTTTTCAGTGAGTGCAGGCAGTACATTGTATCTGGTTCTCAGAGAGTGTAGACAGTACATTATATCTTGTTCTCAGTGAGCGCAGACAGTACATCATATCTGGTTCTCAGTGAGTGCAGACAGTACATTATATCTGGTTTTCAGTGAGTACAGACAGTGCATTATATCTGATTCTCAGTGAGTGTAGACAGTATATTATATCTGGTTTTCAGTGAGTGCAGGCAGTACATTGTATCTGGTTCTCAGAGAGTGTAGACAGTACATTATATCTTGTTCTCAGTGAGCGCAGACAGTACATCATATCGGGTTCTCAGTGAGTGCAGACAGTACATTATATCTGGTTCTCAGTGAGTACAGACAGTACATCATATCTGGTTCTCAGTGAGTGCAGACAGTACATTATATCTGGTTTTCAGTGAGAGCAGACAGTATATTATATCTGGTTCTCAGTGAGTGCAGACAATACATTATATCTGGTTTTCAGTGAGTACAGACAGTGCATTATATCTGGTTCTCAGTGAGTGCAGACAGTACATTATATCTGGTTTTCAGTGAGTACAGACAGTACATTATCTCTTGTTCTCAGTGAGTGCAGACAGTACATCATATCTGGTTCTCAGTGAGTGCAGACAGTACATTATATCTGGTTTTCAGTGAGAGCAGACAGTACATTATATCTGGTTCTCAGTGAGTGCAGACAATACATTATATCTGGTTTTCAGTGAGTACAGACAGTGCATTATATCTGGTTCTCAGTGAGTGCAGACAGTACATTATATCTGGTTCTCAGTGAGTGCAGACAGTACATTATATCTGGTTCTCAGTGAGTGCAGACAGTACATTATATCTGGTTCTCAGTGAGTGCAGACAGTACATTATATCTGGTTCTCAGTGAGTGCAGACAGTACATTATATCTGGTTCTCAGTGAGTGCAGACCGTACATTATATCTGGTTTTCAGTGAAAGCAGACAGTACATTATATCTGATTTTCAGTGAGTGCAGACAGCACATTATATCTGGTTTTCAGTGAGTGCAGACAGTACATTATATCTGGTTTTCAGTGAGTGCAGACAGTACATTATATCTGGTTCTCAGAGAGTGTAGACAGTACATTATATCTGGTTTTCAGTGAGTGCAGACAGTACATTATATCTGGTTCTCAGTGAGTGCAGACAGTACATTATATCTGGTTCTCAGAGAGTGTAGACAGTACATTATATCTGGTTTTCAGTGAGTGCAGGCAGTACATTGTATCTGGTTCTCAGAGAGTGTAGACAGTACATTATATCTTGTTCTCAGTGAGCGCAGACAGTACATCATATCTGGTTCTCAGTGAGTGCAGACAGTACATTATATCTGGTTCTCAGTGAGTGCAGACAGTACATTATATCTGGTTCTCAGTGAGTGCAGACAGTACATTATATCTGGTTTTCAGTGAGTGCAGACAGTACATTATATCTGATTCTCAGTGAGTGTAGACAGTATATTATATCTGGTTTTCAGTGAGTGCAGGCAGTACATTGTATCTGGTTCTCAGAGAGTGTAGACAGTACATTATATCTTGTTCTCAGTGAGCGCAGACAGTACATCATATCGGGTTCTCAGTGAGTGCAGACAGTACATTATATCTAGTTCTCAGTGAGTACAGACAGTACATCATATCTGGTTCTCAGTGAGTGCAGACAATACATTATATCTGGTTTTCAGTGAGTACAGACAGTGCATTATATCTGGTTCTCAGTGAGTGCAGACAGTACATTATATCTGGTTTTCAGTGAAAGCAGACAGTACATTATATCTGGTTTTCAGTGAGTACAGACAGTACATTATATCTTGTTCTCAGTGAGTGCAGACAGTACATCATATCTGGTTCTCAGTGAGTGCAGACAGTACATTATATCTGGTTCTCAGTGAGTGCAGACAGTACATTATATCTGGTTCTCAGTGAGTGCAGACAGTACATTATATCTGGTTCTCAGTGAGTGCAGACAGTACATTATATCTGGTTTTCAGTGAGTGTAGACAGTACATTATATCTGGTTTTCAGTGAGTGCAGACAGTACATTATATCTGGTTCTCAGGGAGTACAGACAGTGCATTATATCTGGTTCTCAGTGAGTGCAGACAATACATTATATCTGGTTTTCAGTGAGTACAGACAGTGCATTATATCTGGTTCTCAGTGAGTGCAGACAGTACATTATATCTCGTTTTCAGTGAAAGCAGACAGTACATTATATCTGGTTTTCAGTGAGTACAGACAGTGCATTATATCTGGTTCTCAGTGAGTGCAGACAGTACATTATATCTGGTTCTCAGTGAGTGCAGACAGTACATTATATCTGGTTCTCAGTGAGTGCAGACAGTACATTATATCTGGTTCTCAGTGAGTGCAGACAGTACATTATATCTGGTTCTCAGTGAGTGCAGACAGTACATTATATCTGGTTTTCAGTGAGTGTAGACAGTACATTATATCTGGTTTTCAGTGAGTGCAGACAGTACATTATATCTGGTTTTCAGTGAGTGCAGACAGCACATTATATCTGGTTTTCAGTGAGTGCAGGCAGTACATTGTATCTGGTTCTCAGAGAGTGTAGACAGTACATTATATCTTGTTCTCAGTGAGCGCAGACAGTACATCATATCTGGTTCTCAGTGAGTGCAGACAGTACATTATATCTGGTTTTCAGTGAGTGCAGACAGTACATTATATCTGGTTCTCAGTGAGTGCAGACAGTACATTATATCTGGTTCTCAGTGAGTGCAGACAGTACATTATATCTGGTTCTCAGTGAGTGCAGACAGTACATTATATCTGGTTTTCAGTGAGTGCAGACAGTACATTATATCTGGTTCTCAGTGAGTGCAGACAGTATATTATATCTGGTTCTCAGTGAGAGCAGACAGTACATTATATCTGATTCTCAGTGAGTGCAGACAGTACATTATATCTGGTTTTCAGTGAGTGCAGACAGTACATTATATCTGGTTCTCAGTGAGTGCAGACAGTATATTATATCTGGTTCTCAGTGAGTACAGACAGTACATTATATCTGGTTTTCAGTGAGTGTAGACAGTACATTATATCTGGTTTTCAGTGAGTGCAGACAGTACATTATATCTGGTTTTCAGTGAGTGCAGACAGTACATTATATCTGGTTTTCAGTGAGTACAGACAGTACATTATATCTGGTTCTCAGTGAGTGCAGACAGTACATTATATCTGGTTCTCAGTGAGTGCAGACAGTACATTATATCTGGTTCTCAGTGAGTGCAGACAGTACATTATATCTGGTTCTCAGTGAGTGCAGACAGTACATTATATCTGGTTCTCAGTGAGTGCAGACAGTACATTATATCTGGTTCTCAGTGAGTGCAGACAGTACATTATATCTGGTTCTCAGTGAGTGCAGACAGTACATTATATTTGGTTCTCAGTGACTACAGACAGTATATTATATCTGGTTCTCAGTGAGTGCAGACAGTACATTATATCTGGTTTTCAGTGAGTGTAGACAGTACATTATATCTGGTTTTCAGTGAGTGCAGACAGTACATTATATCTGGTTTTCAGTGAGTGCAGACAGTACATTATATCTGGTTTTCAGTGAGTACAGACAGTACATTATATCTGGTTCTCAGTGAGTGCAGACATTACATTATATCTGGTTTTCAGTGAGTGCAGACAGTACATTATATCTGGTTGTCAGTGAGAGCAGACAGTACATTATATCTGGTTTTCAGTGAGTGCAGACCGTGCATTATATCTGGTTCTCAGTGAGTGCAGACAGTACATTACATCTGGTTTTCAGTGAGTGCAGACCGTACATTATATCTGGCTCTCAGTGAGTGCCGACAGTATATTATATCTGGTTCTCAGTGAGTGCAGATAGTACATTATATCTTGTTCTCAGTGAGTACAGACAGTACATTATAGAATCATAGAATCATAGAATCATAGAATGGTAGAGTTGGAAGGGACCTCCTGGGTCATCTGGTCCAACCCCCGGCTCAAAGCAGGTTTCACTAAATCATCTCAGACAGATGTCTGTCCAGCCTCTGTTTGAAGACGTCCATTGAAGGGGAACTCACCACCTCTCGTGGCCGCCTGTTCCACTCATTAATCACCCTAACTGTCAAAAAGTTTTTTCTAATATCTAATCTGTGTCTCCTCCCATTCAGTTTCTTCCATTGCTTCTAGTCTTTCCTTGTGCAAATGAGAATAAAGATGATCCTTCTACAATGTGACAGCCCTTGACATATTTGTAGACAGCTATTAAGTCTCCTCTCAGTCTTCTTTTTTGCAAGCTAAACATTCCCAAATCCTGCAACCGTTCCTCATAGGACATGGTTTGCAGACCAGTCACCATTCTGGTCGCTCTTCTCTGAACTTGCTCCAGTTTGTCTATGTCTTTTTTAAAATGTGGTGCCCAAAACTGTACACAGTATTCCAGATGAGGTCTGACCAAAGAGGAGTAAAGACCGATAATGACTTCACGTGATCTAGACTGTATGCTTCTGTTAATACATCCCAGAATTGTATTTGCCTTTTTTGCTGCTGCATCACACTGTTGACTCATGTTCAGTCTATGATCTATTAGTATACCTAAGTCTTTTTCACATGTACTGTTGCTTAGCTCTATTCCTCCCATTCTGTATATGCTTTTTTCATTTTTATTGCCCAGATGTAGTACTTTGCATTTTTCCCTTTTAAAAACCATTCTGTTGGTTGCTGCCCACTGCTCCAGTTTATTTAGGTCTTTTTGAATCCTCTCTCTCTCTTCTCTAGTATTAGCTATCCCTCCTAGCTTTGTGTCATCAGCAAATTTAATCAGTTTACCCTCAATTCCTTCATCTAAATCATTGATAAAGATGTTGAACAATACAGGTCCCAGGACGGAGCCCTGTGGTACCCCACTTGAGACATTCATCCAGCTGGATGTGAAGCCATTTACAACCACCCTTTGAGTCCGATCACTAAGCCAGTTATGAATCCACCTAACAGTTGCCTGGTCCATTGCATACTTGGTCATTTTTTCAATAAGGATGGTGTGAGATACTTTGTCAAATGCTTTGCTGAAGTCAAGATATACTATATCTACAGCATTTCCCTGATCCACCCAGTCAGTGATTCTGTCATAGAAGGAAATTAAGTTAGTCTGACATGACTTGTTAATTACAAACCCATGCTGACTCTGGTTAATCACTTCATTCTTATCCATGTACTTACATACATGTTGTTTAATAATTTGTTCAAAGATCTTTCCTGGTATAGAAGTCAGACTCACCGGCCTATAGTTCCCTGGGTCCACCTTCTTCCCCTTTTTGAAGATAGGAACAACATTTGCTCTTCTCCAGTCTTCTGGGACTTCTCCTGTTCTCCAAGAATTTTCAAAGATTATGGAGAGTGGTTCTAAAATTTCTTCTACGATCTCCTTCAGTACTCTGGGGTGTAATTCATCTGGACCTGGAGACTTGAACTCATTTATGTTAGCTAAATATTCCCTCACAATCTTTCTGTTTACAGATAACTTGGATTCCTCTATTCCTTTAAAAGGACAGTGAAGATCAGTTGATGTTACATTTTCTTTCTGAGAGAAAACAGATGAAAAATAGGAATTAAAAAGTTCGGCCTTCTCAACATCCTCTCTTACCATTTCTCCATTTTCATCCTGTAAAAATCCTATAGCATCTTTGACTTTTCTTTTACTTTTGACATACCCCCAAAATCCTTTTTTATTGCTTTTGACATCTCTTGCAAGCCTTAATTCATTGTCAGCTTTAGCTAACCTGATACGTGCCCTGCAGGATCTGCAGACTGCATTATAATCTTCTTTAGATATGCCTCCCTCTTTCCATTTAATAAACATTTCTTTCTTTCTTTTTAGCATGTGTTTAAGTTCTGTGTTCATCCATCCTGGTTTCCTTAAATGCTTCCCATTCTTCCTACTTTTCGGGATTGTTAACGATTGTGCTTTGAGAATCTCATTTTTAAAAATTTCCCATCCTTCCTGGACATTTTTGTCCTTAAGGACATCCAGCCATTGGATCCCTCCTATTCTCTTTCTGAGTCTCTTAAAATCTGCCTTTCTAAATTCTAACCTTGAAGTTTGAGTCTTCACATGTCTTCCTCCTCTAGTTATCCAAAATTCTATAATAGCATGATCGCTGCCTCCTAGGGTCCCAGCCACCTTTACCTCCTCAACAATTTCCTCCCTGTTTATAAGGATTAGATCAAAAGTTCTGGTTCTCAGTGAGTGCAGACAGTGCATTATATCTGGTTCTCAGTGAGTACAGACAGTACATTATATCTGGTTTTCAGTGAGTGCAGACCGTGCATTATATCTGGTTCTCAGTGAGTGCAGACAGTACATTACATCTGGTTTTCAGTGAGTGCAGACAGTGCATTATATCTGGTTTTCAGTGAGTACAGACAGTACATTATATCTGTCTCTCAGTGAGTGCAGACAGTACATTATATCTGGTTCTCAGTGAGTGCAGGCAGTACATTATATCTGGTTCTCAGTGAGTACAGTCAGTACATTATATCTGATTCTCAGTGAGTGCAGACAGTACATTATATCTGGTTCTCAGTGAGTGCAGACAGTACATTATATCTGGTTCTCAGTGAGTGCAGACAGTACATTATATCTGGCTCTCAGTGAGTGCAGACAGTACATTATATCTGGTTCTCAGTGAGTGCAGACAGTACATTATATCTGGTTCTCAGTGAGTGCAGACAATACATTATATCTGGTTTTCAGTGAGTACAGACAGTGCATTATATCTGGTTCTCAGTGAGTGCAGACAATACATTATATCTGGTTTTCAGTGAAAGCAGACAGTACATTATATCTGGTTTTCAGTGAGTGCAGACAGTATATTATATCTGGTTCTCAGTGAGTGCAGACAGTACATTATATCTGGTTCTCAGTGAGTGCAGACAGTACATTATATCTGGTTTTCAGTGAGTGTAGACAGTACATTATATCTGGTTTTCAGTGAGTGCAGACAGTACATTATATCTGGTTCTCAGTGAGTTCAGACAGTATATTATATCTGGTTCTCAGTGAGTACAGACAGTACATTATATCTGGTTTTCAGTGAGTGTAGACAGTACATTATATCTGGTTTTCAGTGAGTGTAGACAGTACATTATATCTGGTTTTCAGTGAGTGCAGACAGTACATTATATCTGGTTTTCAGTGAGTGCAGACAGTACATTATATCTGGTTCTCAGTGAGTGCAGACAGTACATTATATCTGGTTTTCAGTGAGTGCAGACAGTACATTATATCTGGTTCTCAGTGAGTGCAGACAGTACATTATATCTGGTTCTCAGTGAGTGCAGACAGTACATTATATTTGGTTCTTAGTGAGTGCAGACAGTATATTATATCTGGTTCTCAGTGAGTGCAGACAGTACATTATATCTGGTTTTCAGTGAGTGTAGACAGTACATTATATCTGGTTTTCAGTGAGTGCAGACAGTACATTATATCTGGTTTTCAGTGAGTGCAGACAGTACATTATATCTGGTTTTCAGTGAGTACAGACAGTACAATATATCTGGTTCTCAGTGAGTGCAGACAGTACATTATATCTGGTTTTCAGTGAGTGCAGACAGTACATTATATCTGGTTGTCAGTGAGAGCAGACAGTACATTATATCTGGTTTTCAGTGAGTGCAGACCGTGCATTATATCTGGTTCTCAGTGAGTGCAGACAGTACATTACATCTGGTTTTCAGTGAGTGCAGACAGTGCATTATATCTGGTTTTCAGTGAGTACAGACAGTACATTATATCTGGCTCTCAGTGAGTGCAGACAGTACATTATATCTGGCTCTCAGTGAGTGCAGACAGTACATTATATCTTGTTCTCAGTGAGTACAGACAGTACATTATAGAATCATAGAATCATAGAATCATAGAATGGTAGAGTTGGAAGGGACCTCCTGGGTCATCTGGTCCAACCCCCGGCTCAAAGCAGGTTTCACTAAATCATCTCAGACAGATGTCTGTCCAGCCTCTGTTTGAAGACGTCCATTGAAGGGGAACTCACCACCTCTCGTGGCAGCCTGTTCCACTCATTAATCACCCTAACTGTCAAAAAGTTTTTTCTAATATCTGATCTGTGTCTCCTCCCATTTAGTTTCATCCCGTTGCTTCTAGTCTTTCCTTGTGCAAATGAGAATAAAGATGATCCTTCTACAATGTGACAGCCCTTGAGATATTTGTAGACAGCTATTAAGTCTCCTCTCAGTCTTCTTTTTTGCAAGCTAAACATTCCCAAATCCTGTAACCGTTCCTCATAGGACATGGTTTGCAGACCAGTCACCATTCTGGTCGCTCTTCTCTGAACTTGCTCCAGTTTGTCTATGTCTTTTTTAAAATGTGGTGCCCAAAACTGTACACAGTATTCCAGATGAGGTCTGACCAAAGAGGAGTAAAGACCGATAATGACTTCACGTGATCTAGACTGTATGCTTCTGTTAATACATCCCAGAATTGTATTTGCCTTTTTTGCTGCTGCATCACACTGTTGACTCATGTTCAGTCTATGATCTATTAGTATACCTAAGTCTTTTTCACATGTACTGTTGCTTAGCTCTATTCCTCCCATTCTGTATATGCTTTTTTCATTTTTATTGCCCAGATGTAGTACTTTGCATTTTTCCCTTTTAAAAACCATTCTGTTGGTTGCTGCCCACTGCTCCAGTTTATTTAGGTCTTTTTGAATCCTCTCTCTCTCTTCTCTTGTATTAGCTATCCCTCCTAGCTTTGTGTCATCAGCAAATTTAATCAGTTTACCCTCAATTCCTTCATCTAAATCATTGATAAAGATGTTGAACAATACAGGTCCCAGGACGGAGCCCTGTGGTACCCCACTTGAGACATTCATCCAGCTGGATGTGAAGCCATTTACAACCACCCTTTGAGTCCGATCACTAAGCCAGTTATGAATCCACCTAACAGTTGCCTGGTCCATTGCATACTTGGTCATTTTTTCAATAAGGATGGTGTGAGATACTTTGTCAAATGCTTTGCTGAAGTCAAGATATACTATATCTACAGCATTTCCCTGATCCACCCAGTCAGTGATTCTGTCATAGAAGGAAATTAAGTTAGTCTGACATGACTTGTTAATTACAAACCCATGCTGACTCTGGTTAATCACTTCATTCTTATCCATGTACTTACATACATGTTGTTTAATAATTTGTTCAAAGATCTTTCCTGGTATAGAAGTCAGACTCACCGGCCTATAGTTCCCTGGGTCCACCTTCTTCCCCTTTTTGAAGATAGGAACAACATTTGCTCTTCTCCAGTCTTCTGGGACTTCTCCTGTTCTCCAAGAATTTTCAAAGATTATGGAGAGTGGTTCTAAAATTTCTTCTACGATCTCCTTCAGTACTCTGGGGTGTAATTCATCTGGACATGGAGACTTGAACTCATTTATGTTAGCTAAATATTCCCTCACAATCTTTCTGTTTACAGATAACTTGGATTCCTCTATTCCTTTAAAAGGACAGTGAAGATCAGTTGATGTTACATTTTCTTTCTGAGAGAAAACAGATGAAAAATAGGAATTAAAAAGTTCGGCCTTCTCAACATCCTCTCTTACCATTTCTCCATTTTCATCCTGTAAAAATCCTATAGCATCTTTGACTTTTCTTTTACTTTTGACATACCCCCAAAATCCTTTTTTATTGCTTTTGACATCTCTTGCAAGCCTTAATTCATTGTCAGCTTTAGCTAACCTGATACGTGCCCTGCAGGATCTGCAGACTGCATTATAATCTTCTTTAGATATGCCTCCCTCTTTCCATTTAATAAACATTTCTTTCTTTCTTTTTAGCATGTGTTTAAGTTCTGTGTTCATCCATCCTGGTTTCCTTAAATGCTTCCCATTCTTCCTACTTTTCAGGATTGTTAACGATTGTGCTTTGAGAATCTCATTTTTAAAAATTTCCCATCCTTCCTGGACATTTTTGTCCTTAAGGACATCCAGCCATTGGATCCCTCCTATTCTCTTTCTGAGTCTCTTAAAATCTGCCTTTCTAAAATCTAACCTTGAAGTTTGAGTCTTCACATGTCTTCCTCCTCTAGTTATCCAAAATTCTATAATAGCATGATCGCTGCCTCCTAGGGTCCCAGCCACCTTTACCTCCTCAACAATTTCCTCCCTGTTTATAAGGATTAGATCCAAAGTTCTGGTTCTCAGTGAGTGCAGACAGTGCATTACATCTGGTTCTCAGTGAGTACAGACAGTACATTATATCTGGTTTTCAGTGAGTGCAGACCGTGCATTATATCTGGTTCTCAGTGAGTGCAGACAGTACATTACATCTGGTTTTCAGTGAGTGCAGACAGTGCATTATATCTGGTTTTCAGTGAGTACAGACAGTACATTATATCTGTCTCTCAGTGAGTGCAGACAGTACATTATATCTGGTTCTCAGTGAGTGCAGGCAGTACATTATATCTGGTTCTCAGTGAGTACAGTCAGTACATTATATCTGATTCTCAGTGAGTGCAGACAGTACATTATATCTGGTTTTCAGTGAGTGTAGACAGTACATTATATCTGGTTTTCAGTGAGTGCAGACAGTACATTATATCTGGTTTTCAGTGAGTGCAGACAGTACATTATATCTGGTTTTCAGTGAGTACAGACAGTACAATATATCTGGTTCTCAGTGAGTGCAGACAGTACATTATATCTGGTTTTCAGTGAGTGCAGACCGTGCATTATATCTGGTTCTCAGTGAGTGCAGACAGTACATTACATCTGGTTTTCAGTGAGTGCAGACAGTGCATTATATCTGGTTTTCAGTGAGTACAGACAGTACATTATATCTGTCTCTCAGTGAGTGCAGACAGTACATTATATCTGGTTCTCAGTGAGTGCAGGCAGTACATTATATCTGGTTCTCAGTGAGTACAGTCAGTACATTATATCTGATTCTCAGTGAGTGCAGACAGTACATTATATCTGGTTCTCAGTGAGTGCAGACAGTACATTATATCTGGTTCTCAGTGAGTGCAGACAGTACATTATATCTGGTTCTCAGTGAGTGCAGACAGTACATTATATCTGGTTCTCAGTGAGTGCAGACAGTACATTATATCTGGTTCTCAGTGAGTGCAGACAATACATTATATCTGGTTTTCAGTGAGTACAGACAGTGCATTATATCTGGTTCTCAGTGAGTGCAGACAATACATTATATCTGGTTTTCAGTGAAAGCAGACAGTACATTATATCTGGTTTTCAGTGAGTGCAGACAGTATATTATATCTGGTTCTCAGTGAGTGCAGACAGTACATTATATCTGGTTCTCAGTGAGTGCAGACAGTACATTATATCTGGTTTTCAGTGAGTGTAGACAGTACATTATATCTGGTTTTCAGTGAGTGCAGACAGTACATTATATCTGGTTCTCAGTGAGTTCAGACAGTATATTATATCTGGTTCTCAGTGAGTACAGACAGTACATTATATCTGGTTTTCAGTGAGTGTAGACAGTACATTATATCTGGTTTTCAGTGAGTGTAGACAGTACATTATATCTGGTTTTCAGTGAGTGCAGACAGTACATTATATCTGGTTTTCAGTGAGTGCAGACAGTACATTATATCTGGTTCTCAGTGAGTGCAGACAGTACATTATATCTGGTTTTCAGTGAGTGCAGACAGTACATTATATCTGGTTCTCAGTGAGTGCAGACAGTACATTATATCTGGTTCTCAGTGAGTGCAGACAGTACATTATATTTGGTTCTCAGTGAGTGCAGACAGTATATTATATCTGGTTCTCAGTGAGTGCAGACAGTACATTATATCTGGTTTTCAGTGAGTGTAGACAGTACATTATATCTGGTTTTCAGTGAGTGCAGACAGTACATTATATCTGGTTTTCAGTGAGTGCAGACAGTACATTATATCTGGTTTTCAGTGAGTACAGACAGTACAATATATCTGGTTCTCAGTGAGTGCAGACAGTACATTATATCTGGTTTTCAGTGAGTGCAGACAGTACATTATATCTGGTTGTCAGTGAGAGCAGACAGTACATTATATCTGGTTTTCAGTGAGTGCAGACCGTGCATTATATCTGGTTCTCAGTGAGTGCAGACAGTACATTACATCTGGTTTTCAGTGAGTGCAGACAGTGCATTATATCTTGTTCTCAGTGAGTACAGACAGTACATTATAGAATCATAGAATCATAGAATCATAGAATGGTAGAGTTGGAAGGGACCTCCTGGGTCATCTGGTCCAACCCCCGGCTCAAAGCAGGTTTCACTAAATCATCTCAGACAGATGTCTGTCCAGCCTCTGTTTGAAGACGTCCATTGACGGGGAACTCACCACCTCTCGTGGCAGCCTGTTCCACTCATTAATCACCCTAACTGTCAAAAAGTTTTTTCTAATATCTAATCTGTGTCTCCTCCCATTCAGTTTCTTCCATTGCTTCTAGTCTTTCCTTGTGCAAATGAGAATAAAGATGATCCTTCTACAATGTGACAGCCCTTGAGATATTTGTAGACAGCTATTAAGTCTCCTCTCAGTCTTCTTTTTTGCAAGCTAAACATTCCCAAATCCTGCAACCGTTCCTCATAGGACATGGTTTGCAGACCAGTCACCATTCTGGTCGCTCTTCTCTGAACTTGCTCCAGTTTGTCTATGTCTTTTTTAAAATGTGGTGCCCAAAACTGTACACAGTATTCCAGATGAGGTCTGACCAAAGAGGAGTAAAGACCGATAATGACTTCACGTGATCTAGACTGTATGCTTCTGTTAATACATCCCAGAATTGTATTTGCCTTTTTTGCTGCTGCATCACACTGTTGACTCATGTTCAGTCTATGATCTATTAGTATACCTAAGTCTTTTTCACATGTACTGTTGCTTAGCTCTATTCCTCCCATTCTGTATATGCTTTTTTCATTTTTATTGCCCAGATGTAGTACTTTGCATTTTTCCCTGTTAAAAACCATTCTGTTGGTTGCTGCCCACTGCTCCAGTTTATTTAGGTCTTTTTGAATCCTCTCTCTCTCTTCTCTAGTATTAGCTATCCCTCCTAGCTTTGTGTCATCAGCAAATTTAATCAGTTTACCCTCAATTCCTTCATCTAAATCATTGATAAAGATGTTGAACAATACAGGTCCCAGGATGGAGCCCTGTGGTACCCCACTTGAGACATTCATCCAGCTGGATGTGAAGCCATTTACAACCACCCTTTGAGTCCGATCACTAAGCCAGTTATGAATCCACCTAACAGTTGCCTGGTCCATTGCATACTTGGTCATTTTTTCAATAAGGATGGTGTGAGATACTTTGTCAAATGCTTTGCTGAAGTCAAGATATACTATATCTACAGCATTTCCCTGATCCACCCAGTCAGTGATTCTGTCATAGAAGGAAATTAAGTTAGTCTGACATGACTTGTTAATTACAAACCCATGCTGACTCTGGTTAATCACTTCATTCTTATCCATGTACTTACATACATGTTGTTTAATAATTTGTTCAAAGATCTTTCCTGGTATAGAAGTCAGACTCACCGGCCTATAGTTCCCTGGGTCCACCTTCTTCCCCTTTTTGAAGATAGGAACAACATTTGCTCTTCTCCAGTCTTCTGGGACTTCTCCTGTTCTCCAAGAATTTTCAAAGATTATGGAGAGTGGTTCTAAAATTTCTTCTACGATCTCCTTCAGTACTCTGGGGTGTAATTCATCTGGACATGGAGACTTGAACTCATTTATGTTAGCTAAATATTCCCTCACAATCTTTCTGTTTACAGATAACTTGGATTCCTCTATTCCTTTAAAAGGACAGTGAAGATCAGTTGATGTTACATTTTCTTTCTGAGAGAAAACAGATGAAAAATAGGAATTAAAAAGTTCGGCCTTCTCAACATCCTCTCTTACCATTTCTCCATTTTCATCCTGTAAAAATCCTATAGCATCTTTGACTTTTCTTTTACTTTTGACATACCCCCAAAATCCTTTTTTATTGCTTTTGACATCTCTTGCAAGCCTTAATTCATTGTCAGCTTTAGCTAACCTGATACGTGCCCTGCAGGATCTGCAGACTGCATTATAATCTTCTTTAGATATGCCTCCCTCTTTCCATTTAATAAACATTTCTTTCTTTCTTTTTAGCATGTGTTTAAGTTCTGTGTTCATCCATCCTGGTTTCCTTAAATGCTTCCCATTCTTCCTACTTTTCAGGATTGTTAACGATTGTGCTTTGAGAATCTCATTTTTAAAAATTTCCCATCCTTCCTGGACATTTTTGTCCTTAAGGACATCCAGCCATTGGATCCCTCCTATTCTCTTTCTGAGTCTCTTAAAATCTGCCTTTCTAAAATCTAACCTTGAAGTTTGAGTCTTCACATGTCTTCCTCCTCTAGTTATCCAAAATTCTATAATAGCATGATCGCTGCCTCCTAGGGTCCCAGCCACCTTTACCTCCTCAACAATTTCCTCCCTGTTTATAAGGATTAGATCCAAAGTTCTGGTTCTCAGTGAGTGCAGACAGTGCATTACATCTGGTTCTCAGTGAGTACAGACAGTACATTATATCTGGTTTTCAGTGAGTGCAGACCGTGCATTATATCTGGTTCTCAGTGAGTGCAGACAGTACATTACATCTGGTTTTCAGTGAGTGCAGACAGTGCATTATATCTGGTTTTCAGTGAGTACAGACAGTACATTATATCTGTCTCTCAGTGAGTGCAGACAGTACATTATATCTGGTTCTCAGTGAGTGCAGGCAGTACATTATATCTGGTTCTCAGTGAGTACAGTCAGTACATTATATCTGATTCTCAGTGAGTGCAGACAGTACATTATATCTGGTTTTCAGTGAGTGTAGACAGTACATTATATCTGGTTTTCAGTGAGTGCAGACAGTACATTATATCTGGTTTTCAGTGAGTGCAGACAGTACATTATATCTGGTTTTCAGTGAGTACAGACAGTACAATATATCTGGTTCTCAGTGAGTGCAGACAGTACATTATATCTGGTTTTCAGTGAGTGCAGACCGTGCATTATATCTGGTTCTCAGTGAGTGCAGACAGTACAGTACATCTGGTTTTCAGTGAGTGCAGACAGTGCATTATATCTGGTTTTCAGTGAGTACAGACAGTACATTATATCTGTCTCTCAGTGAGTGCAGACAGTACATTATATCTGGTTCTCAGTGAGTGCAGGCAGTACATTATATCTGGTTCTCAGTGAGTACAGTCAGTACATTATATCTGATTCTCAGTGAGTGCAGACAGTACATTATATCTGGTTCTCAGTGAGTGCAGACAGTACATTATATCTGGTTCTCAGTGAGTGCAGACAGTACATTATATCTGGTTCTCAGTGAGTGCAGACAGTACATTATATCTGGTTCTCAGTGAGTGCAGACAGTACATTATATCTGGTTCTCAGTGAGTGCAGACAATACATTATATCTGGTTTTCAGTGAGTACAGACAGTGCATTATATCTGGTTCTCAGTGAGTGCAGACAGTACATTATATCTGGTTCTCAGTGAGTGCAGACAGTACATTATATCTGGTTTTCAGTGAGTGTAGACAGTACATTATATCTGGTTTTCAGTGAGTGCAGACAGTACATTATATCTGGTTCTCAGTGAGTTCAGACAGTATATTATATCTGGTTCTCAGTGAGTACAGACAGTACATTATATCTGGTTTTCAGTGAGTGTAGACAGTACATTATATCTGGTTTTCAGTGAGTGTAGACAGTACATTATATCTGGTTTTCAGTGAGTGCAGACAGTACATTATATCTGGTTTTCAGTGAGTGCAGACAGTACATTATATCTGGTTCTCAGTGAGTGCAGACAGTACATTATATCTGGTTTTCAGTGAGTGCAGACAGTACATTATATCTGGTTCTCAGTGAGTGCAGACAGTACATTATATCTGGTTCTCAGTGAGTGCAGACAGTACATTATATTTGGTTCTCAGTGAGTGCAGACAGTATATTATATCTGGTTCTCAGTGAGTGCAGACAGTACATTATATCTGGTTTTCAGTGAGTGTAGACAGTACATTATATCTGGTTTTCAGTGAGTACAGTCAGTACATTATATCTGATTCTCAGTGAGTGCAGACAGTACATTATATCTGGTTCTCAGTGAGTGCAGACAGTACATTATATCTGGTTCTCAGTGAGTGCAGACAGTACATTATATCTGGTTCTCAGTGAGTGCAGACAGTACATTATATCTGGTTCTCAGTGAGTACAGACAGTACATTATATCTAGTTCTCAGTGAGTACAGACAGTACATTATATCTAGTTCTCAGTGAGAGCAGACAGTACATTATATCTGGTTCTCAGTGAGTACAGACAGTATATTATATCTGGTTCTCAGTGAATGCAGACAGTACATTATATCTGGTTCTCAGTGAGTACAGAGAATACATTATATCTGGTTCTCAGTGAGTGCAGACAGTACATTATATCAGGCTCTCAGTGAGTGCAGACAGTACATTATATCTGGTTCTCAGTGAATGCAGACAGTACATTATATCTGGTTCTCAGTGCAGACAGTATATTATATCTGGTTCTCAGTGAGTGCAGACAGTACATTATATCTGGTTCTCAGTGAGTGCAGACAGTACATTATATCAGGCTCTCAGTGAGTGCAGACAGTACATTATATCGGGTTATAAGTGAGTGCAGACAGTACATTATATCTTGTTCTCAGTGAGCGCAGACAGTACATCATATCTGGTTCTCAGTGAGTGCAGACAGTACATTATATCTGGTTCTCAGTGAGTACAGACAGTACATCATATCGGGTTCTCAGTGAGTGCAGACAGTACATTATATCTGGTTCTCAGTGAGTACAGACAGTACATCATATCTGGTTCTCAGTGAGTGCAGACAGTACATTATATCTGGTTTTCAGTGAGAGCAGACAGTATATTATATCTGGTTCTCAGTGAGTGCAGACAATACATTATATCTGGTTTTCAGTGAGTACAGACAGTGCATTATATCTGGTTTTCAGTGAGTGCAGACAGTACATTATATCTGGTTTTCAGTGAGTACAGACAGCACATTATATCTGGTTCTCAGTGAGTGCAGACAGTACATTATATCTGGTTCTCAGTGAGTGCAGACAGTATATTATATCTAGTTTTCAGTGAGTGCAGACAGTACATTATATCTGGTTTTCAGTGAGTGCAGACAGTACATTATATCTGGTTTTCAGTTAGTGCAGGCAGTACATTATATCGGGTTCTCAGTGAGAGCAGACAGTACATTATATCTGGTTCTCAGTGAGTGCAGACAGTACATTATATCTGATTCTCAGTGAGTGCAGACAGTACATTATATCTGGTTCTCAGTGAGTACAGACAGTACATTATATCGGGTTCTCAGTGAGTGCAGACAGTACATTATGCTTTGAGCAGGGGGTTGGACCAGATGACCCAGGAGGTCCCTTCCAACTCTACCATTCTATGATTCTATGATTCTATGATATCTGGTTATCAGTGAGTGCAGACAGTACATTATATCAGGCTCTCAGTGAGTGCAGACAGTACATTATATCGGGTTCTCAGTGAGTGCAGACAGTACATTATATCTGGTTATCAGTGAGTGCAGACAGTACATTATATCTTGTTCTCAGTGAGTGCAGACAGTACATTATATCTGGTTCTCAGTGAGTGCAGACAGTACATTATATCTGGTTTTCAGTGAGTGCAAACAGTACATTATATCTGGTTTTCAGCGAGTGCAGACAGTACATTTTATCAGGTTCTCAGTGAGTGCAGACAGTATATTATATCTGGTTCTCAGTGAGTGCAGACAGTACATTATATCGGGTTCTCAGTGAGTGCAGACAGTACATTATATCGGGTTCTCAGTGAGTGCAGACAGTACATTATATCTGGTTCTCAGTGAGTACAGACAGTACATTATATCTGGTATTCAGTGAGTGCAGACAGTACATTATATCTGGTTCTCAGTGAGTGCAGACAGTACATTATATCTGGTTTTCAGTGAGTGTAGACAGTACATTATATCTGGTTCTCAGTGAGTGCAGACAGTACATTATATCTGGTTCTCAGTGAGTGTAGACACTACATTATATCTGGTTTTCAGTGAGTGCAGACAGTATATTATATCTGGTTTTCAGTGAGTGCAGACAGTACATTATATCTGGTTATCAGTGAGTGTAGACAGTACATTATATCTGGTTCTCAGTGAGTACAGACAGTACATTATATCTGGTTTTCAGTGAGTGCAGACAGCACATTATATCTGGTTTTCAGTGAGTGCAGGCAGTACATTGTATCTGGTTCTCAGAGAGTGTAGACAGTACATTATATCTGGTTTTCAGTGAGTGCAGGCAGTACATTGTATCTGGTTCTCAGAGAGTGTAGACAGTACATTATATCTTGTTCTCAGTGAGCGCAGACAGTACATCATATCTGGTTCTCAGTGAGTGCAGACAGTACATTATATCTGGTTTTCAGTGAGTACAGACAGTGCATTATATCTGATTCTCAGTGAGTGTAGACAGTATATTATATCTGGTTTTCAGTGAGTGCAAGGAAGTACATTGTATCTGGTTCTCAGAGAGTGTAGACAGTACATTATATCTTGTTCTCAGTGAGCGCAGACAGTACATCATATCGGGTTCTCAGTGAGTGCAGACAGTACATTATATCTGGTTCTCAGTGAGTACAGACAGTACATCATATCTGGTTCTCAGTGAGTGCAGACAGTACATTATATCTGGTTTTCAGTGAGAGCAGACAGTATATTATATCTGGTTCTCAGTGAGTGCAGACAATACATTATATCTGGTTTTCAGTGAGTACAGACAGTGCATTATATCTGGTTCTCAGTGAGTGCAGACAGTGCATTATATCTGGTTCTCAGTGAGTGCAGACAGTACATTATATCTGGTTTTCAGTGAGTGCAGACAGTACATCATATCTGGTTCTCAGTGAGTGCAGACAGTACATTATATCTGGTTCTCAGTGAGTGCAGACAGTACATTATATCTGGTTTTCAGTGAGTACAGACAGTGCATTATATCTGGTTCTCGGTGAGTGCAGACAGTACATTATATCTGGTTTTCAGTGAAAGCAGACAGTACATTATATCTGGTTTTCAGTAAGTGCAGACAGTGCATTATATCTGGTTCTCAGTGAGTGCAGACAGTACATTATATCTGGTTCTCAGTGAGTGCAGACAGTACATTATATCTGGTTTTCAGGGAGTACAGACAGTACATTATATCTGGTTTTCAGTGAGTTCAGACAGTACATTATATCTGGTTCTCAGAGAGTACAGACAGTACATTATATCTGATTCTCAGTGAGTGTAGACAGTACATTATATCTGGTTTTCAGTGAGAGCAGACAGTACATTATATCTGGTTTTCAGTGAGTTCAGACAGTACATTATATCTGATTCTCAGTGAGAGCAGACAGTACATTATATCTGGTTCTCAGTGAGTGCAGACAATACATTATATCTGGTTTTCAGTGAGTACAGACAGTACATTATATCTGGTTTTCAGTGAGTACAGACAGTGCATTATATCTGGTTCTCAGTGAGTGCAGACCGTACATTATATTGGTTCTCAGTGAGTGCAGACAGTACATTATATCTGGTTTTCAGTGAGTGCAGACAGTACATTATATCTGGTTCTCAGTGAGTGCAGACAGTACATTATATCTGGTTCTCAGTGAGTGCAGACAGTACATTATATCTGGTTTTCAGTGAGTGTAGACAGTACATTATATCTGGTTTTCAGTGAGTGCAGACAGTACATTATAATTGGTTTTCAGTGAGTGCAGCAGGCAAGTACATTGTATCTGGTTTTCAGTGAGTGCAGACAGTACATTACATCTGGTTCTCAGTGAGTGTAGACAGTACATTGTATCTGGTTCTCAGTGAGAGCAGACAGTGCATTATATCTGGTTTTCAGTGAGTGCAGACAGTACATTATATCTGGTTTTCAGTGAGTGCAGACAGCACATTATATCTGGTTTTCAGTGAGTGCAGACAGCACATTATATCTTGTTCTCAGTGAGTACAGACAGTACATTATATCTGGTTTTCAGTGAGTGCAGACAGTACATTATATCTGGTTTTCAGTGAGTGCAGACAGTACATTATATCTGGTTTTCAGTGAGTGCAGACAGCACATTATATCTGGTTTTCAGTGAGTGCAGACAGTACATTATATCTGGTTTTCAGTGAGTACAGACAGTACATTATATCTGGTTTTCAGTGAGTGCAGACAGCACATTATATCTGGTTTTCAGTGAGTGCAGACAGCACATTATATCTGGTTTTCAGTGAGTGCAGGCAGTACATTGTATCTGGTCCTCAGAGAGTGTAGACAGTACATTATATCAGGTATTCAGTGACTACAGACAGTATATTATATCTGGTTCTCAGTGAGTGCAGACAGTACATTATATCTGGTTCTCATTGAGTGCAGACAGTACATTGTATCTGGTTCTCAGAGAGTGTAGACAGTACATTATATCTTGTTCTCAGTGAGCGCAGACAGTACATTATATCTGGTTCTCAGTGACTACAGACATTGCATTATATCTGGTTTTCAGTGAGTGCAGACAGTACATCATATCTGGTTCTCAGTGACTACAGACATTGCATTATATCTGTTTTTCAGTGAGTGCAGACAGTACATTATATCTGGTTTTCAGTGAGAGCAGACAGTACATTATATCTGGTTTTCAGTGAGTACAGACAGTGCATTACATATGGTTCTCAGTGAGTGCAGACAGTACATTATATCTGGTTCTCAGTGAGTGCAGACAGTACATTATATCTGGTTCTCAGTGAGTGCAGACAGTACATTATATCTGGTTCTCAGTGAGTGCAGACAGTACATTATATCTGGTTCTCAGTGAGTGCAGACAGTACATTATATCTGGTTCTCAGTGAGTGCAGACAGTACATTATATCTGGTTTTCAGTGAGTGTAGACAGTACATTATATCTGGTTTTCAGTGAGTACAGACAGTACATTATATCTGGTTTTCAGTGAGTGCAGACAGTACATTATATCTGGTTCTCAGAGAGTGTAGACAGTACATTATATCTGGTTTTCAGTGAGTGCAGGCAGTACATTGTATCTGGTTCTCAGAGAGTGTAGACAGTACATTATATCGTGTTCTCAGTGAGCGCAGACAGTACATCATATCGGGTTCTCAGTGAGTGCAGACAGTACATTATATCGGGTTCTCAGTGAGTACAGACAGTACATCATATCTGGTTCTCAGTGAGTGCAGACAGTACATTATATCTGGTTTTCAGTGAGAGCAGACAGTACATTATATCTGGTTCTCAGTGAGTGCAGACAATACATTATATCTGGTTTTCAGTGAGTACAGACAGTGCATTATATCTGGTTCTCAGTGAGTGCAGACAGTACATTATATCTGGTTTTCAGTGAGTGCAGACAGTACATTATATCTGGTTCTCAGTGAGTGCAGACAGTACATTATATCTGGTTCTCAGTGAGTGCAGACAGTACATTATATCTGGTTTTCAGTGAAAGCAGACAGTACATTATATCTGGTTTTCAGTGAGTACAGACAGTGCATTATATCTGGTTCTCGGTGAGTGCAGACAGTACATTATATCTGGTTCTCAGTGAGTGCAGACAGTACATTATATCTGGTTTTCAGTGAGTGCAGACAGTACATAATATCTGGTTCTCAGTGAGTGCAGACAGTACATTATATCTGGTTCTCAGAGAGTGTAGACAGTACATTATATCTGGTTTTCAGTGAGTGCAGGCAGTACATTGTATCTGGTTCTCAGAGAGTGTAGACAGTACATTATATCTTGTTCTCAGTGAGCGCAGACAGTACATCATATCTGGTTCTCAGTGAGTACAGTCAGTACATTATATCTGATTCTCAGTGAGTGCAGACAGTACATTATATCTGGTTCTCAGTGAGTGCAGACAGTACATTATATCTGGTTCTCAGTGAGTGCAGACAGTACATTATATCTGGTTCTCAGTGAGTGCAGACAGTACATTATATCTGGTTCTCAGTGAGTACAGACAGTACATTATATCTAGTTCTCAGTGAGTACAGACAGTACATTATATCTAGTTCTCAGTGAGAGCAGACAGTACATTATATCTGGTTCTCAGTGAGTGCAGACAGTACATTATATCTGGTTCTCAGTGAGTACAGACAGTATATTATATCTGGTTCTCAGTGAATGCAGACAGTACATTATATCTGGTTCTCAGTGAGTACAGAGAGTACATTATATCTGGTTCTCAGTGAGTGCAGACAGTACATTATATCAGGCTCTCAGTGAGTGCAGACAGTACATTATATCTGGTTCTCAGTGAATGCAGACAGTACATTATATCTGGTTCTCAGTGCAGACAGTATATTATATCTGGTTCTCAGTGAGTGCAGACAGTACATTATATCTGGTTCTCAGTGAGTGCAGACAGTACATTATATCAGGCTCTCAGTGAGTGCAGACAGTACATTATATCGGGTTATAAGTGAGTGCAGACAGTACATTATATGTTGTTCTCAGTGAGCGCAGACAGTACATCATATCTGGTTCTCAGTGAGTGCAGACAGTACATTATATCTGGTTCTCAGTGAGTACAGACAGTACATCATATCGGGTTCTCAGTGAGTGCAGACAGTACATTATATCTGGTTCTCAGTGAGTACAGACAGTACATCATATCTGGTTCTCAGTGAGTGCAGACAGTACATTATATCTGGTTTTCAGTGAGAGCAGACAGTATATTATATCTGGTTCTCAGTGAGTGCAGACAATACATTATATCTGGTTTTCAGTGAGTACAGACAGTGCATTATATCTGGTTTTCAGTGAGTGCAGACAGTACATTATATCTGGTTTTCAGTGAGTACAGACAGCACATTATATCTGGTTCTCAGTGAGTGCAGACATTACATTATATCTGGTTCTCAGTGAGTGCAGACAGTATATTATATCTAGTTTTCAGTGAGTGCAGACAGTACATTATATCTGGTTTTCAGTGAGTGCAGACAGTACATTATATCTGGTTTTCAGTTAGTGCAGGCAGTACATTATATCGGGTTCTCAGTGAGAGCAGACAGTACATTATATCTGGTTCTCAGTGAGTGCAGACAGTACATTATATCTGATTCTCAGTGAGTGCAGACAGTACATTATATCTGGTTCTCAGTGAGTACAGACAGTACATTATATCGGGTTCTCAGTGAGTGCAGACAGTACATTATGCTTTGAGCAGGGGGTTGGACCAGATGACCCAGGAGGTCCCTTCCAACTCTACCATTCTATGATTCTATGATTCTATGATATCTGGTTATCAGTGAGTGCAGACAGTACATTATATCAGGCTCTCAGTGAGTGCAGACAGTACATTATATCGGGTTCTCAGTGAGTGCAGACAGTACATTATATCTGGTTATCAGTGAGTGCAGACAGTACATTATATCTTGTTCTCAGTGAGTGCAGACAGTACATTATATCTGGTTCTCAGTGAGTGCAGACAGTACATTATATCTGGTTTTCAGTGAGTGCAAACAGTACATTATATCTGGTTTTCAGCGAGTGCAGACAGTACATTTTATCAGGTTCTCAGTGAGTGCAGACAGTATATTATATCTGGTTCTCAGTGAGTGCAGACAGTACATTATATCGGGTTCTCAGTGAGTGCAGACAGTACATTATATCGGGTTCTCAGTGAGTGCAGACAGTACATTATATCTGGTTCTCAGTGAGTACAGACAGTACATTATATCTGGTATTCAGTGAGTGCAGACAGTACATTATATCTGGTTCTCAGTGAGTGCAGACAGTACATTATATCTGGTTTTCAGTGAGTGTAGACAGTACATTATATCTGGTTCTCAGTGAGTGCAGACAGTACATTATATCTGGTTCTCAGTGAGTGTAGACACTACATTATATCTGGTTTTCAGTGAGTGCAGACAGTATATTATATCTGGTTTTCAGTGAGTGCAGACAGTACATTATATCTGGTTATCAGTGAGTGTAGACAGTACATTATATCTGGTTCTCAGTGAGTACAGACAGTACATTATATCTGGTTTTCAGTGAGTGCAGACAGTACATTATATCTGGTTTTCAGTGAGTGCAGACAGCACATTATATCTGGTTTTCAGTGAGTGCAGGCAGTACATTGTATCTGGTTCTCAGAGAGTGTAGACAGTACATTATATCTGGTTTTCAGTGAGTGCAGGCAGTACATTGTATCTGGTTCTCAGAGAGTGTAGACAGTACATTATATCTTGTTCTCAGTGAGCGAAGACAGTACATCATATCTGGTTCTCAGTGAGTGCAGACAGTACATTATATCTGGTTTTCAGTGAGTACAGACAGTGCATTATATCTGATTCTCAGTGAGTGTAGACAGTATATTATATCTGGTTTTCAGTGAGTGCAAGGAAGTACATTCTATCTGGTTCTCAGAGAGTGTAGACAGTACATTATATCTTGTTCTCAGTGAGCGCAGACAGTACATCATATCGGGTTCTCAGTGAGTGCAGACAGTACATTATATCTGGTTCTCAGTGAGTACAGACAGTACATCATATCTGGTTCTCAGTGAGTGCAGACAGTACATTATATCTGGTTTTCAGTGAGAGCAGACAGTATATTATATCTGGTTCTCAGTGAGTGCAGACAATACATTATATCTGGTTTTCAGTGAGTACAGACAGTGCATTATATCTGGTTCTCAGTGAGTGCAGACAGTGCATTATATCTGGTTCTCAGTGAGTGCAGACAGTACATTATATCTGGTTTTCAGTGAGTGCAGACAGTACATCATATCTGGTTCTCAGTGAGTGCAGACAGTACATTATATCTGGTTCTCAGTGAGTGCAGACAGTACATTATATCTGGTTTTCAGTGAGTACAGACAGTGCATTATATCTGGTTCTCGGTGAGTGCAGACAGTACATTATATCTGGTTTTCAGTGAAAGCAGACAGTACATTATATCTGGTTTTCAGTAAGTGCAGACAGTGCATTATATCTGGTTCTCAGTGAGTGCAGACAGTACATTATATCTGGTTCTCAGTGAGTGCAGACAGTACATTATATCTGGTTTTCAGGGAGTACAGACAGTACATTATATCTGGTTTTCAGTGAGTGCAGACAGTACATTATATCTGATTCTCAGTGAGTGTAGACAGTACATTATATCTGGTTTTCAGTGAGAGCAGACAGTACATTATATCTGGTTTTCAGTGAGTTCAGACAGTACATTATATCTGATTCTCAGTGAGAGCAGACAGTACATTATATCTGGTTCTCAGTGAGTGCAGACAATACATTATATCTGGTTTTCAGTGAGTACAGACAGTACATTATATCTGGTTTTCAGTGAGTACAGACAGTGCATTATATCTGGTTCTCAGTGAGTGCAGACCGTACATTATATTGGTTCTCAGTGAGTGCAGACAGTACATTATATCTGGTTTTCAGTGAGTGCAGACAGTACATTATATCTGGTTCTCAGTGAGTGCAGACAGTACATTATATCTGGTTCTCAGTGAGTGCAGACAGTACATTATATCTGGTTTTCAGTGAGTGTAGACAGTACATTATATCTGGTTTTCAGTGAGTGCAGACAGTACATTATAATTGGTTTTCAGTGAGTGCAGCAGGCAAGTACATTGTATCTGGTTTTCAGTGAGTGCAGACAGTACATTACATCTGGTTCTCAGTGAGTGTAGACAGTACATTGTATCTGGTTCTCAGTGAGAGCAGACAGTGCATTATATCTGGTTTTCAGTGAGTGCAGACAGTACATTATATCTGGTTTTCAGTGAGTGCAGACAGCACATTATATCTGGTTTTCAGTGAGTGCAGACAGCACATTATATCTTGTTCTCAGTGAGTACAGACAGTACATTATATCTGGTTTTCAGTGAGTGCAGACAGTACATTATATCTGGTTTTCAGTGAGTGCAGACAGTACATTATATCTGTTTTTCAGTGAGTGCAGACAGCACATTATATCTGGTTTTCAGTGAGTGCAGACAGTACATTATATCTGGTTTTCAGTGAGTACAGACAGTACATTATATCTGGTTTTCAGTGAGTGCAGACAGCACATTATATCTGGTTTTCAGTGAGTGCAGACAGCACATTATATCTGGTTTTCAGTGAGTGCAGGCAGTACATTGTATCTGGTCCTCAGAGAGTGTAGACAGTACATTATATCAGGTATTCAGTGACTACAGACAGTATATTATATCTGGTTCTCAGTGAGTGCAGACAGTACATTATATCTGGTTCTCATTGAGTGCAGACAGTACATTGTATCTGGTTCTCAGAGAGTGTAGACAGTACATTATATCTTGTTCTCAGTGAGCGCAGACAGTACATTATATCTGGTTCTCAGTGACTACAGACATTGCATTATATCTGGTTTTCAGTGAGTGCAGACAGTACATTATATCTGGTTTTCAGTGAGAGCAGACAGTACATTATATCTGGTTTTCAGTGAGTACAGACAGTGCATTACATATGGTTCTCAGTGAGTGCAGACAGTACATTATATCTGGTTCTCAGTGACTACAGACATTGCATTATATCTGTTTTTCAGTGAGTGCAGACAGTACATTATATCTGGTTTTCAGTGAGAGCAGACAGTACATTATATCTGGTTTTCAGTGAGTACAGACAGTGCATTACATATGGTTCTCAGTGAGTGCAGACAGTACATTATATCTGGTTCTCAGTGAGTGCAGACAGTACATTATATCTGGTTCTCAGTGAGTGCAGACAGTACATTATATCTGGTTCTCAGTGAGTGCAGACAGTACATTATATCTGGTTCTCAGTGAGTGCAGACAGTACATTATATCTGGTTCTCAGTGAGTGCAGACAGTACATTATATCTGGTTTTCAGTGAGTGTAGACAGTACATTATATCTGGTTTTCAGTGAGTACAGACAGTACATTATATCTGGTTTTCAGTGAGTGCAGACAGTACATTATATCTGGTTCTCAGAGAGTGTAGACAGTACATTATATCTGGTTTTCAGTGAGTGCAGGCAGTACATTGTATCTGGTTCTCAGAGAGTGTAGACAGTACATTATATCTTGTTCTCAGTGAGCGCAGACAGTACATCATATCTGGATCTCAGTGAGTGCAGACAGTACATTATATCTGGTTTTCAGTGAGTACAGACAGTGCATTATATCTGATTCTCAGTGAGTGTAGACAGTATATTATATCTGGTTTTCAGTGAGTGCAGGCAGTACATTGTATCTGGTTCTCAGAGAGTGTAGACAGTACATTATATCGTGTTCTCAGTGAGCGCAGACAGTACATCATATCGGGTTCTCAGTGAGTGCAGACAGTACATTATATCGGGTTCTCAGTGAGTACAGACAGTACATCATATCTGGTTCTCAGTGAGTGCAGACAGTACATTATATCTGGTTTTCAGTGAGAGCAGACAGTACATTATATCTGGTTCTCAGTGAGTGCAGACAATACATTATATCTGGTTTTCAGTGAGTACAGACAGTGCATTATATCTGGTTCTCAGTGAGTGCAGACAGTACATTATATCTGGTTTTCAGTGAGTGCAGACAGTACATTATATCTGGTTCTCAGTGAGTGCAGACAGTACATTATATCTGGTTCTCAGTGAGTGCAGACAGTACATTATATCTGGTTTTCAGTGAAAGCAGACAGTACATTATATCTGGTTTTCAGTGAGTACAGACAGTGCATTATATCTGGTTCTCAGTGAGTGCAGACAGTACATTATATCTGGTTCTCAGTGAGTGCAGACAGTACATTATATCTGGTTTTCAGTGAGTGCAGACAGTACATAATATCTGGTTCTCAGAGAGTGCAGACAGTACATTATATCTGGTTCTCAGAGAGTGTAGACAGTACATTATATCTGGTTTTCAGTGAGTGCAGGCAGTACATTGTATCTGGTTCTCAGAGAGTGTAGACAGTACATTATATCTTGTTCTCAGTGAGCGCAGACAGTACATCATATCTGGTTCTCAGTGAGTGCAGACAGTACATTATATCTGGATCTCAGTGAGTGCAGACAGTACATTATATCTGGTTCTCAGTGAGTGCAGACAGTACATTATATCTGGTTTTCAGTGAGTGCAGACAGTACATTATATCTGGTTTTCAGTGAGTGTAGACAGTACATTATATCTGGTTTTCAGTGAGTACAGACAGTACATTATATCTGGTTTTCAGTGAGTGCAGACAGTACATTATATCTGGTTTTCAGTGAGTGCAGACAGCACATTATATCCGGTTTTCAGTGAGTGCAGGCAGTACATTGTATCTGGTTCTCAGAGAGTGTAGACAGTACATTATATCTGGTTTTCAGTGAGTGCAGGCAGTACATTGTATCTGGTTCTCAGAGAGTGTAGACAGTACATTATATCTTGTTCTCAGTGAGCGCAGACAGTAAATCATATCTGGTTCTCAGTGAGTGCAGACAGTACATTATATCTGGTTTTCAGTGAGTACAGACAGTGCATTATATCTGATTCTCAGTGAGTGTAGACAGTATATTATATCTGGTTTTCAGTGAGTGCAGGCAGTACATTGTATCTGGTTCTCAGAGAGTGTAGACAGTACATTATATCTTGTTCTCAGTGAGCGCAGACAGTACATTATATCGGGTTCTCAGTGAGTGCAGACAGTACATTATATCTGGTTCTCAGTGAGTACAGACAGTACATCATATCTGGTTCTCAGTGAGTGCAGACAGTACATTATATCTGGTTTTCAGTGAGAGCAGACAGTACATTATATCTGGTTCTCAGTGAGTGCAGACAATCCATTATATCTGGTTTTCAGTGAGTACAGACAGTGCATTATATCTGGTTCTCAGTGAGTACAGACAGTGCATTATATCTGGTTCTCAGTGAGTGCAGACAGTACATTATATCTGGTTTTCAGTGAGTACAGACAGTACATTATATCTTGTTCTCAGTGAGTGCAGACAGTACATCATATCTGGTTCTCAGTGAGTGCAGACAGTACATTATATCTGGTTTTCAGTGAGTGCAGACAGTACATTATATCTGGTTCTCAGGGAGTACAGACAGTGCATTATATCTGGTTCTCAGTGACTGCAGACAATACATTATATCTGGTTTTCAGTGAGTACAGACAGTGCATTATATCTGGTTCTCAGTGAGTGCAGACAGTACATTATATCTGGTTTTCAGTGAAAGCAGACAGTACATTATATCTGGTTTTCAGTGAGTACAGACAGTGCATTATATCTGGTTTTCAGTGAGTGCAGACAGTACATTATATCTGGTTCTCAGTGAGTGCAGACAGTACATTATATCTGGTTTTCAGTGAGTGCAGACAGTACATTATATCTGGTTTTCAGTGAAAGCAGACAGTACATTATATCTGGTTTTCAGTGAAAGCAGACAGTACATTATATCTGGTTTTCAGTGAGTACAGACAGTGCATTATATCTGGTTTTCAGTGAGTGCAGACAGCACATTATATCTGGTTTTCAGTGAGTGCAGGCAGTACATTGTATCTGGTCCTCAGAGAGTGTAGACAGTACATTATATCAGGTATTCAGTGACTACAGACAGTATATTATATCTGGTTCTCAGTGAGTGCAGACAGTACATTATATCTGGTTCTCATTGAGTGCAGACAGTACATTGTATCTGGTTCTCAGAGAGTGTAGACAGTACATTATATCTTGTTCTCAGTGAGCGCAGACAGTACATTATATCTGGTTCTCAGTGACTACAGACATTGCATTATATCTGGTTTTCAGTGAGTGCAGACAGTACATCATATCTGGTTCTCAGTGACTACAGACATTGCATTATATCTGTTTTTCAGTGAGTGCAGACAGTACATTATATCTGGTTCTCAGTGAGTGCAGACAGTACATTATATCTGGTTTTCAGTGAGAGCAGACAGTACATTATATCTGGTTTTCAGTGAGTACAGACAGTGCATTACATATGGTTCTCAGTGAGTGCAGACAGTACATTATATCTGGTTCTCAGTGAGTGCAGACAGTACATTATATCTGGTTCTCAGTGAGTGCAGACAGTACATTATATCTGGTTCTCAGTGAGTGCAGACAGTACATTATATCTGGTTCTCAGTGAGTGCAGACAGTACATTATATCTGGTTCTCAGTGAGTGCAGACAGTACATTATATCTGGTTTTCAGTGAGTGTAGACAGTACATTATATCTGGTTTTCAGTGAGTACAGACAGTACATTATATCTGGTTTTCAGTGAGTGCAGACAGTACATTATATCTGGTTCTCAGAGAGTGTAGACAGTACATTATATCTGGTTTTCAGTGAGTGCAGGCAGTACATTGTATCTGGTTCTCAGAGAGTGTAGACAGTACATTATATCTTGTTCTCAGTGAGCGCAGACAGTACATCATATCTGGATCTCAGTGAGTGCAGACAGTACATTATATCTGGTTTTCAGTGAGTACAGACAGTGCATTATATCTGATTCTCAGTGAGTGTAGACAGTATATTATATCTGGTTTTCAGTGAGTGCAGGCAGTACATTGTATCTGGTTCTCAGAGAGTGTAGACAGTACATTATATCGTGTTCTCAGTGAGCGCAGACAGTACATCATATCGGGTTCTCAGTGAGTGCAGACAGTACATTATATCGGGTTCTCAGTGAGTACAGACAGTACATCATATCTGGTTCTCAGTGAGTGCAGACAGTACATTATATCTGGTTTTCAGTGAGAGCAGACAGTACATTATATCTGGTTCTCAGTGAGTGCAGACAATACATTATATCTGGTTTTCAGTGAGTACAGACAGTGCATTATATCTGGTTCTCAGTGAGTGCAGACAGTACATTATATCTGGTTTTCAGTGAGTGCAGACAGTACATTATATCTGGTTCTCAGTGAGTGCAGACAGTACATTATATCTGGTTCTCAGTGAGTGCAGACAGTACATTATATCTGGTTTTCAGTGAAAGCAGACAGTACATTATATCTGGTTTTCAGTGAGTACAGACAGTGCATTATATCTGGTTCTCAGTGAGTGCAGACAGTACATTATATCTGGTTCTCAGTGAGTGCAGACAGTACATTATATCTGGTTTTCAGTGAGTGCAGACAGTACATAATATCTGGTTCTCAGTGAGTGCAGACAGTACATTATATCTGGTTCTCAGAGAGTGTAGACAGTACATTATATCTGGTTTTCAGTGAGTGCAGGCAGTACATTGTATCTGGTTCTCAGAGAGTGTAGACAGTACATTATATCTTGTTCTCAGTGAGCGCAGACAGTACATCATATCTGGTTCTCAGTGAGTGCAGACAGTACATTATATCTGGATCTCAGTGAGTGCAGACAGTACATTATATCTGGTTCTCAGTGAGTGCAGACAGTACATTATATCTGGTTTTCAGTGAGTGCAGACAGTACATTATATCTGGTTTTCAGTGAGTGTAGACAGTACATTATATCTGGTTTTCAGTGAGTACAGACAGTACATTATATCTGGTTTTCAGTGAGTACAGACAGTACATTATATCTGGATCTCAGTGAGTGCAGACAGTACATTATATCTGGTTCTCAGTGAGTGCAGACAGTACATTATATCTGGTTTTCAGTGAGTACAGACAGTACATTATATCTGGTTTTCAGTGAGTGCAGACAGTACATTATATCTGGTTTTCAGTGAGTGCAGACAGCACATTATATCCGGTTTTCAGTGAGTGCAGGCAGTACATTGTATCTGGTTCTCAGAGAGTGTAGACAGTACATTATATCTGGTTTTCAGTGAGTGCAGGCAGTACATTGTATCTGGTTCTCAGAGAGTGTAGACAGTACATTATATCTTGTTCTCAGAGAGCGCAGACAGTAAATCATATCTGGTTCTCAGTGAGTGCAGACAGTACATTATATCGGGTTTTCAGTGAGTACAGACAGTGCATTATATCTGATTCTCAGTGAGTGTAGACAGTATATTATATCTGGTTTTCAGTGAGTGCAGGCAGTACATTGTATCTGGTTCTCAGAGAGTGTAGACAGTACATTATATCTTGTTCTCAGTGAGCGCAGACAGTACATTATATCGGGTTCTCAGTGAGTGCAGACAGTACATTATATCTGGTTCTCAGTGAGTACAGACAGTACATCATATCTGGTTCTCAGTGAGTGCAGACAGTACATTATATCTGGTTTTCAGTGAGAGCAGACAGTACATTATATCTGGTTCTCAGTGAGTGCAGACAATCCATTATATCTGGTTTTCAGTGAGTACAGACAGTGCATTATATCTGGTTCTCAGTGAGTACAGACAGTGCATTATATCTGGTTCTCAGTGAGTGCAGACAGTACATTATATCTGGTTTTCAGTGAGTACAGACAGTACATTATATCTTGTTCTCAGTGAGTGCAGACAGTACATCATATCTGGTTCTCAGTGAGTGCAGACAGTACATTATATCTGGTTTTCAGTGAGTGCAGACAGTACATTATATCTGGTTCTCAGGGAGTACAGACAGTGCATTATATCTGGTTCTCAGTGACTGCAGACAATACATTATATCTGGTTTTCAGTGAGTACAGACAGTGCATTATATCTGGTTCTCAGTGAGTGCAGACAGTACATTATATCTGGTTTTCAGTGAAAGCAGACAGTACATTATATCTGGTTTTCAGTGAGTACAGACAGTGCATTATATCTGGTTTTCAGTGAGTGCAGACAGTACATTATATCTGGTTCTCAGTGAGTGCAGACAGTACATTATATCTGGTTTTCAGTGAGTGCAGACAGTACATTATATCTGGTTTTCAGTGAAAGCAGACAGTACATTATATCTGGTTTTCAGTGAGTACAGACAGTGCATTATATCTGGTTCTCAGTGAGTGCAGACAGTACATTATATCTGGTTTTCAGTGAGTGGAGACAGTACATTATATCTGGTTCTCAGTGAGTGCAGACAGTACATTATATCTGGTTCTCAGTGAGTGCAGACAGTACATTATATCTGGTTCTCAGTGAGTGCAGACAGTACATTATATCTGGTTCTCAGTGAGTGCAGACAGTACATTATATCTGGTTTTCAGTGAGTGTAGACAGTACATTATATCTGGTTTTCAGTGAGTGCAGACAGCACATTATATCTGGTTTTCAGTGAGTGCAGGCAGTACATTATATCTTGTTCTCAGTGAGCGCAGACAGTACATCATATCTAGTTCTCAGTGAGTGCAGACAGTACATTATATCTGGTTCTCAGTGAGTGCAGACAATACATTATATCTGGTTTTCAGTGAAAGCAGACAGTACATTATATCTGGTTTTCAGTGAGTGCAGACAGTATATTATATCTGGTTCTCAGTGAGTGCAGACAGTACATTATATCTGGTTCTCAGTGAGTGCAGACAGTACATTATATCTGGTTTTCAGTGAGTGTAGACAGTACATTATATCTGGTTTTCAGTGAGTGCAGACAGTACATTATATCTGGTTCTCAGTGAGTTCAGACAGTATATTATATCTGGTTCTCAGTGAGTACAGACAGTACATTATATCTGGTTTTCAGTGAGTGTAGACAGTACATTATATCTGGTTTTCAGTGAGTGTAGACAGTACATTATATCTGGTTTTCAGTGAGTGCAGACAGTACATTATATCTGGTTTTCAGTGAGTGCAGACAGTACATCATATCTAGTTCTCAGTGAGTACAGACAGTGCATTATATCTGGTTCTCAGTGAGTGCAGACAATACATTATATCTGGTTTTCAGTGAAAGCAGACAGTACATTATATCTGGTTTTCAGTGAGTGCAGGCAGTACATTGTATCTGGTTCTCAGAGAGTGTAGACAGTACATTATATCTTGTTCTCAGTGAGTGCAGACAGTACATTATATCTGGTTCTCAGTGAGTGCAGACAGTATATTATATCTAGTTTTCATTGAGTGCAGACAGTACATTATATCTGGTTTTCAGTGAGTGCAGACAGTACATTATATCTGGTTTTCAGTTAGTGCAGGCAGTACATTATATCGGGTTCTCAGTGAGTGCAGACAGTACATTATATCTGATTCTCAGTGAGTGCAGACAGTACATTATATCTGATTCTCAGTGAGTGCAGACAGTACATTATATCTGGTTCTCAGTGAGTACAGACAGTACATTATATCGGGTTCTCAGTGAGTGCAGACAGTACATTATGCTTTGAGCAGGGGGTTGGACTAGATGACCCAGGAGGTCCCTTCCAACTCTACCATTCTATGATTCTATGATTCTATGATATCTGGTTCTCAGTGAGTGCAGACAGTACATTATATCGGGTTCTCAGTGAGTGCAGACAGTACATTATATCTGGTTATCAGTGAGTGCAGACAGTACATTATATCTTGTTCTCAGTGAGTGCAGACAGTACATTATATCTGGTTCTCAGTGAGTGCAGACAGTACATTATATCTGGTTTTCAGTGAGTGCAAACAGTACATTATATCTGGTTTTCAGCGAGTGCAGACAGTACATTTTATCAGGTTCTCAGTGAGTGCAGACAGTATATTATATCTGGTTCTCAGTGAGTGCAGACAGTACATTATATCGGGTTCTCAGTGAGTACAGACAGTACATTATATCTGGTATTCAGTGAGTGCAGACAGTACATTATATCTGGTTCTCAGTGAGTGCAGACAGTACATTATATCTGGTTTTCAGTGTGTGTAGACAGTACATTATATCAGGTTCTCAGTGAGTGCAGACAGTACATTATATCTGGTTCTCAGTGAGTGTAGACACTACATTATATCTGGTTTTCAGTGAGTGCAGACAGTGCATTATATCTGGTTTTCAGTGAGTGCAGACAGTACATTATATCTGGTTTTCAGTGAGTGCAGACAGTATATTATATATGGTTTTCAGTGAGTGCAGACAGTATATTATATCTGGTATTCAGTGAGTGCAGACAGTACATTATATCTGGTTATCAGTGAGTGCAGACAGTACATTATATCTGGTTCTCAGTGAGTACAGACAGTGCATTATATCTGGTTCTCAGTGAGTGCAGACAGTACATTATATCTGGTTTTCAGTGAGTGCAGACAGTATATTATATATGGTTTTCAGTGAGTGCAGACAGTATATTATATCTGGTTTTCAGTGAGTGCAGACAGTACATTATATCTGGTTATCAGTGAGTGCAGACAGTACATTATATCTGGTTCTCAGTGAGTACAGACAGTGCATTATATCTGGTTCTCAGTGAGTGCAGACAGTACATTATATCTGGTTCTCAGTGAGTGCAGACAGTACATTATATCTGGTTTTCAGTGAGTGCAGACAGTATATTATATCTGGTTCTCAGTGAGAGCAGACAGTACATTATATCTGGTTCTCAGTGAGTACAGACAGTGCATTATATCTGGTTCTCAGTGAGTGCAGACACTACATTATATCTGGTTTTCAGTGAGTGCAGACAGTATATTATATATGGTTTTCAGTGAGTGCAGACAGTATATTATATCTGGTTTTCAGTGAGTGCAGACAGTACATTATATCTGGTTATCAGTGAGTGCAGACAGTACATTATATCTGGTTCTCAGTGAGTACAGACAGTGCATTATATCTGGTTCTCAGTGAGTGCAGACAGTACATTATATCTGGTTCTCAGTGAGTGCAGACAGTACATTATATCTGGTTTTCAGTGAGTGCAGACAGTATATTATATCTGGTTCTCAGTGAGTGCAGACAGTACATTATTTCTGGTTCTCAGTGAGTACAGACAGTACATTATATCTGGTTTTCAGTGAGTGCAGACAGTATATTATATCTGGTTTTCAGTGAGTACAAACAGCACATTATATCTGGTTCTCAGTGAGTACAGACAGTACATTATATCTGGTTTTCAGTGAGTACAGACAGTATATTATATCTGGTTTTCAGTGAGTGCAGACAGTACATTATATCTGGTTTTCAGTGAGTACAGACAGCACATTATATCTGGTTCTCAGTGAGTGCAGACAGTACATTATATCTGGTTCTCAGTGAGTGCAGACAGTATATTATATCTGGTTTTCAGCGAGTGCAGACAGTACATTATATCTGGTTTTCAGTGAGTGCAGACAGTACATTATATCTGGTTTTCAGTTAGTGTAGGCAGTACATTATATCGGGTTCTCAGTGAGAGCAGACAGTACATTATATCTGGTTCTCAGTGAGTGCAGACAGTACATTATATCTGGTTCTCAGTGAGTGCAGACAGTACATTATATCTGGTTCTCAGTGAGTGCAGACAGTACATTATATCTGGTTCTCAGTGAGTGCAGACAGTACATTATATCAGGCTCTCAGTGAGTGCAGACAGTACACTATATCTGGTTCTCAGTGAATGCAGACAGTACATTATATCTGGTTCTCAGTGAGTGCAGACAGTACATTATATCTGATTCTCATTGAGTGCAGACAGTACATTATATCTGGTTCTCAGTGAGTACAGACAGTACATTATATCGGGTTCTCAGTGAGTGCAGACAGTACATTATATCTGGATATCAGTGAGTGCAGACAGTACATTATATCTGGTTCTCAGTGAGTGCAGACAGTACATTATATCTGGTTCTCAGTGAGTGCAGACAGTACATTATATCTGGTTTTCAGTGAGTGCAGACAGTACATTATATCTGGTTTTCAGCGAGTGCAGACAGTAAATTATATCAGGTTCTCAGTGAGTGCAGACAGTATATTATATCTGGTTCTCAGTGAGTGCAGACAGTACATTATATCGGGTTCTCAGTGAGTGCAGACAGTACATTATATCTGGTTCTCAGTGAGTACAGACAGTACATTATATCTGGTTTTCAGGGAGTACAGACACTAGATTATATCTGGTTTTCAGTGAGTGCAGACAGTATATTATATCTGGTTATCAGTGAGTGCAGACAGTACATTATATCTGGTTATCAGTGAGTGCAGACAGTACATTATATCTGGTTCTCAGTGAGTACAGACAGTACATTATATCTGGTTTTCAGTGAGTGCAGACAGCACATTATATCTGATTCTCAGTGAGTACAGACAGTATATTATATCTGGTTTTCAGTGAGTACAGACAGTACATTATATCTGGTTCTCAGTGAGTACAGACAGTATATTATCTGGTTTTCAGTGAGTGTAGACAGTACATTATATCTTGTTCTCAGTGAGTACAGACAGTACATTATATCTGGTTTTCAGTGAGTGCAGACAGTGCATTATATCTGGTTTTCAGTGAGTACAGACAGTACATTATATCTGGTTTTCAGTGAGTACAGACAGTATATTATATCTGGTTTTCAGTGAGTGTAGACAGTACATTATATCTGGTTTTCAGGGAGTACAGACAGTACATTATATCTGGTTTTCAGTGAGTGCAGACAGTGCATTATATCTGGTTCTCAGTGAGTGCAGACAGCACATTATATCTGGTTCTCAGTGAGTGCAGACAGTACATTATATCTGGTTCTCAGTGAGTACAGACAGTACATTATATCTGGTTCTCAGTGAGTGCAGACAGTGCATTATATCTGGTTCTCAGTGAGTACAGACAGTACATTATATCTGGTTCTCAGTGAGTACAGACAGTACATTATATCTGGTTCTCAGTGAGTGCAGACAGTACATTATATCTGGTTCTCAGTGAGTGCAGACAGTATATTATATCTGGTTTTCAGTGAGTGCAGACAATACATTATATCTGATTCTCAGTGAATACAGACAGTACATTATATCTGGTTCTCAGTGAGTGCAGACAGTACATTATATCTGGTTTTCAGTGAGTGCAGACAGTGCATTATATCTGGTTCTCAGTGAGTACAGACAGTACATTATATCTGGTTTTCAGGGAGTACAGACAGTACATTATATCTGGTTTTCAGTGAGTGCAGACAGTACATTATATCTGGTTCTCAGTGAGTACAGACAGTACATTATATCTGGTTTTCAGTGAGTGCAGACAGTACATTATATCTGGTTTTCAGTGAGTGCAGACAGTACATTATATCAGGTTCTCAGTGAGTACAGACAGTACATTATATCTGGTTCTCAGTGAGTACAGACAGTACATTATATCTGGTTCTCAGTGAGTACAGACAGTACATTATATCTGGTTTTCAGTGAGTGCAGACAGTACATTATATCAGGTTCTCAGTGAGTACAGACAGTACATTATATCTGGTTCTCAGTGAGAACAGACAGTACATTATATCTGGTTCTCAGTGAGTGCAGACATCACATTATATCTGGTTTTCAGTGAGTGCAGACAGTACATTATATCTGGTTTTCAGTGAGTACAGACAGTACATTATATCTGGTTTTCAGTGAGTACAGACAGTACATTATATCTGGTTTTCAGGGAGTACAGACAGTACATTATATCTGGTTTTCAGTGAGTGCAGACAGTACATTATATCTGGTTTTCAGGGAGTACAGACAGTACATTATATCTGGTTTTCAGGGAGTGCAGACAGTACATTATATCTGGTTCTCAGGGAGTACAGGCAGTACATTATATCTGGTTCTCAGTGAGTACAGACAGTACATTATATCTGGTTTTCAGTGAGTGCAGACAGTACATTATATCTGGTTTTCGGGGAGTACAGACAGTACATTATATCTGGTTTTCAGGGAGTACAGACAGTACATTATATCTGGTTCTCAGTGAGTGCAGACAGTACATTATATCTGGTTTTCAGTGAGTACAGACAGTACATTATATCTGGTTTTCAGTGAGTACAGACAGTACATTATATCTGGTTCTCAGTGAGTACAGACAGTACATTATATCTGGTTCTCAGTGAGTACAGACAGTACATTATATCTGGTTTTCAGTGAGTACAGACAGTACATTATATCTGGTTCTCAGTGAGTACAGACAGTACATTATATCTGGTTCTCAGTGAGTACAGACAGTACATTATATCTGGTTCTCAGTGAGTACAGACAGTACATTATATCTGGTTTTCAGTGAGTGCAGACAGTACATTATATCTGGTTTTCAGGGAGTACAGACAGTACATTATATCTGGTTTTCAGGGAGTGCAGACAGTACATTATATCTGGTTCTCAGGGAGTACAGGCAGTACATTATATCTGGTTCTCAGTGAGTACAGACAGTACATTATATCTGGTTTTCAGTGAGTGCAGACAGTACATTATATCTGGTTTTCAGGGAGTACAGACAGTACATTATATCTGGTTCTCAGTGAGTGCAGACAGTACATTATATCTGGTTTTCAGTGAGTACAGACAGTACATTATATCTGGTTTTCAGTGAGTACAGACAGTACATTATATCTGGTTCTCAGTGAGTACAGACAGTACATTATATCTGGTTTTCAGTGAGTGCAGACAGTACATTATATCTGGTTCTCAGTGAGTGCAGACAGTACATTATATCTGGTTTTCAGTGAGTACAGACAGTACATTATATCTGGTTCTCAGTGAGTACAGACAGTACATTATATCTGGTTATCTGGTTCTCCGTGAGTACAGACAGTACATTATATCTGGTTCTCAGTGAGTACAGACAGTACATTATATCTGGTTTTCAGGGAGTACAGACAGTACATTATATCTGGTTCTCAGGGAGTACAGGCAGTACATTATATCTGGTTCTCAGTGAGTACAGACAGTACATTATATCTGGTTCTCAGTGAGTACAGACAGTACATTATATCTGGTTCTCAGTGAGTACAGACAGTACATTATATCTGGTTTTCAGTGAGTGCAGACAGTACATTATATCTGGTTTTCAGGGAGTACAGACAGTACATTATATCTGGTTTTCAGTGAGTACAGACAGTACATTATATCTGGTTTTCAGTGAGTGCAGACAGTACATTATATCTGGTTTTCAGTGAGTGCAGACAGTACATTATATCTGGTTTTCAGTGAGTACAGACAGTACATTATATCTGGTTTTCAGTAAGTACAGACAGTACATTATATCTGGTTCTCAGTGAGTACAGACAGTACATTATATCTGGTTCTCAGTGAGTACAGACAGTACATTATATCTGGTTTTCAGTGAGTACAGACAGTACATTATATCTGGTTCTCAGTGAGTACAGACAGTAGATTATATCTGGTTCTCAGTGAGTACAGACAGTACATTATATCTGGTTTTCAGTGAGTGCAGACAGTACATTATATCTGGTTTTCAGGGAGTACAGACAGTACATTATATCTGGTTTTCAGGGAGTGCAGACAGTACATTATATCTGGTTCTCAGGGAATACAGGCAGTACATTATATCTGGTTCTCAGTGAGTACAGACAGTACATTATATCTGGTTTTCAGGGAGTACAGACAGTACATTATATCTGGTTTTCAGTGAGTACAGACAGTACATTATATCTGGTTCTCAGTGAGTGCAGACAGTACATTATATCTGGTTTTCAGTGAGTACAGACAGTACATTATATCTGGTTTTCAGTGAGTACAGACAGTACATTATATCTGGTTCTCAGTGAGTACAGACAGTACATTATATCTGGTTCTCAGTGAGTACAGACAGTACATTATATCTGGTTCTCAGTGAGTACAGACAGTACATTATATCTGGTTTTCAGGGAGTACAGACAGTACATTATATCTGGTTCTCAGGGAGTACAGGCAGTACATTATATCTGGTTCTCAGTGAGTACAGACAGTACATTATATCTGGTTTTCAGTGAGTGCAGACAGTACATTATATCTGGTTTTCAGGGAGTACAGACAGTACATTATATCTGGTTTTCAGTGAGTACAGACAGTACATTATATCTGGTTTTCATTGAGTGCAGACAGTACATTATATCTGGTTTTCAGTGAGTGCAGACAGTACATTATATCTGGTTTTCAGTGAGTACAGACAGTACATTATATCTGGTTTTCAGTGAGTAGAGACAGTACATTATATCTGGTTCTCAGTGAGTACAGACAGTACATTATATCTGGTTCTCAGTGAGTACAGACAGTACATTATATCTGGTTTTCAGGGAGTACAGACAGTACATTATATCTGGTTCTCAGGGAGTACAGACAGTACATTATATCTGGTTCTCAGTGAGTACAGACAGTACATTATATCTGGTTTTCAGTGAGTACAGACAGTACATTATATCTGGTTTTCAGTGAGTACAGACAGTACATTATATCTGGTTTTCAGTGAGTACAGACAGTACATTATATCTGGTTTTCAGTGAGTACAGACAGTACATTATATCTGGTTCTCAGTGAGTACAGACAGTACATTATATCTGGTTTTCAGTGAGTACAGACAGTACATTATATCTGGTTTTCAGTGAGTACAGACAGTACATTATATCTGGTTTTCAGTGAGTACAGACAGTACATTATATCTGGTTCTCAGTGAGTACAGACAGTACATTATATCTGGTTTTCAGTGAGTGCAGACAGTACATTATATCTGGTTTTCAGTGAGTACAGACAGTACATTATATCTGGTTCTCAGTGAGTGCAGACAGTACATTATATCTGGTTCTCAGTGAGTACAGACAGTACATTATATCTGGTTTTCAGTGAGTACAGACAGTACATTATATCTGGTTCTCAGTGAGTACAGACAGTACATTATATCTGGTTCTCAGTGAGTACAGACAGTACATTATATCTGGTTCTCAGTGAGTACAGACAGTACATTATATCTGGTTTTCAGGGAGTACAGACAGTACATTATATCTGGTTCTCAGGGAGTACAGGCAGTACATTATATCTGGTTCTCAGTGAGTACAGACAGTACATTATATCTGGTTTTCAGTGAGTGCAGACAGTACATTATATCTGGTTTTCAGGGAGTACAGACAGTACATTATATCTGGTTTTCAGTGAGTACAGACAGTACATTATATCTGGTTCTCAGTGAGTGCAGACAGTACATTATATCTGGTTTTCAGTGAGTACAGACAGTACATTATATCTGGTTCTCAGTGAGTACAGACAGTACATTATATCTGGTTCTCTGTGAGTACAGACAGTACATTATATCTGGTTTTCAGGGAGTACAGACAGTATATTATATCTGGTTCTCAGTGAGTACAGACAGTACATTATATCTGGTTCTCAGGGAGTACAGGCAGTACATTATATCTGGTTCTCAGTGAGTACAGACAGTACATTATATCTGGTTTTCAGTGAGTGCAGACAGTACATTATATCTGGTTTTCAGGGAGTACAGACAGTACATTATATCTGGTTTTCAGTGAGTACAGACAGTACATTATATCTGGTTTTCATTGAGTGCAGACAGTACATTATATCTGGTTTTCAGTGAGTGCAGACAGTACATTATATCTGGTTTTCAGTGAGTACAGACAGTACATTATATCTGGTTTTCAGTGAGTAGAGACAGTACATTATATCTGGTTCTCAGTGAGTACAGACAGTACATTATATCTGGTTCTCAGTGAGTACAGACAGTACATTATATCTGGTTTTCAGGGAGTACAGACAGTACATTATATCTGGTTCTCAGGGAGTACAGACAGTACATTATATCTGGTTCTCAGTGAGTACAGACAGTACATTATATCTGGTTTTCAGTGAGTACAGACAGTACATTATATCTGGTTTTCAGTGAGTACAGACAGTACATTATATCTGGTTTTCAGTGAGTACAGACAGTACATTATATCTGGTTTTCAGTGAGTACAGACAGTACATTATATCTGGTTCTCAGTGAGTACAGACAGTACATTATATCTGGTTTTCAGTGAGTACAGACAGTACATTATATCTGGTTTTCAGTGAGTACAGACAGTACATTATATCTGGTTTTCAGTGAGTACAGACAGTACATTATATCTGGTTCTCAGTGAGTACAGACAGTACATTATATCTGGTTTTCAGTGAGTGCAGACAGTACATTATATCTGGTTTTCAGTGAGTACAGACAGTACATTATATCTGGTTCTCAGTGAGTGCAGACAGTACATTATATCTGGTTCTCAGTGAGTACAGACAGTACATTATATCTGGTTTTCAGTGAGTACAGACAGTACATTATATCTGGTTCTCAGTGAGTACAGACAGTACATTATATCTGGTTCTCAGTGAGTACAGACAGTACATTATATCTGGTTCTCAGTGAGTACAGACAGTACATTATATCTGGTTTTCAGGGAGTACAGACAGTACATTATATCTGGTTCTCAGGGAGTACAGGCAGTACATTATATCTGGTTCTCAGTGAGTACAGACAGTACATTATATCTGGTTTTCAGTGAGTGCAGACAGTACATTATATCTGGTTTTCAGGGAGTACAGACAGTACATTATATCTGGTTTTCAGTGAGTACAGACAGTACATTATATCTGGTTCTCAGTGAGTGCAGACAGTACATTATATCTGGTTTTCAGTGAGTACAGACAGTACATTATATCTGGTTCTCAGTGAGTACAGACAGTACATTATATCTGGTTCTCTGTGAGTACAGACAGTACATTATATCTGGTTTTCAGGGAGTACAGACAGTACATTATATCTGGTTTTCAGTGAGTGCAGACAGTACATTATATCTGGTTTTCAGTGAGTACAGACAGTACATTATATCTGGTTTTCAGTGAGTACAGACAGTACATTATATCTGGTTCTCAGTGAGTACAGACAGTACATTATATCTGGTTCTCAGTGAGTACAGACAGTACATTATATCTGGTTTTCAGTGAGTACAGACAGTACATTATATCTGGTTCTCAGTGAGTACAGACAGTACATTATATCTGGTTCTCAGTGAGTACAGACAGTACATTATATCTGGTTTTCAGGGAGTACAGACAGTACATTATATCTGGTTCTCAGTGAGTACAGACAGTACATTATATCTGGTTTTCAGGGAGTACAGACAGTACATTATATCTGGTTCTCAGGGAGTACAGACAGTACATTATATCTGGTTCTCAGTGAGTACAGAGAGTACATTATATCTGGTTTTCAGTGAGTACAGACAGTACATTATATCTGGTTTTCAGAGAGTACAGACAGTACATTATATCTGGTTTTCAGTGAGTACAGACAGTACATTATATCTGGTTTTCAGTGAGTACAGACAGTACATTATATCTGGTTCTCAGTGAGTACAGACAGTACATTATATCTGGTTTTCAGTGAGTACAGACAGTACATTATATCTGGTTTTCAGTGAGTACAGACAGTACATTATATCTGGTTTTCAGTGAGTACAGACAGTACATTATATCTGGTTCTCAGTGAGTACAGACAGTACATTATATCTGGTTTTCAGTGAGTGCAGACAGTACATTATATCTGGTTTTCAGTGAGTACAGACAGTACATTATATCTGGTTTTCAGTGAGTACAGACAGTACATTATATCTGGTTCTCAGTGAGTACAGACAGTACATTATATCTGGTTCTCAGTGAGTACAGACAGTACATTATATCTGGTTCTCAGTGAGTACAGACAGTACATTATATCTGGTTTTCAGGGAGTAGAGACAGTACATTATATCTGGTTCTCAGGGAGTACAGGCAGTACATTATATCTGGTTCTCAGTGAGTACAGACAGTACATTATATCTGGTTTTCAGTGAGTGCAGACAGTACATTATATCTGGTTTTCAGGGAGTACAGACAGTACATTATATCTGGTTTTCAGTGAGTACAGACAGTACATTATATCTGGTTTTCATTGAGTGCAGACAGTACATTATATCTGGTTTTCAGTGAGTGCAGACAGTACATTATATCTGGTTTTCAGTGAGTACAGACAGTACATTATATCTGGTTTTCAGTGAGTACAGACAGTACATTATATCTGGTTCTCAGTGAGTACAGACAGTACATTATATCTGGTTCTCAGTGAGTACAGACAGTACATTATATCTGGTTTTCAGGGAGTACAGACAGTACATTATATCTGGTTCTCAGGGAGTACAGACAGTACATTATATCTGGTTCTCAGTGAGTACAGACAGTACATTATATCTGGTTTTCAGTGAGTACAGACAGTACATTATATCTGGTTTTCAGTGAGTACAGACAGTACATTATATCTGGTTTTCAGTGAGTACAGACAGTACATTATATCTGGTTTTCAGTGAGTACAGACAGTACATTATATCTGGTTCTCAGTGAGTACAGACAGTACATTATATCTGGTTTTCAGTGAGTACAGACAGTACATTATATCTGGTTTTCAGTGAGTACAGACAGTACATTATATCTGGTTTTCAGTGAGTACAGACAGTACATTATATCTGGTTCTCAGTGAGTACAGACAGTACATTATATCTGGTTTTCAGTGAGTGCTGACAGTACATTATATCTGGTTTTCAGTGAGTACAGACAGTACATTATATCTGGTTCTCAGTGAGTGCAGACAGTACATTATATCTGGTTCTCAGTGAGTACAGACAGTACATTATATCTGGTTTTCAGTGAGTACAGACAGTACATTATATCTGGTTCTCAGTGAGTACAGACAGTACATTATATCTGGTTCTCAGTGAGTACAGACAGTACATTATATCTGGTTCTCAGTGAGTACAGACAGTACATTATATCTGGTTTTCAGGGAGTACAGACAGTACATTATATCTGGTTCTCAGGGAGTACAGGCAGTACATTATATCTGGTTCTCAGTGAGTACAGACAGTACATTATATCTGGTTTTCAGTGAGTGCAGACAGTACATTATATCTGGTTTTCAGGGAGTACAGACAGTACATTATATCTGGTTTTCAGTGAGTACAGACAGTACATTATATCTGGTTCTCAGTGAGTGCAGACAGTACATTATATCTGGTTTTCAGTGAGTACAGACAGTACATTATATCTGGTTCTCAGTGAGTACAGACAGTACATTATATCTGGTTCTCTGTGAGTACAGACAGTACATTATATCTGGTTTTCAGGGAGTACAGACAGTACATTATATCTGGTTTTCAGTGAGTGCAGACAGTACATTATATCTGGTTTTCAGTGAGTACAGACAGTACATTATATCTGGTTTTCAGTGAGTACAGACAGTACATTATATCTGGTTCTCAGTGAGTACAGACAGTACATTATATCTGGTTCTCAGTGAGTACAGACAGTACATTATATCTGGTTTTCAGTGAGTACAGACAGTACATTATATCTGGTTCTCAGTGAGTACAGACAGTACATTATATCTGGTTCTCAGTGAGTACAGACAGTACATTATATCTGGTTTTCAGGGAGTACAGACAGTACATTATATCTGGTTCTCAGTGAGTACAGACAGTACATTATATCTGGTTTTCAGGGAGTACAGACAGTACATTATATCTGGTTCTCAGGGAGTACAGACAGTACATTATATCTGGTTCTCAGTGAGTACAGACAGTACATTATATCTGGTTTTCAGTGAGTACAGACAGTACATTATATCTGGTTTTCAGTGAGTACAGACAGTACATTATATCTGGTTTTCAGTGAGTACAGACAGTACATTATATCTGGTTTTCAGTGAGTACAGACAGTACATTATATCTGGTTCTCAGTGAGTACAGACAGTACATTATATCTGGTTTTCAGTGAGTACAGACAGTACATTATATCTGGTTTTCAGTGAGTACAGACAGTACATTATATCTGGTTTTCAGTGAGTACAGACAGTACATTATATCTGGTTCTCAGTGAGTACAGACAGTACATTATATCTGGTTTTCAGTGAGTGCAGACAGTACATTATATCTGGTTTTCAGTGAGTACAGACAGTACATTATATCTGGTTTTCAGTGAGTACAGACAGTACATTATATCTGGTTCTCAGTGAGTACAGACAGTACATTATATCTGGTTCTCAGTGAGTACAGACAGTACATTATATCTGGTTTTCAGGGAGTACAGACAGTACATTATATCTGGTTCTCAGGGAGTACAGACAGTACATTATATCTGGTTCTCAGTGAGTACAGACAGTACATTATATCTGGTTTTCAGTGAGTACAGACAGTACATTATATCTGGTTTTCAGTGAGTACAGACAGTACATTATATCTGGTTTTCAGTGAGTACAGACAGTACATTATATCTGGTTTTCAGTGAGTACAGACAGTACATTATATCTGGTTCTCAGTGAGTACAGACAGTACATTATATCTGGTTTTCAGTGAGTACAGACAGTACATTATATCTGGTTTTCAGTGAGTACAGACAGTACATTATATCTGGTTTTCAGTGAGTACAGACAGTACATTATATCTGGTTCTCAGTGAGTACAGACAGTACATTATATCTGGTTTTCAGTGAGTGCAGACAGTACATTATATCTGGTTTTCAGTGAGTACAGACAGTACATTATATCTGGTTCTCAGTGAGTGCAGACAGTACATTATATCTGGTTCTCAGTGAGTACAGACAGTACATTATATCTGGTTTTCAGTGAGTACAGACAGTACATTATATCTGGTTCTCAGTGAGTACAGACAGTACATTATATCTGGTTCTCAGTGAGTACAGACAGTACATTATATCTGGTTCTCAGTGAGTACAGACAGTACATTATATCTGGTTTTCAGGGAGTACAGACAGTACATTATATCTGGTTCTCAGGGAGTACAGGCAGTACATTATATCTGGTTCTCAGTGAGTACAGACAGTACATTATATGTGGTTTTCAGTGAGTGCAGACAGTACATTATATCTGGTTTTCAGGGAGTACAGACAGTACATTATATCTGGTTTTCAGTGAGTACAGACAGTACATTATATCTGGTTCTCAGTGAGTGCAGACAGTACATTATATCTGGTTTTCAGTGAGTACAGACAGTACATTATATCTGGTTCTCAGTGAGTACAGACAGTACATTATATCTGGTTCTCTGTGAGTACAGACAGTACATTATATCTGGTTTTCAGGGAGTACAGACAGTACATTATATCTGGTTTTCAGTGAGTGCAGACAGTACATTATATCTGGTTTTCAGTGAGTACAGACAGTACATTATATCTGGTTTTCAGTGAGTACAGACAGTACATTATATCTGGTTCTCAGTGAGTACAGACAGTACATTATATCTGGTTCTCAGTGAGTACAGACAGTACATTATATCTGGTTTTCAGGGAGGACAGACAGTACATTATATCTGGTTCTCAGGGAGTACAGACAGTACATTATATCTGGTTTTCAGGGAGTACAGACAGTACATTATATCTGGTTCTCAGGGAGTACAGACAGTACATTATATCTGGTTCTCAGTGAGTACAGACAGTACATTATATCTGGTTTTCAGTGAGTACAGACAGTACATTATATCTGGTTCTCAGTGAGTACAGACAGTACATTATATCTGGTTCTCAGTGAGTACAGACAGTACATTATATCTGGTTTTCAGGGAGTACAGACAGTACATTATATCTGGTTCTCAGTGAGTACAGACAGTACATTATATCTGGTTTTCAGGGAGTACAAACAGTACATTATATCTGGTTCTCAGGGAGTACAGACAGTACATTATATCTGGTTCTCAGTGAGTACAGACAGTACATTATATCTGGTTTTCAGTGAGTACAGACAGTACATTATATCTGGTTTTCAGTGAGTACAGACAGTACATTATATCTGGTTTTCAGTGAGTACAGACAGTACATTATATCTGGTTTTCAGTGAGTACAGACAGTACATTATATCTGGTTCTCAGTGAGTACAGACAGTACATTATATCTGGTTTTCAGTGAGTACAGACAGTACATTATATCTGGTTTTCAGTGAGTACAGACAGTACATTATATCTGGTTCTCAGTGAGTACAGACAGTACATTATATCTGGTTTTCAGTGAGTGCAGACAGTACATTATATCTGGTTTTCAGTGAGTACAGACAGTACATTATATCTGGTTCTCAGTGAGTGCAGACAGTACATTATATCTGGTTCTCAGTGAGTACAGACAGTACATTATATCTGGTTTTCAGTGAGTACAGACAGTACATTATATCTGGTTCTCAGTGAGTACAGACAGTACATTATATCTGGTTCTCAGTGAGTACAGACAGTACATTATATCTGGTTTTCAGGGAGTACAGACAGTACATTATATCTGGTTCTCAGGGAGTACAGGCAGTACATTATATCTGGTTCTCAGTGAGTACAGACAGTACATTATATCTGGTTTTCAGTGAGTGCAGACAGTACATTATATCTGGTTTTCAGGGAGTACAGACAGTACATTATATCTGGTTTTCAGTGAGTACAGACAGTACATTATATCTGGTTTTCATTGAGTGCAGACAGTACATTATATCTGGTTCTCAGTGAGTGCAGACAGTACATTATATCTGGTTTTCAGTGAGTGCAGACAGTACATTATATCTGGTTTTCAGTGAGTACAGACAGTACATTATATCTGGTTTTCAGTGAGTGCAGACAGTACATTATATCTGGTTTTCAGTGCGTACAGACAGTACATTATATCTGGTTCTCAGTGAGTACAGACAGTACATTATATCTGGTTTTCAGTGAGTGCAGACAGTACATTATATCTGGTTTTCAGTGAGTACAGACAGTACATTATATCTGGTTTTCAGTGAGTACAGACAGTACATTATATCTGGTTCTCAGTGAGTGCAGACAGTACATTATATCTGGTTTTCAGTGAGTACAGACAGTACATTATATCTGGTTCTCAGTGAGTACAGACAGTACATTATATCTGGTTCTCAGTGAGTACAGACAGTACATTATATCTGGTTTTCAGGGAGTACAGACAGTACATTATATCTGGTTCTCAGGGAGTACAGACAGTACATTATATCTGGTTCTCAGTGAGTACAGACAGTACATTATATCTGGTTTTCAGTGAGTACAGACAGTACATTATATCTGGTTTTCAGTTAGTACAGACAGTACATTATATCTGGTTTTCAGTGAGTACAGACAGTACATTATATCTGGTTTTCAGTGAGTACAGACAGTACATTATATCTGGTTCTCAGTGAGTACAGACAGTACATTATATCTGGTTTTCAGTGAGTACAGACAGTACATTATATCTGGTTTTCAGTGAGTACAGACAGTACATTATATCTGGTTCTCAGTGAGTACAGACAGTACATTATATCTGGTTTTCAGTGAGTGCAGACAGTACATTATATCTGGTTTTCAGTGAGTGCAGACAGTACATTATATCTGGTTTTCAGTGAGTACAGACAGTACATTATATCTGGTTCTCAGTGAGTACAGACAGTACATTATATCTGGTTTTCAGTGAGTACAGATAGTACATTATATCTGGTTTTCAGTGAGTACAGACAGTACATTATATCTGGTTCTCAGTGAGTGCAGACAGTACATTATATCTGGTTCTCAGTGAGTACAGACAGTACATTATATCTGGTTTTCAGTGAGTACAGACAGTACATTATATCTGGTTCTCAGTGAGTACAGACAGTACATTATATCTGGTTCTCAGTGAGTACAGACAGTACATTATATCTGGTTCTCAGTGAGTACAGACAGTACATTATATCTCGTTTTCAGGGAGTACAGACAGTACATTATATCTGGTTCTCAGGGAGTACAGGCAGTACATTATATCTGGTTCTCAGTGAGTACAGACAGTACATTATATCTGGTTTTCAGTGAGTGCAGACAGTACATTATATCTGGTTTTCAGTGAGTGCAGACAGTACATTATATCTGGTTCTCAGTGAGTACAGACAGTACATTATATCTGGTTTTCAGGGAGTACAGACAGTACATTATATCTGGTTCTCAGGGAGTACAGACAGTACATTATATCTGGTTTTCAGTGAGTACAGACAGTACATTATATCTGGTTTTCAGTGAGTACAGACAGTACATTATATCTGGTTTTCAGTGAGTACAGACAGTACATTATATCTGGTTTTCAGTGAGTACAGACAGTACATTATATCTGGTTCTCAGTGAGTACAGACAGTACATTATATCTGGTTTTCAGTGAGTACAGACAGTACATTATATCTGGTTTTCAGTGAGTACAGACAGTACATTATATCTGGTTTTCAGTGAGTACAGACAGTACATTATATCTGGTTCTCAGTGAGTACAGACAGTACATTATATCTGGTTTTCAGTGAGTACAGACAGTACATTATATCTGGTTTTCAGTGAGTACAGACAGTACATTATATCTGGTTTTCAGTGAGTACAGACAGTACATTATATCTGGTTTTCAGTGAGTACAGACAGTACATTATATCTGGTTCTCAGTGAGTGCAGACAGTACATTATATCTGGTTTTCAGTGAGTGCAGACAGTACATTATATCTGGTTTTCAGTGAGTACAGACAGTACATTATATCTGGTTCTCAGTGAGTGCAGACAGTACATTATATCTGGTTCTCAGTGAGTACAGACAGTACATTATATCTGGTTCTCAGTGAGTACAGACAGTACATTATATCTGGTTCTCAGTGAGTACAGACAGTACATTATATCTGGTACTCAGTGAGTGCAGAGACAGTTTCCTTTAAAATATCAAATCAAAATACATGACACGTACTATAGTTCATGAAAGTTGGGAGAAATAGTCGTCTTCTCATTCTTGACTTGAGTTTCGCCTGCCGGCTTCTTCTGGAGCGCAGCCTCACTATCTCATCATTTCACATATTCACATTATTTTTGTTTTCATCTTCTTTAAACTCATGAGAAAAAAAAAGTTTTTCAAAATTATTACCAAAAACATTAACCTAAGCTGTGTTTATTTATTTTACTCACTTATATAGCGCCATTAATTTCACTCCGTTTTACAGACATCATCACTGTCCCCAATGGGGCTCACAATCTATATTCCCTCTCAGTCTTTGGAGTGTGGGAGGAAACCCACACAAACACAGGGAGAACATAAAAACTCCTTGCAGATGTCGTCCTTGGTGGGATTTGAACTTAGTACCTCAGCGCTGCTAAGTTGCAGTGCTAACCACTGAGCCACCATACAGTGCTAACCACCGAGACACTGTGCCGCCATATTTCAATTGATCTACATATAGAAAGTATAGATACATATAAATAAGGACTTTGATTACTTTTCACGATTAGTTTACCTTTACAATTTCACTGTACATACATATATATATATACTAGATGGTGGCCGGATTCTAACGCATCAGGTATTATAGAATATGTATGGGGCCCACTGGGCGCAATCAGCAGAGCGGTGTTTAAATTTGGCGCCAATACTGCTATTACCCTTATTACTTGTACTATGTAGCCCCCCATTTGTTTTTATTATATCCAGGTATATACAAATTGTTTTACCTACTTGCAGCAGATACTTGTGTCTTTATAGGTTGTTTAGCGTCTTGTGTGAACAGTTACTAAGATCTGAATCTTGACCGGAGGTGGGGATCTATTAGGAGTGATATTCCGGGAATCTGCAGAGATCCCCTGTCTGTGTCCTGAGATCCATATTCCCAGGATGCCCTGCTCCCATCCTGTCCCCCATTATGGCGGGGGCCCTATATGATGAGATTATGACCTTACACGCGGCGTTTCCTCTCGTTTCCAGGGTTATGAAGTCATTCTAGTGAATCGCACTTTGTGGTCGGAGGTTTCATGTCAAACAGGAACAAATATCTGTGTGTGATAAAGCTGCGGCCCCATCACATCCTCCGCACCCGGCGGCTGGCGCTGCTCTCGGGGCGCACTGCTCCTGGCACCATTCCCCGGCAGAGTCACAGGTAGGAGGTAAATCTGCAGTAAATGCATTGATACATTGTTACATTGTTACATTTGTGGCAGATTCCGATCTATTGTAAACTCCATCTGTGTGAGCCGGATCCCATGAACCCATGAGATCTAATCCTGCTGGTGCTGAACGTCTCCTCCGCACCCGTCTGAGGTGGGATCATTATTAGCTTGGCAGCCATTGATTTCCAGTCCATGTGCAGGGATCACAGTGTAGGGATCACAGTGTAGGGATCTGTACTGCATACAATATATAGTGGTTGTGAGGCCGCGGCCCCACTATAAGTATTTTGTCAGTTTTCAGTCAGTATTTTTTCTCAGGAGTGGGAGCCAAAACCAGAAGTGGGTGATAAATGCAGAATTGGTAACTTGTTTCTATTATACTACTGCCCGGACCTTTGCCAGGACCTCTGCCCTGTCCTCTGCCCTGTCCTCTGCCCGGTCCTCTGCCCGGACCTCTGCCCTGTCCTCTGCCCGGTCCTCTGCCCTGTTCTCTGCCCTGTCCTCTGCCCGGTCCTCTGCCCGGTCCTCTGCCCTGTCCTCTGCACGATCCTCTGCCCTGTCCTCTGCCCGGTCCTCTGCCCTGTTCTCTGCCCGGTCCTCTGCCCTGTCCTCTGCCCGATCCTCTGCCGTGTCCTCTGCCCGGTCCTCTGCCCTGTTCTCTGCCCGGTCCTCTGCCCTGTTCTCTGCCCGGTCCTCTGCCCTGTCCTCTGCCCGGTCCTCTGCCCTGTCCTCTGCCCAGTCCTCTGCCCTGTTCTCTGCCCTGTCCTCTGCCCGGTCCTCTGCCCGGTCCTCTGCCCTGTCCTCTGCCCTGTCCTCTGCCCGGACCTTTGCCAGGACCTCTGCCTGGACCTCTGCCCGGTCCTCTGCCCTGTCCTCTGCTCGGACCTTTGCCAGGACCTCTGCCCGGACCTCTGCCCTGTCCTCTGCCCGGTCCTCTGCTCGGACCTCTGCCTGGACCTCTGCCCGGTCCTCTGCCCGGTCCTCTGCCCTGTCCTCTGCCCGGTCCTCTGCTCGGACCTCTGCCTGGACCTCTGCCCGGTCCTCTGCCCGGTCCTCTGCCTGGACCTCTGTCCGGACCTCTGTCTGGACCTCTGCTTGGACCTCTGCCCGGTCCTCAGCCCTGTCCTCAGCCCTGTCCTCAGCCCGGTCCTCTGCCCGGTCCTCTGCCTGGACCTCTGTCTGGACCTCTGTCTGGACCTCTGCTTGGACCTCTGCCCGGTCCTCAGCCCTGTCCTCTGCCCGGTCCTCTGCCCTGTCCTCTGCCCGGTCCTCTGCCCGGTCCTCTGCCCGGTCCTCTGCCCTGTCCTCTGCTTGGACCTCTGCCCGGTTCTTTGCCCTGTCCTCTGCCCAGTCCTCTGCCCTGTCCTTTGCCCGGACCTTTGCCAGGACCTCTGCCCAGACCTCTGCCCCGTCCTCTGCCCTGTCCTCTGCCCGGACCTTTGCCAGGACCTCTGCCTGGACCTCTGCCCGGTCCTCTGCCCTGTCCTCTGCTCGGACCTTTGCCAGGACCTCTGCCCGGACCTCTGCCCTGTCCTCTGCCCGGTCCTCTGCTCGGACCTCTGCCTGGACCTCTGCCCGGTCCTCTGCCCGGTCCTCTGCCCTGTCCTCTGCCCGGTCCTCTGCTCGGACCTCTGCCTGGACCTCTGCCCGGTCCTCTGCCCGGTCCTCTGCCTGGACCTCTGTCCGGACCTCTGTCTGGACCTCTGCTTGGACCTCTGCCCGGTCCTCAGCCCTGTCCTCAGCCCTGTCCTCAGCCCGGTCCTCTGCCCGGTCCTCTGCCTGGACCTCTGTCTGGACCTCTGTCTGGACCTCTGCTTGGACCTCTGCCCGGTCCTCAGCCCTGTCCTCTGCCCGGTCCTCTGCCCTGTCCTCTGCCCGGTCCTCTGCCCGGTCCTCTGCCCGGTCCTCTGCCCTGTCCTCTGCTTGGACCTCTGCCCGGTTCTTTGCCCTGTCCTCTGCCCAGTCCTCTGCCCTGTCCTTTGCCCGGACCTTTGCCAGGACCTCTGCCCAGACCTCTGCCCCGTCCTCTGCCCCGTCCTCTGCCCTGTCCTCTGGCGGGCCTCTGCCCGGACCTCTGTCCGGACCTCGCACGTCTGATGCAGAGACAATTACTTTTTGCCGGTCATTGAGGTCAGATCGCTCCTCTTTTATAAATTACTTTTTAATTCTCCTGTAACGAAACTATAGAGATTATTTATCGGACGGACGACGGTCACAATGTTTCCACTTCCCGTCTCCCGATTTCTGATCAGCGAGAACGAGCAAATCCAGAAGCTTTCAATAAAAAACAAGACGAAGCTTCATTCCCGGGCGGACATGCACTTTATCCGTCTGATGGATGTCTGTATACTCTGATAACTCTCCGGGTCGGTGGATTCAGGATTCCTTTTAGTTCTCCGTTGCTGCTCTGACAACTTTACTATTATTCATTGGAACTTTTCACATTAAATTCTTTTCTATTTTCATTGAATGCTCCTGTATCCCGAGACTCAATAATCCTGTTATTACGATGATGATCAGCGGAGACGGCGCTCATCTTTACCATGTTTGGGCTGATGGTGCTGACATGATCACTTCCCACTTACTCCCTTCTCTAGCACCTCGTGTCATTTTCTATCAGCTTTCCCTTATTATCCCAGTGATATCTACGACTTTCCTACCTTCCTGCACTCGGGGCCGGTATCCCGGGGGTAAGATTTGTATTTTCTCATCCTTTCTGTTCTTTATATGAAAATATCTTTATACAGTGAAATTCCCATCTATAACTCGTTTCCTCCTCACTTTCTTTCAGTCCCAATAAATTGCACAAAAGTTTCATGAAACCCATAAACTCCGATCCTGGGATCCGTTCCGGGATCTTTGAGGACGGACATGAGTTTGTTCTGACCTCGGCTCCTCATCACTTGGGATAGTTTCTGCCAGATTTTCATTTTTACTCCTGAGAACGTGGAATAAAGGATTATTACCAATAACAAGTTATCGTCTATCATTGAGGTAAGGGATAACTTGCTGATTGCTGGGACCGTGCTCGGCTCGATCCTGCAGCCCCCTGACAATGAATCTATGGGGGCTGCAGAGCCTCGTTCTCGTTCCAGAGCTCCGATCTCAGGATCACTGGGGGTCCCAGTGGTCGGACCACCAGTGATCAGCGAGTTATTCACTATCGCATTGATTGGTGGATACTTTGACTTTTTTGGGTAGAGCCCTTTACGGGGCCAATATTAGTTCTCACAGCCCTCGTCTTCCCTGGATGTGCAGCACTGTCTCAGGCTCTGTAGATTCAGTGTAAATCCGAAATAATAATAATAATAATCACCATCTAGTGGAATAATGGAATAAATCACTATTCTACAAGTGCCGCGCTAGAATGAAACCGCTGAGAATGTAGAGAAGAATCCTTGTATCAATCACTAAATAACTTCACTGAAAAACAGGTCAAAGGATCATGAAGCTCCCAATGATCGCCGGATCACTGATCACAGTCACCTATTGTAACTAATAAAGAGGAAAGATCAAGGCAGAGAATAAAATCATAAAGCGCAAAGTCCTAGAAAGTAATAAAAAGTCCTGTAAAGCGATGATGTGGTGACATTACAGCATAAAGTCCTCGAAAGGAAGGTAAAATGGTGCAAATAAATAATATAAATGTGTATAAACTGTATAAAGCTGCGGTATATATTATAGTATAAATAATATAAATGTGTATAAACTGTATAAAGCTACGGTATATATTATAGTATAAATAATATAAATGTGTATAAACTGTATAAAGCTGCGGTATATATTATAGTATAAATGATATAAATGTGTATAAACTGTATAAAGCTGCGGTATATATTATAGTATAAATGATATAAATGTGTATAAACTGTATAAAGCTGCGGTATATATTATAGTATAAATGATATAAATGTGTATAAACTGTATAAAGCTGCGGTATATATTATAGTATAAATGATATAAATGTGTATAAACTGTATAAAGCTGCGGTATATATTATAGTATAAATGATATAAATGTGTATAAACTGTATAAAGCTGCGGTATATATTATAGTATAAATGATATAAATGTGTATAAACTGTATAAAGCTGTGGTATATATTATAGTATAAATGATATAAATGTGTATAAACTGTATAAAGCTGCGGTATATATTATAGTATAAATAATATAAATGTGTATAAACTGTATAAAGCTACGGTATATATTATAGTATAAATGATATAAATGTGTATAAACTGTATAAAGCTGCGGTATATATTATAGTATAAATAATATAAATGTGTATAAACTGTATAAAGCTGCGGTATATATTATAGTATAAATGATATAAATGTGTATAAACTGTATAAAGCTGCGGTATATATTATAGTATAAATGATATAAATGTGTATAAACTGTATAAAGCTGCGGTATATATTATAGTATAAATGATATAAATGTGTATAAACTGTATAAAGCTGCGGTATATATTATAGTATAAATAATATAAATGTGTATAAACTGTATAAAGCTGCGGTATATATTATAGTATAAATGATATAAATGTGTATAAACTGTATAAAGCTGCGGTATATATTATAGTATAAATAATATAAATGTGTATAAACTGTATAAAGCTGCGGTATATATTATAGTATAAATAATATAAATGTGTATAAACTGTATAAAGCTGCGGTATATATTATAGTATAAATAATATAAATGTGTATAAACTGTATAAAGCTGCGGTATATATTATAGTATAAATGATATAAATGTGTATAAACTGTATAAAGCTGCGGTATATATTATAGTATAAATGATATAAATGTGTATAAACTGTATAAAGCTGCGGTATATATTATAGTATAAATGATATAAATGTGTATAAACTGTATAAAGCTGCGGTATATATTATAGTATAAATGATATAAATGTGTATAAACTGTATAAAGCTGCGGTATATATTATAGTATAAATGATATAAATGTGTATAAACTGTATGAAGCTGCGGTATATATTATAGTATAAATGATATAAATGTGTATAAACTGTATAAAGCTGCGGAATATATTATAGTATAAATGATATAGTGCAAAGTGATGGAAAGTAACGTAATACAGTTATAAGTATAATCTCATATCATGTAATATTATCTATATATATAATCGTCTTATCCCGTCTGTCTGTCTGTCCAGGAAATCCCGCGTCGCTCATTGGTCCGGCAGTGGCCAATCAGCGCCGCGGGATTTCTGAAAAAAGATGGCGGCCGTTAGCGGCTCATCTGCGGGACAGAGCTCAGCGGTGATGCTGCCAGGAGATGATCGGCGCGAGGCGCTCATCTCCCGACCGCCGGCAACGCTGACCTCCATGCAGCTAGGGTGTCAAGGGAGACCGGGGAGCGGCGCTGAGGGTCGGGATACTTCTGCTGCGAGCAGTCGCTCATGTTCCGGGTTCTCGCAGCGGAAGTAGCCGCACAGGCAGCGCCGCTCCCTGGTCCTCACCAATACGATTCGCTGATTGGTCGCGATCTCTCGCCGCGACCAATCACTGATCTTGGCCCAAAAGTTAAAACACCGCTGTGCTGATTGGTCGCGGCCGCTGCCCGCGACCAATCACCGATTTGGGCGCCACATTTAAATAGCGGCCGCGACCAATCACCGATGTTGACGCCAAATTTAAACAACGCTCTGCTGATTGGTCGCGGTTACCGGTCACGAATAATCAGCATTATTGGCGCCACATTTAAACACCGCTCTGCTGATTGGTCGCGGCCGTGACCAATCACCATTTTTGGCGCCAAATTTAAACACCGCTCTGCTAATTGCGCCCGGTCGGCCGCATACATATTCTAGAATACCCGATGCGTTAGAATCCGGCCACCATCTAGTATAGTATAACAGTGATACATAACAGAGATAAGAGATATCACGGAATAATAGAGTATATAAAGTCATATAATACAGTACAATGTAATGTAATAAAATCTATCTATATAATTGTCTTATCCCGCCTGTCTGTCTTTCTGTCTGTCTGTCTGTCCTGGAAATCCTGGGTCGCTGATTGGTACGGCCGCGGCCAATCAGCGACGCGGCATTTCAGAAAAACATGGCGGCCATTAGCGGCTCATGTGAGGCACGGAGGTCAGCGGCGATGCAGCCGGCTGCTCGCAGCATAAGTCCCCCGACCGCAGGCGCCGCTGACCTACATGCGGCTATCGTCGGAAGATCAGCGGCTACAGCCGCTTATCTCCCGAGGACAAGTGTGACGCCCCTCCCCTCCTCTCCCCTCACCTCCTTTCCTTTCCCCTCCTCTCCCCTCCCCTCCCCTCTCCTCCCGTCCCTCCACCCGCTCGATCAGGACCCCCGCGTCATACTTACCCCTCCCCTCCCCTCCTCTCCCCTCCCCTCTCCTCCCGTCCCTCCCCCCCGCTCGATCAGGACCCCGGCATCAAACTTACCCCTCCCCTCCTCTCCCCTCCCCTCTCCTCCCGTCCCTCCCCCCGCTCGATCAGGACCCCGGTGTCATACTTACCCCTCCCCTCCTCTCCCCTCCCCTCTCCTCTCCTCCCGTCCCTCCCCCCGCTCGATCAGGACCCCGGTGTCATACTTACCCCTCCCCTCCTCTCCCCTCCCCTCTCCTCTCCTCCCGTCCCTCCCCCCACTTGATCAGGACCCCGGCACCCGGCGTCATACTTACCCCTCCCCGTGCCTGCGCATCAACTCCTGTGTCTTCCGCTGATGCTCTGTGACGTTTCAGGTCAGAGGGCGCGGTGATGTCTTTACACCGCGCTCTCTCCTGACAGGTCACAGCGCACAGCGTGAACATGCCGGCTACGTTGGAGTCCAGAGAAGCAGTGAGGTGAGTATTGGATTTTTTTTTTTTGTATGGGGCCATAGGGGCATTATATGGGGGAGAGGTGACATCCTGCATGGAGCATTATATGGGGGAGAGGTGACATCCTGCATGGGGCATTATATGGGGGAAAGGTGACATCCTGCATGGGCCATTATATGGGGGGAGAGGTGACATCCTGCATGGGGAATTATATGGGGGAGAGGTAACATCCTGCATGGGGCATTATATGGGGGAGAGGTGACATCCTGCATGGGCCATTATATGGGGGGAGAGGTGACATCCTGCATGGGGCATTATATGGGGGAGAGGTGACATCCTGCATGGGGCATTATATGGGGGAGAGGTAACATCCTACATGGGGCATTATATGGGGGAGAGGTGACATCCTGCATGGGGCATTATATGGGGGAGAGATGACATCCTGCATGGGCCATTATATGGGGGAGAGGTGACATCCTGCATGGGGCATTATATGGGGGAGAGGTGACATCCTGCATGGGGCATTATATGGGGGAGAGATGACATCCTGCATGGGCCATTATATGGGGGGAGAGGTGACATCCTGCATGGGGCATTATATGGGGGAGAGGTGACATCCTGCATGGGGCATTATATGGGGGAGAGATGACATCCTGCATGGGCCATTATATGGGGGGAGAGGTGACATCCTGCATGGGGCATTATATGGGGGAGAGGTGACATCCTGCATGGGGCATTATATGGGGGAGAGGTAACATCCTGCATGGGGCATTAAATGGGGGAGAGGTGACATCCTGCATGGGGCATTATATGGGGGAGAGGTAACATCCTGCATGGGGCATTATATGGGGGAGAGGTGACATTCTGCATGAGGCATTATATGGGGGGAGAGGTGACATCCTACATGGGGCATTATATGGGGGAAAGGTGACATGCTACCTAGGGCATTATATGGGGGAGAGGTGACATCCTGCATGGGGCATTATATGGGGGGAGAGGTAACATCCTACATGGGGTATTATATGGGGGAGAGGTGACATCCTGCATGGGCCATTATATGGGGGGAGAGGTGACATCCTACATGGGGCATTATATGGGGGAGAGGTGACATCCTACATGGGACATTATATGGGGGAGAGGTAACATCCTACATGGGGCATTATATGGGGGGGAGGTAACATCCTACATGGGGCATTATATGGGGGAGAGGTGACATCCTGCATGAGGCATTATATGGGGGGAGAGGTGACATCCTGCATGGGGCATTATATGGGGGGAGAGGTAACATCCTACATGGGGCATTATATGGGGGAGAGGTGACATCCTGCATGGGCCATTATATAGGGGGAGAGGTGACATCCTACATGGGGCATTATATGGGGGAGAGGTGACATCTTGCATGGGGCATTATATGGGGGGAGAGGTGACATCCTACATGGGGCATTATATGGGGGAGAGGTGACATCCTGCATGGGCCATTATATGGGGGGAGAGGTGACATCCTACATGGGGCATTATATGGGGTAGAGGTGACATCCTACATGGGGCATTATATGGGGGGAGAGGTGACATCCTGCATGGGTTATTATATAGGGGGGATGTGACAGCCTGCATGGGGCATTATATGGGGGGAGAGGTGACATCCTGTATGGGGCATTATATGGGGGGAGAGGTAACATCCTACATGGGGCATTATATGGGGGAGAGGTGACATCCTGCATGGGGCATTATATGGGGGAGAGGTAACATCCTACATGGGGCATTATATGGGGGAGAGGTGACATCCTGCATGAGGCATTATATCGGGGGAGAGGTGACATCCTACATGGGGCATTATATTGGGGAGATGTGACATCCTGCATGGGGCATTATATGGGGGAGAGGTGAAATCCTGCATGGGGCATTATATGGGGGGAGAGGTAACATCCTACATGGGGCATTATATGGGGGAGAGGTGACATCCTGCATGGGCCATTATATGGGGGGAGAGGTGACATCCTACATGGGGCATTATATGGGGGAGAGGTGACATCTTGCATGGGGCATTATATGGGGGGAGAGGTGACATCCTACATGGGGCATTATATGGGGGAGAGGTGACATCCTGCATGGGCCATTATATGGGGGGAGAGGTGACATCCTACATGGGGCATTATATGGGGGGAGAGGTGACATCCTACATGGGGCATTATATGGGGGAGAGGTGACATCCTGCATGGGCCATTATATGGGGGGAGAGGTGACATCCTACATGGGGCATTATATGGGGGAGAGGTGACATCCTACATGGGGCATTATATGGGGGAGAGGTGACATCTTGCATGGGGCATTATATGGGGGGAGAGGTGACATCCTGCATGGGTTATTATATAGGGGGGATGTGACAGCCTGCATGGGGCATTATATGGGGGGAGAGGTGACATCCTGCATGGGGCATTATATGGGGGGAGAGGTGACATCCTACATGGGCCATTATATGGGGGGAGAGGTGACATCCTGCATGGGGCATTATATGGGGGGAGAGGTGACATTCTACATGGGCCATTATATGGGGGGAGAGGTGACATCCTACATGGGGCATTATATGGGGGAGAGGTGACATCCTGCATGGGGCATTATATGGGGGGAGAGGTGACATCCTACATGGGGCATTATATAGGGGAGAGGTGACATCCTACATGGGGCATTATATAGGGGAGAGGTGACATCCTACATGGGGCATTATATAGGGGAGAGGTGACATCCTGCATGGGGCATTATATGGGGGGAGAGGTGACATTCTACATGGGCCATTATATGGGGGGAGAGGTGACATCCTACATGGGGCATTATATAGGGGAGAGGTGACATCCTACATGGGGCATTATATGGGGGTGATGACATCCAGCATGGTTCATTATTTGGGGGAAAGGGACATCCTACATGGGGCATTATATGGGGTGAGAGGTGACATCCTACATGGGGCATTATATGGGGGAGAGGTGACATCCTGCATGGGGCATTATATGGGGGGAGAGGTGACATCCTACATGGGGCATTATATAGGGGAGAGGTGACATCCTACATGGGGCATTATATAGGGGAGAGGTGACATCCTACATGGGGCATTATATGGGGGGAGAGGTGACATTCTACATGGGGCATTATATGGGGGAGAGGTGACATCCTGCATGGGGTATTATATAGGGGGGATGTGACTTCCTGCATGGGGCACTATAGTGGGATGTGACTTCCTGCATGGGGCATTATATAGGGGGGATGTGACATCCTGCATGGGGTATTATATGCATGGGGTATTATATACGGGGGGGATGTGACTTCCTGCATGGGCCATTATAAAGGAGGGTCGGGAGACATATGCTAGAATACCCGATGCTTTAGAATCGGGCCACCATCTAGTGTAGTATAAAGGAGTAAGTTGTAATACAGAGGAATCTAATGTAGGACAAGATGCAGTAATATATCGTATTGTAATGTATATATGAAAAGTGTGAAGAAAAATACATTTATATATGAGCATAAAGTGATAGAATGTAAAGTAACATCATTGATACAGTTGTGTAACGTATTCTAGAGTTTGATATAAAGTATCACCCGTGTCCTCTGAAGGTCGCGCAGGTCTCACATTAGTTTCTTTGTTAATTATTTGTCCTAAGATTGAAAACGTGAGAATAAAAGCATTCAGAACCGGCAGTAGGATCTCCGGAGCCCGGGGTGTAATCGGACCGGCACCAATACACAGGACCAGGAGGCGCAGAAAACATTTAGATCTGCTTGATTCCACTTTTTTCTGTCTATCCATCATTATAAAAACAATGATCAGAAAGTAATCGATAGTTGTAGTGTGTGATCTGTAGTATAAAGTGATATCGCCGTGTAATGTCATTAAACGAATGTAATGTGTAAAGTAATGCAGAGGAAAGATAAAGACTTGTGAAAAGAAGCCGTAAAAATGATATCATGTAGTTAAGGTAGAACAAAAGAATATAAGGGTGGAAACAGTGATGCAATGATCTGCAAGGGAAATAAGTATAAAGTGTGAAGAGGAACAAAGATAACGAGCGATAACGAGCGTCAGGGGAACACTGGATAAAGTAATCAGACGTAACATACAAAGATAACGAGCGTCAGGGTAACACTGGATAAAGTAATCAGACGTAACATACAAAGATAACGAGCGTCAGGGAAACACTGGATAAAGTAATCAGACGTAACATACAAAGATAACGAGCGTCAGGGGAACACTGGATAAAGTAATCAGACGTAACATACAAAGATAACGAGCGTCAGGGAAACACTGGATAAAGTAATCAGACGTAACATACAAAGATAACGAGCGTCAGGGGAACACTGGATAAAGTAATCAGACGTAACATACAAAGATAATGAGCGTCAGGGGAACACTGGATAAAGTAATCAGACGTAACATAGTATAAAACGAATACGATTAAATGTAAAGTTTTGTAATAAAGTATAAAGTAACAGTATCATTAAGTGAAGAGCGAGATAAATGTGAGTCCTTTGGTACAAGACAATATATTTAGTAATAGAAAGTAATAGCTTCTTGTAGAAAGTAAATTAATGTCAGACCGCTGTATATCACTGGGATTAGAGATTTTTTACATAGTAACGTAGGTTGAGTAAAGACCTCGGTCCATCAAGTTCAACCTCCCTCCACCAATTGTACATTTTGTGACTAAATCCCAGCCCCCAATGTTCTGTACTGATCATCGGCCCTTTTCGCCTCTCTTCTTTTTCTCCAATCATTCTTCCGGTCTTGCAGATGATCAGTGACGATGACGGATAATGACGTCTCTTCTGCCTCTTTAGGACTCGTCCGTGCAGCTTTGGCCTTAGATGAAGCTTCAGTAATAACAGTATAAGGGACTAATAATGAAAAGTCCTTACACTTGTCCTACGGCGGCAGCGGAGGAATCAGCGCCGCTCCGGCTGTGAATCACACCACGACGCGCGTCCCACTAAAGGTCGAGGCAGTTCTGTTTTTAGTCTTTTCATGACTCATTTGTCCTAAGATTGAATACGACGATAAAAAGGGAAGTAAAACATTGAGGGCGGCCGCAGGACAGGATGTCAGGAGCCGAGGTGTGTACAGGGACCTGCACCAGGCGCGGCTTTACCAGGTATATGGAGATTGTGTCTTCGCGTCTCTCAGAATTGCTCCTTCACGTTTTCGGCTCTTGTTGCTGCGGGGGAAACTCCTCGTCAGCGTGACGCCGGGTGAGCGGCTGTAGAATAAAACCACAGGGCCATAGATACTACGCCGTGCAGTAAATCACAATATGACGGGACCCACAATCAATGGGTAAGAAGCAACACAAACACAAGACGTCCTAAAGGGCAGAGAAAACATGATTCATAGGAAATAAGTACAACAATAAGACCAATCAATGCCGATCATAAGCAGCGGGGGACACAGGGGAGGTTCCCTAAATATACAAAGTTATAATGATGAGCAAATGTGAATTCTGCAGATTTCCTCATATTCACAATAAATGGATTTGAAGCGAATCCCATTCCCAGCGCATTATTACAGTCTGGAGGGATAATAAGCATATTGTTGGTCACCTGATCCAGGACCGGCGCTGATCCCTGCTCCCTTCTCTTAGGACCGTCTCCATTTACTGTTTTTCATGTAACCTGGTGAACTCCTGTGACATCATCCCCCAAGGCCTTGTCAGGCCGGCGCAGGCTGCTCTATGCCGCCGGAGTATTCAGTAGCTTTTCATTCAGTTACCACCTGAACTTGTGGAGTTTGCTTCATCATCCTCAGCTGGCAAATCATCTCTTCTGCAAACTCCGGCTTATTTCTCATCTATCTGCAGTGATGTCCTAGCTCAGACCTGTGGTTCACCATTTGTCTGCTGTAAGCATAACAATCTCTTCTCTGCTAGTACTGGTACAGTTCATACAACAACGCTGCAGCAACAGTGTGTTCTCTGCAAGGAAGTGTTCAGTTTACTGTCCATCACTGCTGTCTAATATTAACCATTTGTTTGCTGTAGGAATAATGAACTTTTCTCAGCTAATAGTGGTGTAGTTCACAATACAACGCTGCTGCAACATGTCAGGTCTTTTCTGCGAGCAAGTATTTAGTTTGCCTGTTCATCACTTCTGCCTTCAGTTAACAATTTATTTGCTAATTACCTACAACTCTGCCATTGACAGTCTCTCTGCTGAACACAATGTTGCCATTAATCATTTTTATACTGCAAGTCTTGGACTAACTATACGTCTACTGTTTCTTTGTATATCCATACTCCAGGCTCCATGTCTTCTGGTGTGTAATGATCCCTTTGTCTGCTATCCTGGTCCTCACTGATTCACATCCCGTCCTGGAACTCCTGCTAGGCTGTACCATCTCCTTTGGTCTGTTTTACTCACCGTGACTTACGGCTTACGGAATCCACCTCACCAGATGATCCCATAGCACACATGTGAAAAAACAATAATAATTCCCCTCCTGGCCCTCACACATCCCACCGCATAGTCCTTCACCTGTCCAGTCATTTTCTTCGGTTTGGTCTTCACTGGACCATCTTTGGTGTCTTCTGCCACCCGACATCTTCAGCATCTCCTGCGCCAACTAGATTGTGACATCTAAAAAAAAATACTGATTTGTGTGAATCTGAATTTTTTTTTATAAAATGAGACAATTCACCTTCAGTCAACGCTCTCATCTCCGCACAATTATAATCACAGATTCATCATGCTTTATTCAGGGCTCCAGGTCTTTCGGAAATGTTGTGTTCATACAGACTTCCAAGAATCGAGACTTCAGTCTTGTCTTATTCTGTTTATTTCATTGGTATCTTATGTGGTGACATACAGCATCTCTTGCTCTTCTTCTCAATGTTTTAACACCAAGTAACCAAAAATGAGAAGACGTTCCAGCCACATCTGGGGAAGAGACATGTAACGGGTGACTCAGATAAAGGTCTAAGCTCTATCTGGAGCCTGACATGTAACGGGTGACTCAGATAAAGGTCTAAGCTCTATCTGGAGCCTGACATGTAACGGGTGACTCAGATAAAGGTCTGAGCTCTATCTGGAGCCTGACATGTAACGGGTGACTCAGATAAAGGTCTGAGCTCTATCTGGAGCCTGACATGTAACGGGTGACTCAGATAAAGGTCTGAGCTCTATCTGGAGCCTGACATGTAACGGGTGACTCAGATAAAGGTCTGAGCTCTATCTGGAGCCTGACATGTAACGGGTGACTCAGATAAAGGTCTGAGCTCTATCTGGAGCCTGACATGTAACGGGTGACTCACATAAAGATCTGAGCTCTATCTGGAGCCTGACATGTAACGGGTGACTCACATAAAGGTCTGAGCTCTATCTGGAGCCTGAAATGTAACGGGTGACTCACATAAAGGTCTGAGCTCTATCTGGAGCCTGACATGTAACGGGTGACTCAGATAAAGGTCTAAGCTCTATCTGGAGCCTGACATGTAACGGGTGACTCAGATAAAGGTCTAAGCTCTATCTGGAGCCTGACATGTAACGGGTGACTCAGATAAAGGTCTGAGCTCTATCTGGAGCCTGACATGTAACGGGTGACTCAGATAAAGGTCTGAGCTCTATCTGGAGCCTGACATGTAACGGGTGACTCAGATAAAGGTCTGAGCTCTATCTGGAGCCTGACATGTAACGGGTGACTCAGATAAAGGTCTGAGCTCTATCTGGAGCCTGACATGTAACGGGTGACTCAGATAAAGGTCTGAGCTCTATCTGGAGCCTGACATGTAACGGGTGACTCACATAAAGATCTGAGCTCTATCTGGAGCCTGACATGTAACGGGTGACTCACATAAAGGTCTGAGCTCTATCTGGAGCCTGAAATGTAACGGGTGACTCAAATAAAGGTCTGAGCTCTATCTGGAGCCTGACATGTAACGGGTGACTCAGATAAAGGTCTGAGCTCTATCTGGAGCGTGACATGTAACGGGTGACTCAGATAAAGGTCTGAGCTCTATCTGGAGCGTGACATGTAACGGGTGACTCAGATAAAGGTCTGAGCTCTATCTGGAGCCTGACATGTAACGGGTGACTCAGATAAAGGTCTGAGCTCTATCTGGAGCCTGACATGTAATGGGTGACTCAGATAAAGGTCTGAGCTCTATCTGGAGCCTGACATGTAACGGGTGACTCACATAAAGGTCTGAGCTCTATCTGGAGCCTGACATAGTGATACATACATAGTGATACATAGTTTGTAAAGCCGAATAAAGACTTGCGTCCATCAAGTTCGACCTGTAAGTTCTGTAGTTGCTAAAGTTGATCCAGAGGAGGCAAAAACCCCAAATGATTTAGCCAATCTTCACCTGAGGAAAAATTCCCTCCCGACTCTGAAACCAGCAGTCAGAATAAATCCCTGTATCAACCTACTATTTTATTCTATTTTTAAGTATATGCTGAAATCTGCCTGGTATCTAGAAATGCATCCAGTCCCCGCTTGAACTGGTTTAGTGAATCCGACATTACCGTCTCCTCACTCAGTGAATTCCATATTCTCACTGCTCTTACCGTAAAGAACCCCTTCCTATGCTGGTGCTGAAACCTTTTCTCTTCCAGTCTTAGTGAGTGCCCTCTTGTTACCGTAATATCCCTCCTTTTGAACAAATCCCGGGCAAGGTCTCTATACTGTCCCCTAACATATTTGTACACATTTATTATGTCCCCCCTCAACCTTCTCTTTTCCAGGCTGAATAGTCCTAGTTTTGCCAACCTCTCTGGGTATTGCAGTCCCTCCATTCCCTTTATTAATTTTGTTGCCCTCCTTTGTACCTTTTCAAGCTCGTTTATATCCTTTCTATATAGTGGGGCCCATAACTGAGCACAGTATTCCAAGTGTGGTCTGACCAGTGCTTTGTACAGTGGAAGAACAATGTTCTCCTCCTTTGCAGCTATACCTCTTCTGATACATCCCATTACCCTGTTTGCCCTTACAGCAGCCGCCTGACTTTGGGCACTCCAATTTAGTTTGCTATCAATCAAGATGCCCAAGTCCTTCTCCATCTCTGAATTCCCCAATGGTTTCCCATTCAGTGAGTACTGGTGACTTCCATTCTTCCTTCCCATATGTATGACCTTACATTTCTCCTCGTTAAACCTCATTTGCCATTTAATGCTCCACCTACCCAGCTTATCCAAATCCCTCTGTAGGTCTGCACTGTCCTCTTTTGTATTAATTGTTTTACATAACTTTGTGTCATCTGCAAATATTGATATTTTACTATTTATCCCGTTGACTATGTCGTTAATAAAGATATTAAATAACATTGGGCCTAGTACAGACCCCTGTGGTACCCCACTAGTGACGCTTACCCAATCTGAGTATATTCCATTTATAACCACCCTCTGCCTTCTATCCTTTAGCCAGTTAGCTACCCACTTGCAGACATTTCCCCCCAGCCCCATCATTCTCATTTTGTATACCAACCTATTATGTGGCACGCTATCGAACGCTTTTGAGAAGTCGAGATACACGACATCCACTGGTTCCCCCTGATCTACTCGAGAGCTAACCTCCTCGTAGAAGTCAATCAGGTTTGTTTGGCAGGAGCGATTCCTCATGAATCCATGTTGGTTCGGGGTTAATAGATTATTAGCGTCAAGATGCTCCGTAATTGCCTCATTAATAAAGCCTTCAAAAATTTTGCCCACAACGGACGTCAGACTCACCGGCCGATAGTTTCCGGCGTCACTTTTCGCTCCCTTTTTGAATATTGGCACTACATTCGCCTGTCGCCAATCAAGTGGCACAGACCCAGTCTCAACAGAGTCCTTAAATATAAGATATAACGGTCTGTCTATCACATGACTTAGTTCCCTTAGTACCCGTGGGTGTATGCCATCAGGTCCTGGTGATTTGGTTATTTTAATGTTACTGAGGCGTTTCTGTACCCCAGCTTGGGATAGATTTGTCATACTTAGTGGAGGATTAAGCTTGTCACTTCTCATTTCGCCTGTTAGTTCTTTTTCCTTTGTGAAAGTTGACGAAAAAAATTTATTTAATAGATTAGCTTTATCCTCATCTTTCTCTATGATTTTGCCTTCATCACTTTTTATCGGTCCAATGTAACGGGTGACTCACATAAAGGTCTGAGCTCTATCTGGAGCCTGACATGTAATGGGTGACTCAAATAAAGGTCGGAGCTCTATCTGGAGCCTGACATGTAACGGGTGACTCAGATAAAGGTCTGAGCTCTATCTGGAGCCTGACATGTAACGGGTGACTCAGATAAAGGTCTGAGCTCTATCTGGAGCCTGACATGTAACGGGTGACTCACATAAAGGTCTGAGCTCTATCTGGAGCCTGACATGTAACGGGTGACTCAAATAAAGGTCTGAGCTCTATCTGGAGCCTGACATGTAACAGGTGACTCAGATAAAGGTCTGAGCTCTATCTGGAGCCTGACATGTAACGGGTGACTCAGATAAAGGTCTGAGCTCTATCTGGAGCCTGACATGTAACAGGTGACTCAGATAAAGGTCTGAGCTCTATCTGGAGCCTTTCTGGACGATTCCTGTACACTTGACAGTCAGAATACCGACAGCGGCAGGACAGGCGGAGTTTCTTATTTTCACTACTATTGATTTATGTGTAAAAAAACTAAAACGCCGTTTACTCTCTAAAGGGTCAGAAAGCCTCATTCCAGTGTCTGCAGATCCGGAGATCCTAGAGATCGCTGCCTATTAGGTCAACATTAACTCTGAGATACTCAGGGATTGCCCGGAGGACACCGACCATTTCATTTCCTGCAGAAAAAAAAAAGAAAAATAGTAGAAAAAAAAAAGAAAAATAGTAAAAGATAAAACCCCCCAAAAAATATAACCAAAAATAAAACAAAGAAATGGAAAAATATAGTAATGTCGTCCAACAGCCCAGTATCCATTGTAAAACTGCTGGTCGTTATAGATTGGGTACACGTACCACAGGTGGAGAACCATGCTTCTGCAGGACGGACTTGATATAGTGCAATACCTAAGTTCTCCTTTGGGGGCACTGCAGGGACGTTAAACACTTACTGCACGTTTGGCCCACGGTTTAGAGATGATCACTGGGGGTTTGGGACATTGTAAGCAGCTTATTGTCTAGGGACCCTACTCACGGGCAGAGGTTTCCCAAGGCAGAGAACCCACTTAAATACACCAACAGGACTTCAGGCCTCTAGATTCCTGGAGATCCTGCGATCTGAGAAGCTCTGGATTCTTAGTGACATCTTCCAGCATCTTGTCTTCTCCGGCTGGACTTCCCAGATGGTGGATGTCCTCTGTAGTGAGTGCGTCCTTTAGGCCCTTGGATAAAATATCTCATGTTCTGGGACAGTTCATTCTGGACAGTGGTGGTCTCCTCCTGTCACCCTCCCCCTCCTATGTAGATGTCATAGATGTAATGTGTGCCCCTCTCTCAAATGGTTGCAGTCTACACCGTGACCCCAGTAATGGTGGAAGCTTGCTGTTGGATGAAGTTCTAGCTTCTTACAGATGTCCTTCAGAATGTTCTGTTCTGGGACGGTTCCTCCTTCACAGCGGAGGTCTCCTCCTGGTACTTCCATGTAGATATTATGTCTGTTCCTCTCTCTCATGGTAGTGACCCAAGTAGTAATGATGAACGTTTTCTTTAGGTGTTAAGATTCTCAACTTCATAGAGATATCTTCCAGCGTCATGTGTTCTGGGACTATTCTTCCTGTACGGTGGGAGTGGTGGTCCCCTCATGTGACTCCAAAATAGATGTCATGTGTGCCCCTCTCAATAAATGGTCGCCTCTTGCATTGTGATCTAAGTAGTGGACAGAGATTTCTTTAGGTGCTGGGATTCTCAAGTTCATTCATAGAGACATCCTCCATCATCTTGTGTTCTGGGACTGTTTTTCCTGAATAATTGTGATCTCTTCATGTCACTTCACATACATGTGATGAGTGCCTCTGTCTTTAATGGTCGCTACAAAGAGTGTAACCTTAGTAATGGTGGGAGCTTCCAGTAGGATGAAGTTCTAGCTTCTTACAGACTGTAACATACCTGGCGGCGTCCTTGCATAGTGGTCCATCTCCCACTGTGCAAGAGCGTGCACTTGATCTCCAGTCCAGTCTGCTAGCCTGGCTTCCCTCCATGCTGTCTGCTTGCCTCTGTTTCTGCTGCTTAAGGGCGGCGCCCAATCACTTCCTGTTTCTTGTACCTGCTGCGGGCACATCCCTTGTACGTCCTCAGCCTATTGCTGTCTGTCACCTGGTATTTAACCCAGCTCATCCCAAGAAACCCTGCCTGAGCATTGTGTTTCATTCAGTGTGCTCTCTCACTCTGAATGTGCCAGGTCCTTTTCTGTGTTTGCTTGCCTGCCTTTCCTGGAGGCTGTATTTCCAGTCCTGTCTGAACACGCTCCTTGCCTGTTCGTTCTGCCTTCTAGGGGACGCATACCTAGACCCGCTCCAGTATCTTGTCTGTCCTGTCTGAACACGCTCCTAGCCTGTTCCTCCCACCTTCTAGGGGCTGCATACCTAGACCCGCTCCTGTATCTTGCTGCTGTGTCTGTTCTTGTCTGTATACTCTTCTAGCCTGTTTTCTGTGTTTCTCTATGTCCGTACCTTTCCTTTTTCTGCAGAGTCTGAACTCGTACCTAACTCCTGCTCGTTGTCACTGTACTTCCGTTTGTGAGTTTGTGGTCCACTCGCTACTTCACTGCAAGTACCCTGTGGGTATCTGGTTCTGCCTTTCCCTTCCTGCCTGTTCCGTGTGTACAGAGCCCTGTCCCCCCTGCTCTGCCTTACTCACCGCTCCGGCAGTTCTAGCCTGCTCTGCCTTGCTCACCGCTCCGACGGTTCTAGCCTGCTCTGCCTTTGCTCACCGCTCCAGCGGTTCTGGCCTGCTCTGACCCTTTGCTCACTGCTCCGGCAGTCTCGCTCCGCTCTGACCCTTTGCTCACTGCTCAAACAGTCTCACTCCGCTCTGACCCTTTGCTCACTGCTCCGGAAGTCTTGCTCCGCTCTGACCCTTTGATCACTGCTCCGGCAGTCTTGCTCCGCTCTGACCCTTTGCTCACTGCTCCGGCAGTCTCGCTCCGCTCTGACCCTTTGCTCACTGCTGCGGCAGTCTCGCTCCGCTCTGACCCTTTGCTCACTGCTCCGGCAGTCTCGCTCTGCTCTGACCCTTTGCTCACTGCTCCGGCAGTCTCGCTCCGCTGTGACCCTTTGCTCACTGCTCCGGCAGTCTCGCTCCGCTCTGACCCTTTGCTCACTGCTCCGACAGTCTCACTCCGCTCTGACCCTTTGCTCACTGCTCCGGAAGTCTTGCTCCGCTCTTACCCTTTGCTCACTGCTCCGGCAGTCTTGCTCCGCTCTGACCCTTTGCTCACTGCTCCGGCAGTCTCGCTCCGCTCTGACCCTTTGCTCACTGCTCCGGCAGTTTTGCTCTGCTCTGACCCTTTGCTCACCGCTCCAGGTGGCCTCGTCCTGCTCTACTCTTGTTCACCGCTCCAGACGGCCTCGTCCTGCTCTACTGTTGCTCACCGCTCCAGGCGGCCTCGTCCTGCTCTACTCTTGCTCACCGCTCCAGGCGGCCTCGTCCTGCTCTACTCTTGCTCACCGCTCCAGGCGGTCTCGTCTTGCCCTGCTCTCGCTCACCTCTCTGGGCGGCCTCACTCTGCTGTGTTTGTCCGCCACATCTGTGGTTCTGTTCCTGAGTCCCAGTGTGTACTGGGTCCTGTCCCGCCTGTGTTCCTACCTGCTAGTGCCTTCCTGTCTGCACTCTAGCCGTGCTTGCCTGTACCCCCCTGCCTGCATACCCGCCTGCCTGCATACCAGTCGTGCCTGCCTATACCCACCAGTGTGTGTGCCAGCCTAACCTGTCTGTTCCTGTATTCCCCTGTGTGGGTCAACAGCCGTGTCCGGGGTCTGTCCTGGAGTAGCACCTGGTCCCTCTGCTCGGTTCCTCCTTGGTGCACTGGCGTCATATGCCGTCGTGCGACCCTGGTCGGATCGGGTGAATACCTAGTTACTCCCCTCCAGGCATTCACTCTCCGGCACGGTCCAGTGGAATCACTACATATACACGCACACGCCGCTCAGCCCGGGCGTGTGCATTACAGCATGCTCAGGCCATGGTTCCCGTTGAGCCCCACAGCCTTCGCTCTCTGAGACGTTTTCCAGCGAATACGTGCATTAAAAATAAAAAAAAATATATATATATATTTTTTTTTTCTTTAGCTGAGTTCCAGGCGAATTACGCACCCGTCCAGATGGATCTTTCTGCACCCGTTTCTGCGGATCCGCCACGGTACTATGGGGATCCAAGACAGAGTCGTGCATTTGTGGAGCAATGCATGCTACACTTCAAGTTCTATCCTCTTTGTTTT
>NW_027362762.1:974372668-974437668 GCF_046119375.1 Phyllobates terribilis | reverse complement strand
ACGGCTCGGCATACACACACACACACACACACACAGACATACACACGGCTCGGCATACACACACACAGACATACACACGGCTCGGCATACACACACAGACATACACACGGCTCGGCATACACACACAGACATACACACGGCTCGGCATACACACACACACACACACACACGGCTCGGCATACACACACACACACACACACACGGCTCGGCATACACACACACACACACACACACACACAGACATACACACGGCTCGGCATACACACACAGACATACACACGGCTCGGTATACACACACACACACAGACATACACACGGCTCGGCATACACACACACACACAGACATACACACGGCTCGGCATACACACACAGACATACACACGGCTCGGCATATACACACAGACATACACACGGCTCGGCATACACACACAGACATACACACGGCTCGGCATACACACACACACACACGGCTCGGCACACAGACATACACACGGCTCGGCAAACACACACACACAGACATACACACGGCTCGGCACACAGACATACACACGGCTCGGCATACACACACACACACACACACACAGACACACACACAGACACACACACAGACATACACACGGCTCGGCACACAGACCTACACACGGCTCGGCATACACACACACACACACACACACACACACAGACACACACACAGACATACACACGGCTCGGCACACAGACATACACACGGCTCGGCACACACAGACATACACACGGCTCGGCACACACAGACATACACACGGCTCGGCACACACAGACATACACACGGCTCGGCACACACAGACATACACACGGCTCGGCATACACACACAGACATACACACGGCTCGGCATACACACACACACAGACATACACACGGCTCGGCATACACACACACACACAGACATACACACGGCTCGGCATACACACACACACACACAGACATACACACGGCTCGGCATACACACACACACAGACATACACACGGCTCGGCATACACACACACACAGACATACACACGGCTCGGCATACACACACACACACATACACACGGCTCGGCATACACACACACACACATACACACGGCTCGGCATACACACACACACACATACACACGGCTCGGCATACACACACACACAGACATACACACGGCTCGGCATACACACACAGACATACACACGGCTCGGCATACACACGCACACACACAGACATACACACGGCTCGGCATACACACACACACACAGACATACACACGGCTCGGCATACACACACACACACACACAGACATACACACGGCTCGGCATACACACATACACACGGCTCGGCATACACACACACACACAGACATACACACGGCTCGGCATACACACACACAGACATACACACGGCTCGGCATACACACACAGACATACACACGGCTCGGTATATACACACTGCTCGGCACACACACACACACAGACATACACACGGCTCGGCATACACACACACACACAGACATACTCACGGCTCGGCATACACACACACACAGACATACACACGGCTCGGCATACACACACACACACATACACACGGCTCGGCATACACACATACACACGGCTCGGCATACACACACGGCTCGACATACACACACAGACATACACACGGCTCGGCATACACACACAGACATACACACGGCTCGGCATACACACACACACAGACATACACACGGCTCGGCATACACACGGCTCGGCATACACACATACACACGGCTCGGCATACACACACACACACACACACACACACACACACACACACACACACACACACACACACACAGACATACACACGGCTCGGCATACACACACACACACACAGACATACACACGGCTCGGCCTACACACACACACACACACACACACACACACACACACACACACACACACACACACACACACACACACACACACACGCATACACACACATACACACGGCTCGACATACACACGGCTCGGCATACACACACACACAGACATACACACGGCTCGGCATACACACATACACACGGCTCGGCATACACACACACACACACACACAGACATACACACGGCTCGGCATACACACACACACACACACAGACATACACACGGCTCGGCATACACACACACACACAGACATACACACGGCTCGGCATACACACACACACACACACAGACATACACACGGCTCGGCATACACACACACACAGACATACACACGGCTCGGCATACACACACACACACACACACACACACACACACACACAGACATACACACGGCTCGGCATACACACACACACACACACACACACAGACATACACACGGCTCGGCATACACACACACACACACACACACACAGACATACACACGGCTCGGCATACACACACACACACACACACAGACATACACACGGCTCGGCATACACACACACACACACACACATACACACGGCTCGGCATACACACACACACACACACACAGACATACACACGGCTCGGCATACACACACACACACACACAGACATACACACGGCTCGGCATACACACACACACACAAACACACACACAGACATACACACGGCTCGGCATACACACACACACACACACACACACACACACACACAGACATACACACGGCTCGGCATACACACACACACACACACACACACAGACATACACACGGCTCGGCATACACACACACACACACACACACAGACATACACACGGCTCGGCATACACACACACACACACACACACACACACGGCTCGGCATACACACACACACACAGACATACACACGGCTCGGCATACACACACACACAGACATACACACGGCTCGGCATACACACACACACACACACACACACACAGACATACACACGGCTCGGCATACACACACACACACACACACACACACACAGACATACACACGGCTCGGCATACACACACACACACACACAGACATACACACGGCTCGGCATACACACACACACACACACACAGACATACACACGGCTCGGCATACACACACACACACACACAGACATACACACGGCTCGGCATACACACACACACAGACATACACACGGCTCGGCATACACACACACACAGACATACACACGGCTCGGCATACACACACACACACACACACACAGACATACACACGGCTCGGCATACACACACACACACAGACATACACACGGCTCGGCATACACACACACACACAGACATACACACGGCTCGGCATACACACACAGACATACACACGGCTCGGCATACACACGCACACACACAGACATACACACGGCTCGGCATACACACACACACACAGACATACACACGGCTCGGCATACACACACACAGACATACACACGGCTCGGCATACACACACACACACACACACACAGACATACACACGGCTCGGCATACACACACAGACATACACACACACACACACAGACATACACACGGCTCGGCATACACACACAGACATACACACGGCTCGGCATACACACACAGACATACACATGGCTCGGCATACACACACAGACATGCACACACAGACATACACACGGCTCGGTATATACACACACACAGACATACACACGGCTCGGTATATACACACACACAGACATACACACGGCTCGGCATACACACACACACACACACAGACATACACACGGCTCGGCATACACACACACACACAGACATACACACGGCTCGGCATACACACACAGACATACACACACAGACATACACACGGCTCGGCATACACACACACAGACATACACACGGCTCGGTATATACACACTGCTCGGCATATACACACACACAGACATACACACGGCTCGGTATATACACACTGCTCGGCATACACACACACAGACATACACACGGCTCGGTATATACACACTGCTCGGCATACACACACACATACACACGGCTCGGCATACACACACACACACACAGACATACACACGGCCCGGCATACACACACACAGACATACACACGGCTCGGCATACACACACACACACAGACATACACACGGCTCGGCATACACACACACACACACACATACACACGGCTCGGCATACACACACATACACACGGCTCGGCATACACACATCCACACGGCTCGGCATACACACACACACGGCTCGGCATACACACACACACACACACAGACACACACACGGCTCGGCATACACACACACACACACACAGACATACACACGGCTCGGCATACACACACACACACACACACACACACAGACATACACACGGCTCGGCATACACACACACACACACAGACATACACACGGCTCGGCATACACACACACACACACACAGACATACACACGGCTCGGCATACACACACACACACACAGACATACACACGGCTCGGCATACACACACACAGACATACACACGGCTCTGCATACACACACAGACATACACACGGCTCGGCATACACACACAGACATACACACGGCTCGGCATACACACACAGACATACACACGGCTCGGTATATACACACACACAGACATACACACGGCTCGGTATATACACACACACAGACATACACACGGCTCGGTATATACACACACACAGACATACACACGGCTCGGCATAAACACACACACACAGACATACACACGGCTCGGCATACACACACACACACACATACACACGGCTCGGCATACACACACACACACACACACACACAGACATACACACGGCTCGGCATACACACACAGACATACACACGGCTCGGCATACACACACACAGACATACACACGGCTCGGTATATACACACTGCTCGGCATATACACACACACAGACATACACACGGCTCGGTATATACACACTGCTCGGCATACACACACACAGACATACACACGGCTCGGTATATACACACTGCTCGGCATACACACACACATACACACGGCTCGGCATACACACACACACACACACACAGACATACGCTCGGCATACACACACACACACACACACACACAGACATACACACGGCTCGGCATACACACACACACACACACACACACACACACACACACACACACACACACACACACACACACACGGCTCGGCATACACACACACACACGGCTCGGCATACACACACACACACACACACACACACACACAGACATACACACGGCTCGGCATACACACACACACGGCTCGGCATACACACACAGACATACACACACAGACATACACACGGCTCGGCATACACACACAGACATACACACGGCTCGGCATACACACACAGACATACACACGGCTCGGCATACACACACAGACATACACACGGCTCGGCATACACACACAGACATACACACGGCTCGGCATACACACACAGACATACACACGGCTCGGTATATACACACTGCTCGGCATATACACACACACACAGACATACACACGGCTCGGTATATACACACTGCTCGGCATACACACACACACACACACACACACACACACACACACACAGACATACACACGGCTCGGCATACACACACACACACACACACATACACACGGCTCGGCATACACACACACACACGGCTCGGCATACACACACAGACATACACACGGCTCGGTATATACACACGGCTCGGTATACACACACACACACACAGACATACACACGGCTCGGCATACACACACACACACACACACACACACACACGGCTCAGCATACACACACACACACACACACATACACACGGCTCGGCATACACACACACAGACATACACACGGCTCGGCACACACACACACACACACACACACACACATACACACGGCTCGGCATACACACACAGACATACACACGGCTCGGTATATACACACGGCTCGGTATACACACACAGACATACACACGGCTCAGCATACACACACACACACACACACACACACGGCTCAGCATACACACACACACACACACACACACACGGCTCAGCATACACACACACACACACACACACACACACACGGCTCAGCATACACACACACACACACACACAGACATACACACGGCTCAGCATACACACACACACACACACACACAGACATACACACGGCTCAGCATACACACACACACACACACACACACACACACACAGACATACACACGGCTCGGCATACACACACACACACACACACACACACACACACACACACACACACACACACACACAGACATACACACGGCTCGGCATACACACACACACACACACACACACAGACATACACACGGCTCGGCATACACACACAGACATACACACGGCTCGGCATACACACACAGACATACACACGGCTCGGCATACACACACAGACATACACACGGCTCGGCATACACACACAGACATACACACGGCTCGGCATACACACACAGACATACACACGGCTCGGCATACACACACAGACATACACACGGCTCGGCATATACACACACACAGACATACACACGGCTCGGCATACACACACAGACATACACACGGCTCGGCATATACACACACACAGACATACACACGGCTCTGCATATACACACACACAGACATACACACGGCTCGGCATATACACACACACAGACATACACACGGCTCGGCATACACACACACACAGACATACACACGGCTCGGCATACACACACAGACATACATACACACGGCTCGGCATACACACACACACAGACACACACACAGACACACACACAGACATACACACGGCTCGGCATACACACACAGACATACACACGGCTCGGTATATACACACTGCTCGGCATATACACACACACAGACATACACACGGCTCGGTATATACACACTGCTCGGCATACACACACACACACACACACACACACAGACATACACACGGCTCGGCATACACACACACACACACAGACATACACACGGCTCGGCATACACACACACACACAGACATACACACGGCTCGGCATACACACACACACACACACACACACACACACACACAGAGACATACACACGGCTCGGCATACACACGGCTCGGTATATACACACGGCTCGGTATACACACACAGACATACACACGGCTCGGCATACACACACACACACACACACACACAGACATACACACGGCTCGGCATACACACACACACACACACACACACATACACACGGCTCGGCATACACACACACACACACACACACACATACACACGGCTCGGCATACACACACACACACACACACACACACACACACACAGACATACACACGGCTCGGCATACACACACACACACACACACACACACACACACACACACACACACACACACACACACACACACAGACATACACACGGCTCGGCATACACACACACACACAGACATACACACGGCTCGGCATACACACACACACACAGACATACACACGGCTCGGCATACACACACACACACACACAGACATACACACGGCTCGGCATACACACACACACACACAGACATACACACGGCTCGGCATACACACACACACACAGACATACACACGGCTCGGCACACACACACACACACACACACACACACACACACACACACACACACACACACACACACACACACACACACAGACAGACAGACATACACATGGCTCGGCATACACACACACAGACATACACACGGCTCGGCATACACACAGACATACACACGGCTCGGCATACACACAGACATACACACGGCTCGGCATACACACACACACAGACATACACACGGCTCGGCATACACACACACACACACAGACATACACACGGCTCGGCATACACACACAGACATACACACGGCTCGGCATACACACACACACACACACACACACACAGACATACACACGGCTCGGCATACACACACACAGACAGACATACACACGGCTCGGCATACACACACACAGACATACACACGGCTCGGCATACACACACACACAGACATACACACGGCTCGGCATACACACACACACAGACATACACACGGCTCGGCATACACACACAGACATACACACGGCTCGGCATACACACACAGACATACACACGGCTCGGCATAAACACACAGACATACACACGGCTCGGCATACACACACACACACACAGACATACACACGGCTCTGCATACACACACACACACACACACAGACATACACACTGCTCGGCATACACACACAGACATACACACGGCTCGGTATATACACACTGCTCGGCATATACACACACACAGACATACACACGGCTCGGCATACACACACACACACAGACATACACACACACACAGACATACACACGGCTCGGCATACACACAGACATACACACGGCTCGGCATACACACACACACACACACACACACACACACGGCTCGGCATACACACACACACACACACACACACACGGCTCGGCATACACACACACACAGACATACACACGGCTCGGCATACACACACAGACATACACACGGCTCGGCATACACACACAGACATACACACACAGACATACACACGGCTCGGCATACACACAGACATACACACGGCTCGGCATACACACACACACACACAGACATACACACGGCTCGGCATACACACACAGACATACACACGGCTCGGCATACACACACAGACATACACACGGCTCGGCATACACACACAGACATACACACGGCTCGGCATACACACACACACACAGACATACACACGGCTCGGCATACACACACAGACATACACACGGCTCGGTATATACACACTGCTCGGCATATACACACACACAGACATACACACGGCTCGGCATACACACACACACACACACACAGACATACACACGGCTCGGCATATACACACACAGACATACACACGGCTCGGCATATACACACACACACAGACATACACACAGACATACACACGGCTCGGCATACACACACACACACACACAGACATACACACGGCTCGGCATACACACAGACATACACACGGCTCGGCATACACACACAGACATACACACACACACACACACACACACAGACATACACACGGCTCGGCATACACACACACAGACATACACACGGCTCGGCATACACACACACACACAGGCATACACACACAGACATACACACGGCTCGGTATATACACACTGCTCGGCATATACACACACACACAGACATACACACTGCTCGGCATATACACACACACACAGACATACACACGGCTCGGCATATACACACACACACACAGACATACACACGGCTCGGCATACACACACACACACACAGACATACACACGGCTCGGCATATACACACACACACAGACATACACACGGCTCGGCATATACACACACACACAGACATACACACGGCTCGGCATACACACACACAGACATACACACGGCTCGGCATATACACACACACACAGACATACACACGGCTCGGCATATACACACACAGACATACACACGGCTCGGCATACACACACACACACACACAGACATACACACGGCTCGGCATACACACACAGACATACACACGGCTCGGCATACACACACACACACAGACATACACACGGCTCGGCATACACACACAGACATACACACGGCTCGGTATATACACACTGCTCGGCATATACACACACACAGACATACACACGGCTCGGCATATACACACAGACATACACACTGCTCGGCATATACACACACACAGACATACACACGGCTCGGCATATACACACACACACAGACATACACACGGCTCGGCATATACACACACACAGACATACACACGGCTCGGCATACACACACACAGACATACACACGGCTCGGCATACACACACACACACAGACATACACACGGCTCGGCATACACACACAGACATACACACGGCTCGGCATACACACACACACACAGACATACACACGGCTCGGCATACACACACAGACATACACACGGCTCGGTATATACACACTGCTCGGCATATACACACACACACAGACATACACACGGCTCGGCATATACACACACACACAGACATACACACGGCTCGGCATATACACACACACACAGACATACACACGGCTCGGCATATACACACACACACAGACATACACACGGCTCGGCATATACACACACACACAGACATACACACGGCTCGGCATACACACACACACAGACATACACACGGCTCGGCATACACACACACACAGACATACACACGGCTCGGCATACACACACACACACAGACATACACACGGCTCGGCATACACACACACACACACACAGACATACACACGGCTCGGCATACACACACACACACAGACATACACACGGCTCGGCATACACACAGACATACACATGGCTCGGCATACACACACACACACACACACACACACACACAGACATACACACGGCTCGGCATACACACACACAGACATACACACGGCTCGGCATACACACACACAGACATACACACGGCTCGGCATACACACACACACACACAGACATACACACGGCTCGGCATACACACACACACACACACGGCTCGGTATATACACCCTGCTCGGCATATACACACACACAGACATACACACGGCTCGGCATACACACACACAGACATACACACGGCTCGGCATATACACACACACAGACATACACACGGCTCGGCATACACACACACACACACAGACATACACACGGCTCGGCATACACACACACACACACAGACATACACACGGCTCGGCATACACACACACACACACACAGACATACACACGGCTCGGCATACACACACACACAGACATACACACGGCTCGGCATACACACACACACAGACATACACACGGCTCGGCATACACACACACACACACACACACGGCTCGGCATACACACACACACACACGGCTCGGCATACACACACAGACATACACACGGCTCGGCATACACACACACACACACGGCTCGGCATACACACACAGACATACACACGGCTCGGCATACACACACACAGACATACACACGGCTCGGCATACACACACACACAGACATACACACGGCTCGGCATACACACACACACAGACATACACACGGCTCGGCATACACTCACACACACACACACAGACATACACACGGCTCGGCATACACACACACACACACACACACAGACATACACACGGCTCGGCATACACACACACACAGACATACACACGGCTCGGCATACACACACACACACAGACATACACACGGCTCGGCATACACACACACACACACACACACACATACACACGGCTCGGCATACACACACAGACATACACACGGCTCGGTATATACACACAGACATACACACACAGACATACACACACAGACATACACACGGCTCGGCATACACACACACAGACATACACACGGCTCGGCATACACACACACACACACACAGACATACACACGGCTCGGCATACACACACACACACACAGACATACACACGGCTCGGCATACACACACACACACAGACATACACACGGCTCGGCATACACACACACACACACACACACACGGCTCGGCATACACACACACACACACACACACACACACAGACATACACACACACACACACACACAGACATACACACGGCTCGGCATACACACACACACAGACATACACACGGCTCGGCATACACACACAGACATACACACGGCTCGGCATACACACACACAGACATACACACGGCTCGGCATACACACACAGACATACACACGGCTCGGCATACACACACACACACACACAGACATACACACGGCTCGGCATACACACACAGACATACACACGGCTCGGTATATACACACGGCTCGGTATACACACACAGACATACACACGGCTCGGCATACACACACACACACAGACATACACACGGCTCGGCATACACACACACACACAGACATACACACGGCTCGGCATACACACACACACGGCTCGGCATACACACACACACACACAGACATACACACGGCTCGGCATACACACACACACAGACATACACACGGCTCGGCATACACACACACACACACACACACACACACAGACATACACACGGCTCGGCATACACACACACACACAGACATACACACGGCTCGGCATACACACACACACACAGACATACACACGGCTCGGCATACACACACACACACAGACATACACACGGCTCGGCATACACACACACACACAGACATACACACGGCTCGGCATACACACACACACACAGACATACACACGGCTCGGCATACACACACACACACAGACATACACACGGCTCGGCATACACACACACACACAGACATACACACGGCTCGGCATACACACACACACACAGACATACACACGGCTCGGCATACACACACACACACAGACATACACACGGCTCGGCATACACACACACACACAGACATACACACGGCTCGGCATACACACACACACAGACATACACACGGCTCGGCATACACACACACACAGACATACACACGGCTCGGCATACACACACACACACACACACACACAGACATACACACGGCTCGGCATACACACACACACACACAGACATACACACGGCTCGGCATACACACACACACACACACACACACACACACATACACACGGCTCGGCATACACACACACACACAGACATACACACGGCTCGGCATACACACACACACACAGACATACACACGGCTCGGCATACACACACACACAGACATACACACGGCTCGGCATACACACACACACAGACATACACACGGCTCGGCATACACACACACACACACACACACACAGACATACACACGGCTCGGCATACACACACACACACACAGACATACACACGGCTCGGCATACACACACACACACACACACACACACACACATACACACGGCTCGGCATACACACACACACACACACACACACACACACGGCTCGGCATACACACACAGACATACACACGGCTCGGCATACACACACATACTTACACACGGCTCGGTATTTACACACGGCTCGGCATACACACACACAGACATACACACGGCTCGGCATACACACACACAGACATACACACGGCTCGGCATACACACAGACATACACACGGCTCGGCATACACACACACACACACAGACATACACACGGCTCGGCATATACACACACACACACACAGACATACACACGGCTCGGCATATACACACACACACACACAGACATACACACGGCTCGGTATATACACACTGCTCGGTATATACACACAGACATACACACGGCTCGGCATACACACACACACACACACAGACATACACACGGCTCGGCATACACAGACATACACACGGCTCGGTATATACACACGGCTCGGTATACACACACAGACATACACACGGCTCGGCATACACACACACACAGACATACACACGGCTCGGCATACACACACACACACACAGACATACACACGGCTCGGCATACACACACACACACACACACAGACATACACACGGCTCGGCATACACACACACACACACACACACAGACATACACACGGCTCGGCATACACACACACACACACACACAGCTCGGCATACACACACACACACACACACACACACACACACACACACACACACACGGCTCGGCATACACACACACACAGACATACACACGGCTCGGCATACACACACACAGACATACACACACGGCTCGGCATACACACACACACACACACACACAGACATACACACGGCTCGGCATACACACACACAGACATACACACGGCTCGGCATACACACACACACAGACATACACACGGCTCGGCATACACACACACACACACACATACACACGGCTCGGCATACACACACAGACATACACACGGCTCGGCATACACACACAGACATACACACGGCTCGGTATATACACACGGCTCGGCATACACACACACACACAGACATACACACGGCTCGGCATACACACACACACAGACATACACACGGCTCGGCATACACACACACACACACACACGGCTCGGCATACACACACACAGACATACACACGGCTCGGTATATACACACTGCTCGGTATATACACACAGACATACACACGGCTCGGCATACACACACACAGACATACACACGGCTCGGTATATATATCCACTGCTCAATAAAATACAGGGAACAGAATATACCTCCAAGTAAATGAAACTTCCGTGAAATCAAACTGTCCACTTAGGAAGCAGCACTGATTGACAATCAATGTCACCTGCTGCTGTGCAAATGGAATAGACAATAGATGGAAATTATTGGCAATTATCAAGACCCTCTCAATAAAGGAGTGGTTCTGCAGGTGGGGACCACAGACCACATCTCAGTACCAATGCTTTCTGGCTGATGTTTTGGTCACTTTTGAATGTGGGTTGTGCTTTCACACTCGTGGTAGCATGAGACGGACTCTACAACCTATTTAGTTGCTCAGGTAGTGCAGCTCATCCAGGATGGCACATCAGTGCGAGCTGTGGCAAGAAGGTTTGCTGTGTCTGTCAGCGTAGTGTCCAGAGGCTGGAGGCGCTACCAGGAGACAGGCCAGTACACCAGGAGATGTGGAGGGGGCCGTAGGAGGGTAACAACCCAGCAGCAGGACCGCTACCTCCGCCTTTGTGCAAGAAGGAAAAGGAGGAGCACTGCCAGAGCCCTGCAAAATGACCTCCAGCAGGCCACAAATGTGCATGTGTCTGCAGAAACGGTTAGAAACCGACTCCGTGAGGGTGGTATGAGGGCCCGACGTCCACAGATGGGGGTTGTGCTCACAGCCCAACACCGTGCATGACGCTTGGCATTTGCCACAGAACACCAGGATTGGCAAAGTGGCCACTGGCGCCCTGTGCTCTTCACAGATGAAAGCAGGTTCACACTGAGCACATATGACAGACATGACAGAGTCTGGAAACGCCGTGGAGAGCGATCTGCTGCCTGCAACATCCTTCAGCATGACCAGTCTGGCAGTGGGTCAGTAATGGTGTGGGGTGGCATTTCTTTGGAGGGCCGCACAGCCCTCCATGTGCTCGCCAGAGGCAGCCTGACTGCCATTAGGTACCGAGATGAGATCCTCAGACCCCTTGTGAGACCATATGCTGGTGCGGTTGGCCCTGGGTTCCTATTAATGCAGGACAATGCCAGACCTCATGTGGCTGGAGTGTGTCAGCAGTTCCTGCAAGATGAAGGCATTGAAGCTATGGACTGGCCATCCGTTCCCCAGACCTGAATCCGATTGAGCACATCTGGGACATCATGTCTCGCTCCATCCACCAACGTCACTTTGCATCACAGACTGTCCAGGAGTTGGCGGATGCTTTAGTCCAGGTCTGGGACTAACACACAGTACCACTTATCCTGTCCTGTATACACTGCACAGTACCACTCCTCCTGTCCTGTGTATATACACTGCACAGTACCACTTCTCCTGTCCTGTATACACTGCACAGTACCACTCCTCCTGTCCTGTGTATATACACTGCACAGTACCACTCCTCCTGTCCTGTGTATATACACTGCACAGTACCACTCCTCCTGTATATATACACTGCACAGCACCACTCCTCCTGTCCTGTATATATACACTGCACAGTACCACTTCTCCTATCCTGTATACACTGCACAGTACCACTCCTCCTGTCCTGTATATATACACTGCACAGTACCACTCCTCCTGTCCTGTATATATACACTGCACAGTACCACTCCTCCTGTATATATACACTGCACAGTACCACTCCTCCTGTATATATACAGTACATGACAGAACAATAATACATTACAGGACACCGAACATAAGAACAAAACAAGACGACAAATCACAGAAAATAAATCCCCCCAGGAATATATATATATATACAAGAAATAACTATTATAAAACCCCCGGCCCAGCTTCATTCATACTACTATATACAATCCCACACAACGCTCACACCGTCCTATATACACATAAAACACCGTCCTATATACAAGATTATATACAATAAAACACTAAACCTAATATAACGTATATACAACCGGACACTAACACTAACCTACTGGTCCCACTGCCTGACCTTACAGTCACCCCCTTACCGCACCTCATTCACACCACAGAAAACCCAAAATAACAATATATACAATAGTGACATGAACAATTTTAAACCTTTTTTTTTTTTTAATATTTTTTATTTTTTTTTTTTATTTTGTAATTTATATATATATATATATATATATATATATATATATATATATATATATATATATATATATATATATATATATATATATATCAAACACAGCCCTACACTAACTATCCCGCCACCCCTGATCCAGCTCTGGCCACAAAGTTCAGGATTACTCCGAGCTAGGATCAGGCCCCAAAGTTTTTCCCCAGACGGGGCCTGGACCAGGCCAGATCAGTCCCTTATCACCGCTGATGAAGAACCCCCCCCCCCCCAAATCCCCCACCCAACCTAACTAAAACCCCCTATTATACATTATATACAATATATACAGAACACAACCTACACACTCACCATCCAAGGCTCAAGTTCGATGCCGGAAAACCTTCTATCCAGGAGACAGAAATACAAAACAAAAATCTAGGGTGGAAAGACATCAGCCCACCACCAGGATATAGGAGTACTACCGGACTAAGGCACCCTGGAGGAAAAGCCCCTCCAGAGACGGGCCACCCTCCGGGCACCCAGTCCTTCATACTCCAGAGAACGTACCTTCACCAGGTCACCTAGGATGTTCCTACAGACTTCATCTACATGGAGGATTTTACTCTGCGTCGAGACTAAAACTCGTGCGTTCCACGTGAAATACCTGACCACTGCGCTGACTATGAATAAAGTGTCTCGGTCCCTTCTCCCAAGGTCTCCGAACGCTCCATAGGCCCACCCGGCGTAGGACAGAGTAGCCAGCCGCGGCCAACCAATGGAAGCCCCCACCCTGTTGTACACCTCTGTATTAAAGGGACAATGAAGCAGGAAGTGTTCCATGCTTTCCAGCACGTTAGCACAAGCCTCACGGGGGCAATTCCTGTCCTCGGAGCTCCTGAACTTCAAATTGTCCCTCACATACAGCTTACCATGGAAACAGCGCCAAGTCAAGTCCCAGTACTTCTCGGGGATCCTGCTAGAATTTAACAAACTCAACCCAACCTCCAGATCCCGACTTGGGCAGTCTTTGAGGGCCAATGCACTCTGAAAATGAGAAAGCAAGACCCTCATATCGAGGAGTTTCCTCGGGAGGGACCTCACCTCCCACATTCCCAGACCCCACCGGCGGATCATTTTCAGAACCGGGGTAACATAAGCCGGGAGATGCCCGTGTGGTGTGCGAAGATCCTTCAATCTTTCCCCTGTCTCCCATTCCTGGAAGAAAGGCTGAAACCATCCCTTGCAGGAGAATACCCACGGAGGACCCCTCTCTTTCCAGAGGTTTGCCACGTTCACTTTCAAGAAGGTGTTCACTAGGAACACCACGGGGTTCACCATATTCAAACCCCCTAGTCTCCTCGTGCGGTAAGTGACCTCCCGCTTGACTAGGTTCAGTCTGTTCCCCCATAACATCTGGAAGAACAGACTGTAGGCCCGTGTCCAGAGAGGCTCTGGCAAGACACAGACGCTGCCCAGGTAGATTAGCAAGGGGAGCAGGAAAGCTTTGCACAGGCCAACCCTTTTCCTCAGGGTCAAAAACCAACCCCTCCATTGGTCCACTCTTTGGGTGACACCTTTGATTCTGCCTTCCCAGTTTTTCGTGGGGTAATCACCCTGGCCGAATTCGATGCCCAGGACTTTGGCATGTTCTTGGGGTTCGGGGAGGGTGTCCGGAAGATCAAACCCGGGATCTCCGCCTCCCAGCCAGAGACTCTCACACTTATCCTGGTTGACCTTGGACCCGGATGCCTCCGAGTAGCGTTCCACTTCTGACATCACCACCACTGCCTCCTCTTGCGAAGAAACAAAGACGGTGACATCATCCGCGTAGGCCACCACCCTCAGGATAGCCTCCGGCGCCGCCCCGCCCATCCGCACCCCCGCCAACGGTCCACAATCGATCCTTCTGAGGAAGGGATCGATCGCAAGCGCGTAAAGCAAAGGGCTAAGAGGACAGCCCTGACGGACACCGGATCCTACCCCGAAAGGTCGTTCAATCCACCCATTCACCAGAGGGAAAGTCTCAGCCCCTGCATACAAGGTCTTAAGCCAGTCCACAAACCCTCCAGGCAGACCATACCTCAAAAGAGTGGACCAGAGGTACTCGTGGTTAACCCGATCAAAGGCTTTTGCCTGATCCAGGGTCAGCAAGAACCCCTTCCAGAGGCCCGCCCTGCCTTGCTTCACGGCCTCTCGGACACCTAGAACAGCACTAAAAGTGCTACGGCCAGGAACGCAACAGTGCTGAACCTCCGAAAGGAGCCGGGGTGCAAACTTCACCAGCCTGTTGAAAAGTATCTTAGCCAAAATCTTCCTGTCCACATTGGGAAGTGCTATGGGACGCCAGTTCTCAATGCGTGACGGATCCTTACCCTTTGACAAAATGATCAAAGCTGACCTCCTTAATGATCTCGGCAGAGTGCCCGAGGAGACACACTCGTTAAACACCTGAGTCAAGAGGGGGACCAAAGAGTCCCTAAAGGTCCTAAAGAACTCGGATGTTAAGCCATCCGGACCTGGCGACTTTTTGGGCCTAAGCCCATCGATCGCCAGCCTCACTTCCTCTTCTTTGATCGCTTCTGCCAAATCGCCCAGCGAGAGGTCAGCCCCTGGCTCAGGAACGGATTCAGCCAGGAAAGCCGACATCCCGTCACGATCAAGCTCCCTCCTTCCCAAGAGGTGCGAGTAGTAGGAACTGACGACCTCCAAGATCCCTGATCTAGACCTTCTCAGGGACCCCGTACTGTCCACCAGCCCCGTCACTATCTTACTATTCACTGACATCTTACAGTTTCTGTAAGGGTCGGGCGAGCAGTACTTCCCGTAGTCCCTCTCGAAAACCAAAGATGCGTGCCTATCGTACTGACACCTCTTCAGCAAGGACTTCACTCTGGAGATCTCCTCGCGGCTACCTCCAGTCGAGACAAGATGCTCGAGTTTCCTCCTCAGGCTCTGATACAGGCGATCCCTGTTCAGGCTTCTGAGGTTCGAGAGCTGCCGGAAGAATCTCGCCACCCGATGTTTGAACATCTCCCACCACTCTGACTTAGTGTTACTTAGGCCCAGCAATGGCACCTGGCTCTGAAAGAATTCCTCAAAAGACCGTCTCACAGCTTCTTCCTCAAGGAGTGACGAATTCAGCTTCCAATAGCCTCTTCCCATCCGAGGAGTCTCTGTAACGTTCAGAGAAAACATAATCAAACAGTGATCGGAGAACTCCACCTCCACAACCGACAACGGTGAAGAGACGGCCTCCTCCTTCAAATAAAACCTGTCTAGCCTAGACCTGCACTGACTACCTCTAAAAAAGGTGAATCCCGTGTCGCCCAGGTTGTGCCGGATGTGGACATCCACCAGGCGAGCCTCACTCACTATCCTGTTTAACGCGACGCAGTCATAAGCCACCCGGTCTCCGGAACCTCCTCTATCACAGGATCTCGTGACATTGTTGAAATCCCCTCCGAAGACCACCTGCCGACTCGAAAATAAAAAAGGTTTGATCTTCAGGAAGAGACATTTGCGGTCCCACTTGGACTGGGAACCATAGATGTTAATGAGCCGAAGCTCTTGTCCCCCCATGGAGACATCTAGGATCAAGCATCTCCCCATTTCTAATTCGATCACTCGTCTGCATTCAACCGCTGCGGTCTTAAAAAGGACCGCCACCCCGCTATACGGCTCGGCTGCAAGAGACCAGTAGGAGGGCCCATGCCTCCACTCCCGCCTTGCTTTATGCAAGGTTGATATATCGGTCAACCTGGTCTCCTGCAAAAACAAAATGTCGGCGTCAAGTTGGCCGAGAAAATGAAAGGCCGTGTACCTTGCCGCATCTGACTTTATGCTGCAAACATTAATAGTTGCCAGCGTCAACGGGGTGGGTGCCACCATCATGATTGATTGAATTAGATAGCCTTTTTCTTCCCACCACTGACAGTCCCAACCTCTTCCTCCGATAATGACGGGTTTTTAGTGCGCTTAAGACAAACAGACTCGTCCATTCTCTCCTTACATACATTCTTGCCCTCGTCTGGTGGTCCTGGGTTAGTCGTCCCCCCAGAGGGTTTTGTATTTGCCCCCCGAGAGGAAGACCCAGCCATCTCCTGAGCCCCAACCACCTTGACCGCAACCTCCGGCCCCGGGTCCCCACTTCCCCCCTCCAGAGGGAGGTCCTGGAGAGCCCCGAACCGGTTGGAGAGATCCACCAGAGGGGGGGCGGCTGAACCCTCCAATGGCGCTTGGATCACGGCCAGAGAGTCAGAGGGGTCACACTCCAAAGAGGCAGCTCGAGACCTGGTCCCCCTCCTACCTCTGGCCGTTTTTCTTGTTACCCTTTTTCTTTTTCTGTGACCACTCCCCCTCTCCCTCATCTAGACTGTCAACAGAAGAGGGTTCCTGGGAAGACGTGGCGTCCTCTCGCTCTTCCCTTTCAAGTCTCTTGACTTCCTCGCTCAATTCACTGTCTTTAGGATCCTCAGCTGCAAGTGAAGTACCTGGGTCAGAGTTTAGGGACATTTCTCCCTGCCCCCTGTCCCCACGGCGCTTCTCCTGCCGCCTGATGGTGGATGGCGGCAGCTTGCTCCTCACCGGTTCCCTGCCTCCCCCGCCCCTACTGGTCCCTTCACCGGCAAGATTAGTTCCAGCTTTTGCCTGTCCCGCACTCGCCGCTTTCAGGACCACATTGGCGAAGGAACGCGGACAGCGACTGAACGGGTGACCGAGGTCACCACACAAGTTACACCTAATCCTGCGACAGGCAGCAGCAAGATGACCAAGGTCCCCACACAGTGCGCATTTCTGGGTGGTACACTGCGCACTGAAGTGTGTGGGACTACCGCACCTGTGACAGACCTTAGGCTGCCCCCGGTAGAAAATCAAGATCCTATCCCTCCCCAAAAAGGTTGAGGAGGGATATGGGTAACAGTGTTTCCCGAAACCTTCAATCTCACCATGAAGGTCCAGGCCCCTGACCAGATACCATGGTCATCCAGATTCTTTTCGGGAATATTGGTGACCTCTCCGTATTGACTCACCCAGGTGGTAATGTCCATACAGGAAAGCGACTCGTTACTAGTCAAAACGGTCACTTTCCTGACTGAATCTTGGCGGGTTATTGCCAGGGGAAAGAGACCATGCCATTCGGGGCGACTCCGAGCCAGCTCATGGCGAGACCAGAAAAGCTCAAGGCCCTCCGGTCTCACGAAGCTGACATCGAAGTAGGAGGTCCCGTAGGGATGGATCAAGGCAAAGATGTCATATGCCGCAAAGCCCATCCCCAGCAGGAGCTCAACCACCTTCGACCTATCAGGACAGGCATCCTTGCTTACCCACTGGAGACGGACCACGTTCCTACGGTTACTCCTCTGCCCCGTTGTCGGCAGAGACCAGACAGTCTCTGCCCCTCTATCTCGGAAGGCTGAAAGACCATGTCTCTCTATCCAGAAAGACAGATCAACCTCCCTCCCCTCTACAGTGATGGAGCTCTCCCTTCTCCTCAGGGCGTCCAGGAGCTGCTGTTGCAAGTCACCATCCCCAGGGCCACCAGACGAGGGCGCACTACTACCCCCAGCACTGACAGCTCCTGAATAGCTTTGGGCTGAAGCCCCCGCCAATGCTGGGGGGGCAGCGGGACCAGCGCCTACTTCCCCCCCACCAACACCAGTGCTGCTCCCACCATTCACTCCAGTACTATTCACACCATTCGCAGGACCATTACTCCCACCATTCATTACACCACTACCCCCAACATTTGCTACACCACAACTCCCACCATTCCCACAACTCCCAGCATTCATTCCACCACTACCCCCACCATTTGCTGCATCATCATTCACTGCACCACTACCCCCACCATTTGCTGCATCATCATTCACTGTACCACTACTTCCACCATTCCTACTACTCTCACCATCTGCTCCACCATTACGCCCATCATTCATTGCACCACTACTTCCATTCCCTTTACTTGTAACCCCATTACCTCTGCTGTTCTCTGCACCTTCCACAGTCACCTCCATTCCTTCCTCCCTTGTGTCTGGTGTCTCTGCACTCACACCTGCTGGGCCGGGGGAGGGGAGCACTCCCAGAGACTCCTCTCCCTGCAGCACCACACCCGTTTCCCTTTGGTTGCTGCTGGCTTTCTGCAGGTCGTCTCCTGGAGCGCCCCGCCCCCCTACTGCAGCATTTTGGTCCTTGTTCTGGCCAGACTGTTTTCTCGGCACCTCTGCCCGCCCTGCACCCACAGACTTTGGGGTCTTAGTGTCCTTTTTGGGCGCTGGGGCACACTGCCCCCCTGTCGCAGCAGTGCGCCCAGTGTTCTTTGCAGATGTGTTTTTCACATCCTTCCCTGCCCCCCCAGCCCCGGTGATAACCGGCTTAGCCGCAGAGGGCAGGGTGGGAAACTCCACAGAACTTCCTATGTCCGGCGCTGTGAGTACCTCCACAGCCTCGCCCCCTGCACTGTTCCCCGCACAGATGGCAGCATCGCCAGACGTCCTCCTCCTCTCCCCACCTTGCCTTTGCCTCGAGCCCACTGCAGAGCCCGTGCCTTTAGGTTTGGTGGGATTTAAACAGAAGGTGGCAGGCGCAACATCAGACATTGGTACATACTTGTAACTCACCACCTCCTGTGCAGCTCCTCCGGTCTTCCTCTTCCTCCTCTTGGTCTCCTCCACTGGTTTGTCCTCACCGAAGGAAAACCGCGTCAAATCCACTGGAGACTCCAGCAGTCGGATCTCCCTCAGCAGTCCCCCTTCCTCCTCCTCCCCCGACACTCCAGCCTCTGCTGTCGGAGTCCTCTGCCCTGCAGGGAGACCACTTGAGCTCCGGCTCTGCCCCTCACTGGCTCCAGCAACTGAGACTCCAGTCACCTCTTCATCCTCCTCCTCCTCTTCACTAAGGACGCCGGCTGGCGGTTCTCCTGAGGTGTTTAACCCCTTCATTTCTGAGAACCGCCGCTGGTTCTTAAACCTCTCCAGGAAGGGACCTGCGCTTTTCTCAATCCCCTCCCGGAGGAGCACTAACCTGACCACCTCGTCTCTGAGGGCTTTAAACCTCTGGGAGGTCGCGGGTCTTTCCTTGCTGGACGCCCGGGTGTTCAGGACCCGGGCCTCCCTCAGCTCCTCTTTCAGCTGGGTTAGTGCTTTGCCGGCGTCCTCGTACTCTCACAACGTGGCGACCACTCGGGAAGAGAAGGAACTTGTGGACTCGCTGGAGCTCATCTCCCCCCAGGATCTTGCTGGGCTCTTGTTCCTGGGGCCTGGGGTGTCCCGGTCTCCCTCTCTGGGCGGGCGGTGAACCGTCTCAGGGTTGGAGCAGGTGGATGTGCTCTTCCTCACCCTTCCCGATCTCCTCACTCCCTCCTGGGCCGGTTGTTGAGGCTCCTTCTCCCCCGCCGGCATAGACCGGGGGATAGGAGGCTGGGAAGCCATGCCGGCCTCCCAGTAGGCGTGCCTCTCCCTGGGGAGAAGAGAGGCAGACGACGACCCTCCTCCTGGAAGTGCTTGAGCTCAGGAGGCAGGTGCTACTCTCAGCACCACTCCTCCTATCCTGTGTGTATACACTGCACAGTACCACTCCTCCTGTCCTGTATATATATACACTGCACAGTACCACTCCTCCTGCCCTGTATATATACACTGCACAGTACCACTCCTCCTGCCCTGTATATATACACTGCACAGCACCACTCCTCCTGTCCTGTATGTATACACTGCACAGTACCACTCCTCCTGTATATATACACTGCACAGTACCACTCCTCCTGTATATATACACTGCACAGTACCACTCCTCCTGTCCTGTATATACACTGCATACTACCACTCCTCCTGTCGTGTATATATACACTGCACAGTACCACTCCTCCTGTATATATACACTGCACAGTACCACTCCTCCTGTATATATACACTGCACAGTACCACTCCTCCTGTCCTGTATATACACTGCATACTACCACTCCTCCTGTCGTGTATATATACCCTGCACAGTACAGCTCCTCCTGTATATATACACTGCACAGTACAGCTCCTCCTGTATATATACACTGCACAGTACCACTCCTCCTGTCCTGTATATATACACTGCACAGTACCAATTCTCCTGCCCTGTATATATACACTGCACAGTACAGCTCCTCCTGTATATATACACTGCACAGTACCACTCCTCCTGTCCTGTATATATACACTGCACAGTACCAATTCTCCTGCCCTGTATATATACACTGCACAGTACCACTTATGCTCAGTCTCTGTGACGCTGTATATGTGTCATTGTCTTTGAAGTCGTACATAGTGTGCTCTTTGCGGTTTCGGATGTTCTCACGTCCTGCACCCCGGGGGAGTTCTGGGTGTGAGCGCAGGTGACATTTATCTCCAGGTAAACACGACTTGAGCATTCGCTGTAGAACATCGTGCCCCGCAGAATAATTCAGCGTTCACCTGTGTCACTATCTGTAGCAGCCTGAAGACGTAGGGGGCGACTCTGAGCGCAGAGCACATCCATAATGCCATAGCGATTAGATCAGGTGACTACCATCTATTACTCCCTGTTATCAGCCATTACTGGGGGAGGTAACTATAGGACAGGAGACTAAAATCTATTACTCCCTGTTATCAGCCATTACTGGGGGAGGAGACTGTAGGACAGGAGACTACAATCTATTACTCCCTGCTGAGAGTAGCAGCTGTCTGTGGAGCTCCAGGACTTCCAGGAGGAGGGTCGTCGTCTGCCTCTCTTCTCCCCAGGGAGAGGCAGGCTTACTGGGAGGCCGGCATGGCTTCCCAGCCTCCTATCCCCTGGTCTATGCCGGCGGGGGACAAGGAGCCACAACAACCGGCCCAGGAGGGAGTGAGAAGATCCGGTAGGGTGAAGAAAAACATACCCACCTACTCCAACCCCGAGACGGTTCATCGCCCGCCCAGAGAGGGAGACCGGGGCACCCCAGGCCCCAGGAACAAGAGCCCAGCAAGATCCTGGGGGGAGATGAGCTCCAGTGAGTCCATAAGTTCCTTCTCCTCCCGAGTGGTCGCCATGCTACGAGAATACGAGGACGCCGGCAAAGCACTAACCCAGCTGAAAGAGGAGCTGAGGAAGGCCCGGGTCCTGAACACCCGGGCGTCCAACAAGGAGAGACCCGCGACCTCCCAGAGGTTTAAAGCCCTCAGAGACGAGGTGGTCAGGTTAGTGCTCCTCCGGGAGGGGATTGAGAAAAGCGCAGGTCCCTTCCTGGAGAGGTTTAAGAACCAGCGGCGGTTCTCTGAAATGAAGGGGTTAAACACCTCAGGAGAACCGCCAGCCGGCGTCCTTAGTGAAGAGGAGGAGGAGGATGAAGAGGTGACTGGAGTCCCAGGTGCTGGAGCCAGTGAGGGGCAGAGCCGGAGTTCCAGTGGTCTCCCTGCAGGGCAGAGGGCTCCCAGAGCAGAGGCTGAATCATAGAATCATAGAATCATAGAATGGTAGAGTTGGAAGGGACCTCCTGGGTCATCTGGTCCAACCCCCCGCTCAAAGCAGGATTCACTAAATCATCTCAGACAGATGTCTGTCCAGCCTCTGTTTGAAGACGTCCATTGAAGGGGAACTCACCACCTCTCGTGGCAGCCTGTTCCACTCATTAATCACCCTAACTGTCAAAAAGTTTTTTCTAATATCTAATCTGTGTCTCCTCCCATTTAGTTTCATCCCATTGCTTCTAGTCTTTCCTTGTGCAAATGAGAATAAAGATGATCCTTCTACAATGTGACAGCCCTTGACATATTTGTAGACAGCTATTAAGTCTCCTCTCAGTCTTCTTTTTTGCAAGCTAAACATTCCCAAATCCTGCAACCGTTCCTCATAGGACATGGTTTGCAGACCAGTCACCATTCTGGTCGCTCTTCTCTGAACTTGCTCCAGTTTGTCTATGTCTTTTTTAAAATGTGGGGCCCAAAACTGTACACAGTATTCCAGATGAGGTCTGACCAAAGAGGAGTAAAGACCAATAATGACTTCACGTGATCTAGACTGTATGCTTCTGTTAATACATCCCAGAATTGTATTTGCCTTTTTTGCTGCTGCATCACACTGTTGACTCATGTTCAGTCTATGATCTATTAGTATACCTAAATCTTTTTCACATGTACTGTTGCTTAGCTCTATTCCTCCCATTCTGTATATGCTTTTTTCATTTTTATTGCCCAGATGTAGTACTTTGCATTTTTCCCTGTTAAAAACCATTCTGTTGGTTGCTGCCCACTGCTCCAGTTTATTTAGGTCTTTTTGAATCCTCTCTCTCTCTTCTCTAGTATTAGCTATCCCTCCTAGCTTTGTGTCATCAGCAAATTTAATCAGTTTACCCTCAATTCCTTCATCTAAATCATTGATAAAGATGTTGAACAATACAGGTCCCAGGACGGAGCCCTGTGGTACCCCACTTGAGACATTCATCCAGCTGGATGTGAAGCCATTTACAATCACCCTTTGAGTCCGATCACTAAGCCAGTTATGAATCCACCTAACAGTTGCCTGGTCCATTGCATACTTGGTCATTTTTTCAATAAGGATGGTGTGAGATACTTTGTCAAATGCTTTGCTGAAGTCAAGATATACTATATCTACAGGATTTCCCTGATCCACCCAGTCAGTGATTCTGTCATAGAAGGAAATTAAGTTAGTCTGACATGACTTGTTAGTTATAAACCCATGCTGACTCTGGTTAATCACTTCATTCTTATCCAGGTACTTACATACATGTTGTTTAATAATTTGTTCAAAGATCTTTCCTGGTATAGAAGTCAGACTCACCGGCCTATAGTTCCCTGGGTCCACCTTCTTCCCCTTTTTGAAGATAGGAACAACATTTGCTCTTCTCCAGTCTTCTGGGACTTCTCCTGTTCTCCAAGAATTTTCAAAGATTATGGAGAGTGGTTCTAAAATTTCTTCTACGATCTCCTTCAGTACTCTGGGGTGTAATTCATCTGGACCTGGAGACTTGAACTCATTTATGTTAGCTAAATATTCCCTCACAATCTTTCTGTTTACAGATAACTTGGATTCTTCTATTCCTTTAAAAGGACAGTGAAGATCAGTTGATGTTACATTTTCTTTCTGAGAGAAAACAGATGCAAAATAGGAATTAAAAAGTTTGGCCTTCTCAACATCCTCTCTTACCATTTCTCCATTTTCATCCTGTAAAAATCCTATAGCATCTTTGACTTTTCTTTTACTTTTGACATACCCCCAAAATCCTTTTTCATTGCTTTTGACATCTCTTGCAAGCCTTAATTCATTGTCAGCTTTAGCTAACCTGATACATGCCCTGCAGGATCTGCAGACTGCATTATAATCTTCTTTAGATATGCCTCCCTCTTTCCATTTAATAAACATTTCTTTCTTTCTTTTTAGCATGTGTTTAAGTTCTGTGTTCATCCATCCTGGTTTCCTTAAATGCTTCCCATTCTTCCTACTTTTCGGGATTGTTAACGATTGTGCTTTGAGAATCTCATTTTTAAAAATTTCCCATCCTTCCTGGACATTTTTGTCCTTAAGGACATCCAGCCATTGGATCCCTCCTATTCTCTTTCTGAGTCTCTTAAAATCTGCCTTTCTAAAATCTAACCTTGAAGTTTGAGTCTTCACATGTCTTCCTCCTCTAGTTATCCAAAATTCTATAATAGCATGATCGCTGCCTCCTAGGGTCCCAGCCACTTTTACCTCCTCAACCATTTCCTCCTTGTTTATAAGGATTAGATCCAAAGTAGCAGATCCCCTTGTTTTCTCCCCTACCTTTTGGAAGATAAAGTTGTCAGCAAGAGAGGATAAGAATTTGCTTGACCTGTTAGTTTTACTTGAGAGAGATTCCCAACAAATGTCTGGATAGTTGAAATCTCCCATGACCACTACGTCATATTTTTTTGAGAACTTGGTCATTTGATACATAAAGAGTTCATCCATATCTTCAGCTTGCCCAGGTGGCCTGTAGTAAATGCCTACAATGGTGTCCTTTCCGTTGTTCTCTCCTTGTATTCTTACCCAGACAGTTTCCACAGAACTCCCAGTCTCTGAAGCTTCAATCTCTGTGCAGATATACGCTTTTCTAACATACAATGCGACACCTCCTCCTCGTTTATCAAGTCTGTTTCTTGCAAATAAGTTGTATCCTTTTAGCCTTTTATTCCAATCATGTGTATCGTCCCACCAAGTTTCAGTGATTCCAATGACATCATATTCCTTTTCCTGCATTAGTAGTTCCAATTCTCCTTGTTTGTTGCCCATGCTTTGTGCATTTGTATAAAAACATTTTAGTTTGTGATTGGTTTCTCTTCTTCCCATATTTTTATTATTTAAATTGTTTTGTCTTTGTTCTTCCTTTCCACTTCCAGTAGCAGAGATCTCAATAGTATTTGTCAGCTGTATGGCTTTTTCTGGCCTTTTGCTTCCCTTCCCACATTGTTCTGGTATAAAGCTCTTCTGATGAGTGTAGCAAGGCGACTTCCAAATACATGTTTTCCAGTCTTCGTAAGGTGCACCCCATCTCTAGCAAGTAGTCCATCGTATAGGTAATTCATTCCGTGATCCAGAAATCCAAATCCTTGTTGACGGCACCATCGACGTAGCCAGTTGTTCACCTGTAGAATCTTATTCCACCTCATTGTTCCATGGCCATCCACTGGGAGGATGGATGAGAAGACCACCTGCGCTCCCAATTCTTTCACTTTCTTGCCTAAGTCTTCAAAGTCACTGCAGATGGTTTCCAGGTCCTTTCTTGCGGTGTCATTTGTCCCCACATGTATTAGCAGGAATGGGTAGTGATCTGTAGGTCTGAAGAGTCTTGATATCCTGTCAGACACATCTTTAATTTTTGCTCCTGGAAGACAGCACATTTCTCTTGAGGTTATGTCTGGTCTGCAGATAGCGGCCTCTGTTCCTCTTAACAGGGAATCCCCCATGACCACCACTCTCCGTTTTTTCTTCACAACATTCTTCTTTCTCCATCCAGGAGGATTCTGAGGACTTACAAGGTTATTCATTGCTGGCAAAGTCTTATCTTGCTGTATTTCTTCATGGTTCTCCTGCGTGAGAGCCTGGTACTGGTTCCTGAGCAGTATGGGTGCTGACTGCCTCTCGATCCTCCGGCTTCTGTGGGTCACAGGCTTCCATTCCTCTGTTTCCTCAGGTGCAGTGAGAATTTCTTCTCTTTCTGAATCATGAAGAGATAATTCTGCTCTGTCTAAGAACTCTTCACCTTCCTTAATGATTTTCAAGGTAGTTAACCTCTCTTCTAGATTTCGCAACTTTTCCTCCAACAGGGACACAAGCTGCATTTCTGGCATGTGAAGTTTGGCTTTTCCACTGGCAAGTCTGTGAACATGTAGCAGGATATGCAGCTCACCAAATGGCTCCTGGACTCTTCCATGTTCTTATTGTTAATGTTCTGAAAACAGTGAAAAAAGCTTAAAAAAAAAGCTTCAAAATGCGCGCGCGGTTTACCGATGTCCTCTTTTCAGCTCCAACAGCCAAAATCCAGTGTTCTTTGAGCTCGCGGAGACTCTTCACTTACCCCAAAATGCAGTGGGAATATGCAAATGATCTCCTTAGGACTCCTCCCCTGGTTTACCGATGTCCTCTTTTCAGCTCCAACAGCCAAAATCCAGTGTTCTTTGAGCTCACGGAGACTCTTCACTTACCCCAAAATGCAGTGGGAATATGCAAATGATCTCCTTAGGACTCCTCCCCTGGTTTACCGATGTCCTCTTTTCAGCTCCAACAGCCAAAATCCAGTGTTCTTTGAGCTCACGGAGACTCTTCACTTACCCCAAAATGCAGTGGGAATATGCAAATTATCTCCTTAGGACTCCTCCCCTGGTTTACCGATGTCCTCTTTTCAGCTCCAACAGCCAAAATCCAGTGTTCTTTGAGCTCACGGAGACTCTTCACTTACCCCAAAATGCAGTGGGAATATGCAAATTATCTCCTTAGGACTCCTCCCCTGGTTTACCGATGTCCTCTTTTCAGCTCCAACAGCCAAAATCCAGTGTTCTTTGAGCTCACGGAGACTCTTCACTTACCCCAAAATGCAGTGGGAATATGCAAATTATCTCCTTAGGACTCCTCCCCTGGTTTACCGATGTCCTCTTTTCAGCTCCAACAGCCAAAATCCAGTGTTCTTTGAGCTCACGGAGACTCTTCACTTACCCCAAAATGCAGTGGGAATATGCAAATTATCTCCTTAGGACTCCTCCCCTGAAGTGTCGGGGGAGGAGGAGGAAGGAGGACTGCTGAGGGAAATCCGACTGCTGGAGTCTCCAGTGGACCTGACGCGGTTTTCCTTCGGGGAGGACGATCCAGTGGAGGAGAAAAAAAAGAAGAGGAAGAAGACTGGAGGAGCCGCACAGGAGGTGGTGAGTTACAAGTATGTACCAATGTCTGATGTTGCGCCTGCCACCTCCTGTGTAAACCCCACCAAACCTAAAGGCACGGGCTCTGCAGTGGGCTCGAGGCAGAGGCAAGGTGGGGAGAGGAGAAGGATGTCCGGCGATGCTGCCATCTGTGCGGGGAACAGTGCAGGGGGCGAGGCTGTGGAGGTACTCACAGCGCCGGACATAGGGAGTTCTGTGAAGTTTCCCTCCCTGCCCTCTGCGGCTAAGCCGGTTATCACCGGGGCCGGGGAGGCCGGGAGGGATGTGAAAAAAACATCCGCCAAGAATACTGCTGCGACAAGGGGGCAGTGTACCCCAGCACCCAAAAATGACAGTAAGGCCCCAAAATCTGTGGGTGCAGGGCAGGCAGCGGTGTCCAACAAACAGTCTGCCCAGCACAAGAAACAAAATGCTGCAGTAGGGGGGCGGGGCGCTCCAGGAGACAACCTGCAGAAAGCCAGCAGCAACCAAAGGGAAACGGGTGTGGTGCTGCAGGGAAAGGAGTCTCTGGGAGTGCTCCCCTCCCCCGGCCCAGCAGGTGTGAGTGCAGAGACACCAGACACAAGGGAGGAAGGAATGGAGGTGACTGTGCAAGGTGCAGAGAACAGCAGAGGTAATGGGGTGACAAGTAAAGGGAATGGAAGTAGTGGTGCAGTGAATGATGGGAGTAATGGTGGAGCAGATGGGAGTAATGGTGGAGCAGATGGTGAGAGTAGTAGGAATGGTGGAAGTAGTGGTGCAGTGAATGATGATGCAGCAAATGGTGGGGGTAGTGGTGCAGTGAATGATGATGCAGCAAATGGTAGGGGTAGTGGTGGAATGAATGGTGGGAGTAGTGGTGTAGCAAATGGTGGGGGTAGTGGTGGAATGAATGGTAGGAGTAATGGTGTAGCAAATGGTGGGAGAAGTAGTGGAGTGAATGATGGGAGTAGTGGTGTAGCAAATGGTGTGAGTAGTAGTGGAGTGAATGGTGGGAGCAGCATTGGTGTTGGTGGGGGGGAAGTAGGCGATGGTCCCGCTGCCCCCCCAGCATTGGCTGGGTCTTCAGCCCAAAGCTATTCAGGAGCTGTCAGTGCTGGGGGTAGTAGTGCGCCCTCGTCTGGTGGCCCTGGGGATGGTGACTTGCAACAGCAGCTCCTAGACGCCCCGAGGAGAGGGGAGAGCTCCATCACTGTAGAGGGGAGGGAGGTTGATCTGTCTTTCTGGATAGAGAGACATGGTCTTTCAGCCTTCCGAGATAGAGGGGCAGAGACTGTCTGGTCTCTGCCGACAACAGGGCAGAGGAGTAACCGTAGGAACGTGGTCCGTCTCCAGTGGGTAAGCAAGGATGCTTGTCCTGATAGGTCGAAGGTGGTTGAGCTCCTGCTGGGGATGGGCTTTGCGGCATATGACATCTTTGCCTTGATCCATCCCTACGGGACCTCCTACTTCGATGTCAGCTTCGTGAGACCGGAGGGCCTTGAGCTTTTCTGGTCTCGCCATGAGCTGGCTCGGAGTCGTCCCGAATGGCATGGTCTCTTTCCCCTGGCAATAACCCTCCAAGATTCAGTCAGGAAAGTGACCGTTTTGACTAGTAACGAGTCACTTTCCTGTATGGACATTACCACCTGGGTGAGTCGATACGGAGAGGTCACCAATATTCCCGAAAAGAATCTGGATGACCATGGTATCTGGTCAGGGGCCTGGACCTTCATGGTGAAATTGAAGGTTTCGGGAAACACTGTTACCCATATCCCCTCCTCAACCTTTTTGGGGAGGGATAGGATCTTTATTTTCTACCGGGGGCAGCCTAAGGTCTGTCACAGGTGCGGTCATCTTGCTGCTGCCTGTCGCAGGATTAGGTGTCACTTTTGTGGTGACCTCGGTCACCCGTTCAGTCGCTGTCCGCGTTCCTTCGCCAATGCGGTCCTGAAAGCGGCGAGTGCGGGACAGGCGAAAGCCGGGACTAATCTTGCCGGTGAAGGGACCAGCAGAGGCGGGGGAGGCAGGGATCCGGTGAGGAGCAAGTTGCCGCCATCCAACATCAGGCGGCAGGAGCAGCGCCGTGGGGACAGGGGGCAGGGAGTAATGTCCCTAAACTCTGACCCAGGTACTTCACTTGCAGCTGAGGATCCTAAAGACAGCGAATTGAGCGAGGAGGTCAAGAGACTTGAAAGGGAAGAGCGAGAGGACGCCACGTCTTCCCAGGAACCCTCTTCTGGTGACAGTCTAGATGAGGGAGAGGGGGAGTGGTCACAGAAAAAGAAAAAGGGTAACAAGAAAACGGCCAGAGATAGGAGGGGGACCAGGTCCCGAGCTGCCTCTTTGGAGTGCGACCCCTCTGACTCTCTGGCCGTGATCCAAGCGCCATTGGAGGGTTCAGCCGCCCCCCCTCTGGTGGATCTCTCCAACCGGTTCGGGGCTCTCCAGGACCTCCCTCTGGAGGGGGGAAGTGGGGACTCGGGGCCAGAGGCCAGAGGTTGTGGACAAGGTGGTTGGGGCTCAGGAGATGGCTGGGTCTTTCTCTCGGGGGGCAAATACAAAGCCCTCTGGGGGGACGACTAACCCAGGACCACCAGACAAGGGCAAGAATGTATGTAAGGAGAGAATGGACGAGTCTGTTTGTCTTAAGCGTGCTAAAAACCCGTCGTTATCGGAGGAAGAGGTTGGGACTGTCAGTGGTGGGAAGAAAAAGGCTATCTAATTCAATCAATCATGATGGCGGCACCCACCCCGTTGACGCTGGCAACTATTAACGTTTGCAGCATAAAGTCAGATGCGGCAAGGTACACGGCCTTTCATTTTCTCGGCCAACTTGACGCCGACATTTTGTTTTTGCAGGAGACCAGGTTGACCGATATATCAACCTTGCATAAAGCAAGGCGGGAGTGGAGGCATGGACCCTCCTACTGGTCTCTTGCGGCCGAGCCGTATAGCGGGGTGGCGGTCCTTTTTAAGACCGCAGCGGTTTAATGCAGACGAGTGATCGAATTAGAAATGGGGAGATGCTTGATCCTAGATGTCTCCATGGGGGGACAAGAGCTTCGGCTCATTAACATCTACGGTCCCCAGTCCAAGTGGGACCGCAAATGTCTCTTCCTGAAGATTAAACCTTTTTTATTTTCGAGTCGGCAGGTGGTCTTCGGAGGGGATTTCAACAACGTCACGAGATCCTGTGATAGAGGAGGTTCCGGAGACCAGCTGGCTTATGACTGCGTCGCGTTAAACAGGATAGTGAGTGAGGCTCGCCTGGTGGATGTCCACATCCGGCACAACCCGGGCGACACGGGATTCACCTTTTTTAGAGGTAGTCAGTGCAGGTCTAGGCTAGACAGGTTTTATTTGAAGGAGGAGGCCGTCTCTTCACCGTTGTCGGTTGTGGAGGTGGAGTTCTCCGATCACTGTTTGATTATGTTTTCTCTGAACGTTACAGAGACTCCTCGGATGGGAAGAGGTTATTGGAAGCTGAATTCGTCACTCCTTGAGGAAGAAGCTGTAAGACGGTCTTTTGAGGAATTCCTTCAGAGCCAGGTACCATTGCTGGGCCTAAGTAACACTAAGTCGGAGTGGTGGGAGATGTTCAAACATCGGGTGGCGAGATTCTTCCGGCAGCTCTCGAACCTCAGAAGCCTGAACAGGGATCGCCTGTATCAAAGCCTGAGGAGGAAACTCGAGCATCTTGTCTCGACTGGAGGTAGCCGTGAGGAGATCTCTAGAGTGAAGTCCTTGCTGAAGAGGTGTCAGTACGATAGGCACGCCTCTTTGGTTTTCGAGAGGGACTACGGGAAGTACTGCTCACCCGACCCTTACAGAAACTGTAAGATGTCAGTGAATAGTAAGATAGTGACGGGGCTGGAGGACAGTACGGGGTCCCTGAGACGGGTCCAGATCAGGGATCTTGGAGGTCGTCAGTTCCTACTACTCGCACCTCTTGGGAAGGAGGGAGCTGGATCGTGACGGGATGTCGGTTTTCCTGGCTGAATCTGTTCCTGAGCCAGGGGCTGACCTCTCGCTGGGCGGTTTGGCAGAAGCGATCAAAGAAGAGGAAGTGAGACTGGCGATCGATGGGCTTAGGCCCAAAAAGTCGCCAGGTCCGGATGGCTTAACATCCGAGTTCTTTAGGACCTTTAGGGACTCTTTGGTCCCCCTCTTGACTCAGGTGTTTAACGAGTGTGTCTCCTCGGGCACTCTGCCGAGATCATTAAGGAGGTCAGCTTTGATCATTTTGTCAAAGGGTAAGGATCCGTCACGCATTGAGAACTGGCGTCCCATAGCACTTCTCAATGTGGACAGGAAGATTTTGGCTAAGATACTTTTCAACAGGCTGGTGAAGTTTGCACCCCTGCTCCTTTCGGAGGTTCAGCACTGTTGCGTTCCTGGCCGTAGCACTTTTAGTGCTGTTCTAGGTGTCCGAGAGGCCGTGGAGCAAGGCAGGGCGGGCCTCTGGAAGGGGTTCTTGCTGACCCTGGATCAGGCAAAAGCCTTTGATCGGGTTAACCACGAGTACCTCTGGTCCACTCTTTTGAGGTATGGTCTGCCTGGAGGGTTTGTGGACTGGCTTAAGACCTTGTATGCAGGGGCTGAGACTTTCCCTCTGGTGAATGGGTGGATTGGACGACCTTTCGGGGTAGGGTCCGGTGTCCGTCAGGGCTGTCCTCTTAGCCCTTTGCTTTACGCGTTTGCGATCGATCCCTTCCTCAGAAGGATCGATTGTGGACCCTTGGCGGGGGTGCGGATGGGCGGGGCGGCGCGGGAGGCTATCCTGAGGGTGGTGGCCTACGCGGACAATGTCACCGTCTTTGTTTCTTCGCAAGAGGAGGCAGCGGCGGTGATGTCAGAAGTGGAGCGCTACTCGGAGGCATCCGGGTCCAAGGTCAACCAGGATAAGTGTGAGAGTCTCTAGCTGGGAGGCGGAGATCCCGGTTTTGATCTTCCGGACACCCTCCCCGAACCCCAAGAACATGCCAAAGTCCTGGGCATCGAATTCGGCCAGGGTGATTACCCCACGAAAAACTGGGAAGGCAGAATCAAAGGTGTCGCCCAAAGAGTGGACCAATGGAGGGGTTTTTCTTTGACCCTGAGGGAAAGGGTTGGCCTGTGCAAAGCTTTCCTGCTCCCCTTGCTAATCTACCTGGGCAGCGTCTGTGTCTTGCCAGAGCCTCTCTGGACACGGGTCTACAGTCTGTTCTTCCAGATGTTATGGGGGAACAGACTGAACCTAGTCAAGCGGGAGGTCACTTACCGCACGAGGAGACTAGGGGGTTTGAATATGGTGAACCCCGTGGTGTTCCTAGTGAACACCTTCTTGAAAGTGAACGTGGCAAACCTCTGGAAAGAGAGGGCTCCTCCATGGGTATTCTCCTGCAAGGGATGGTTTCAGCCTTTCTTCCAGGAATGGGAGACAGGGGGAAGAGTGAAGGATCTCCGCACACCACACGGGCATCTCCCGGCTTACGTTACCCCGGTTCTGAAAATGATCCGCCGGTGGGGTCTGATAATGTGGGAGGTGAGGTCCCTCCCGAGGAAACTCCTCGATATGAGGGTCTTGCTTTCTCATTTTCAGAGTCCATTGGTCCTCAAAGACTGCCCAAGTCGGGATCTGGAGGTTGGGTTGAGTTTGTTAAATTCTAGCAGGATCCCCGAGAAGTACTGGGACTTGACTTGGCGCTGCTTCCATGGTAAGCTGTATGTGAGGAACAATTTGAAGTACAGGAGCTCCGAGGACAGGAATTGCCCCCGTGAGGCTTGTGCTAACGTGCTGGAAAGCATGGAGCACTTCCTGCTTCATTGTCCCTTTAATACAGAGGTGTACAGCAGGGTGGGGGCTTCCATTGGTTGGCCGCGGCTGGCTACTCTGTCCTACGCCGGGTGGGCCTATGGAGCGTTCGGAGACCTTGGGAGAAGGGACCGAGACACTTTATTCATAGTCAGCGCAGTGGTCAGGTATTTCATGTGGAACGCACGAGTTTTAGTCTCGACGCAGAGTAAAATCCTCCATGTTGATGAAGTCTGTAGGAACATCCTAGGTGACCTGGTGAAGGTACGTTCTCTGGAGTATGAAGGACTGGGTGCCCGGAGGGCGGCCCGTCTCTGGAGGGGCTTTTCCTTCAGGGTGCCTTAGTCCGGTAGTACTCCTATATCCTGGTGGTGGGCTGATGTCTTTCCACCCTAGATTTTTGTTTTGTATTTCTGTCTCCTGAATAGAAGGTTTGCCGGCATCGACCTTGAGCCTTGGATGGTGAGTGTGTAGGTTGTGTTCTGTATATATTGTATATAATGTATAATAGGGGGTTTTAGTTAGGTTGGGTGGGGGATTTGGGGGGGGGTTCTTCATCAGCGGTGATAAGAGGACTGATCTGGCCTGGTCCAGGCCCCGCCTGGGGAAAAACTTTGGGGCCTGATCCTAGCTCGGAGTAATCCTGAACTTTGTGGCCAGAGCTGGATCAGGGGTGGCGGGATAGTTAGTGTAGGTCTGTGTTTTATGTATATATATTAAAAAATTACAAAAAAAAATATAAAATATAAAAATATATATATATATATATATATATATATATATATATATATATATATTTTATATATATATATATATATATATATATATATATATATATATTTTATATATATATATATATAAAAAAAAAAAAAGGTTTAAAATTGTCCATGTCACTATTGTATATCTTGTTATTTTTGGTTTTCTGTGGTGTGAATGAGGTGCGGTAAGGGGGTGACTAAGGTCAGGCAGTGGGACCAGTAGGTTAGTGTTAGTGTCCGGTTGTATATACGTTATATTAGGTTTAGTGTTTTATTGTATATAATCTTGTATATAGGACGGTGTTTTATGTGTATATAGGACGGTGTCAGCGTTGTGTGGGATTGTATATAGTAGTATGAATGAAGCTGGGCCGGGGGTTTTATAGGTTTTATAATAGTTATTTCTTCTCTATGTATATATTCCTGGGGGGATTTTGTTCTTTCTCTGTAGTTCGGATCTTCTATTTTCTGTGATTTGTGTCGGGTTTTTGTCGTCTTGTTCTGCAGTTTTGTTCTTATGTTTTGTGTCCTGTAATGTTTTCTTCTATAAATAAAAAGACCTACAATCTATTACTCCCTGTTATCAGCCATTACTGGGGGAGGTGACTGTAGGACAGGAGACTACAATCTATTACTCCCTGTTATCAGCCATTACTGGGGGAGGTGACTACAATCTATTACTCCCTGTTATCAGCCATTACTGGGGGAGGAGACTGTAGGACAGGTGCCCACAATCAGTTTCTCCCTGCTGAGAGTAGCAGCTGTCTGTGGAGCTCCAGGACTTCCAGGAGGAGGGTTGTCGCCTGCCTCTCTTCTTCCCAGGGAGAGGCAGGCTTACTGGGAGGCCGGCATGGCTTCCCAGCCTCCTTTCCCCCGGTCTATGCCGGCGGGGGACAAGGAGCCACAACAACCGGCCCAGGAGGGAGTGAGGAGATCCGGTAGGGTGAAGAAAAACATACCCACCTACTCCAACCCTGAGACGGTTCATCGCCCACCCAGAGAGGGAAACCAGGGCACTCCGGGCTCCAGGAGCAAGAGCCCAGCAAGATCCTGGGGGGAGATGAGCTCCAGCGAGTCCCCAAGTTTCTTTTGCCCCCGAGTGGTTGCCATGTTGTGAGACTACGAGGACCCAGGCAAAGCACTAACCCAGCTGAAAGAGGAGCTGCGGGAGGCCCGGATCCTGAACACCCGGGCGTCCAACAAGGAGAGACCCGCGATCTCCCAGAGGTTTAAAGCCCTCAGAGACGAGGTGGTCAGGTTAGTGCTCCTCCGGGAGGGGATTGAGAAAAGCGTAGGTCCCTTCCTGGAGAGGTTTAAGAACCAGCGGCGGTTCTCAGAAATGAAGGGGTTAAACACCTCAGGAGAACCGTCAGCCGGCGTCCTTAGCGAAGAGGAGGAGGATGAAGAGGAAGAGGTGACTGGTGTCCCAGCTGCTGGAGGAAACCGGGAGAGTGAAGGGCAGAGCCAGAGACCAAGTGGCCTCCCGACAGCAGAGGCTGGAGTGTCGGGGGAGGAAGAGGAGGAGGCCGGGAGGGATGTTTTAAAAAAAACATCTGCTAGGAACACTGGGCGCACTGCTGCAACGGGGGGGCAGTGTGTCCCAGCATCCAAAAAGGACACTAAGGCCCCAAAGTCTGTGGGTGCTGGGCGGGCAACGGTGCCAGACTAACAGTCTGCCCAGAACAAGGAACAAAATGCTGCAGTAGGTGGGCAGGGCGCTCCAGGAGACGACCTGCAGAAAGCCAGCACCAACCAATGGAAAACGGGTGTGATGCTGCTGGGAAAGGAGTCTCTGGAAGTGCTCCCCTCCCCCGGCCCAGCAAGTGTGAGTGCAGAAACACCAGACACAAGGGAGGAAGGAATGGAGGTGACTGTGGAAGGTGCAGAGAACAGAGGAGTAAATGATGGTAATGGGGTGACGGGAGGTGGTGGTATGAGTGGTAATGGGGTGACAAGTAAAGGGAATGGAGTAGTGGTGGAATGAATGATGGGAATGGTGGGAGTAGTGGTGAATCAAATGATGGGAGTAATAGTGGAGTGAGTGGTGGGAGTAGTGGTGCAGCAAATGGTGAGAATAGTAGTGGAGTGAATGATGGGAGTAGTGGTGCAGCTAATGGAAGGAGTAGTAGTGGAGTGAATGATGGGAGCAGCACTGGTGTTGGTGGGGAGGAAGTAAGCGCTGGTCCCGCTGCCCCCCCAGCATTGGCGGGGGCTTCAGCCCAAAGCTATTCAGGAGCTGTCAGTGCTGGGGGTAGTTGTGCACCCTCGTCTGGTGGCCCTGGGGATGGTGACTTGCAGCAGCAGCTCCTGGACGCCCTGAGGAGAGGGGAGAGCTCCATCACTGTAGAGGGGAGGGAGGTTGATCTGTCTTTCTGGATAGAGAGACATGGTCTTTCAGCCTTCCGAGATAGAGGGGCAGAGACTGTCTGGTCTCTGCCGACAACGGGGCAGAGGAGTAACCGTAGGAACGTGGTCCGTCTCAAGTGGGTAAGCAAGGATGCCTGTCCTGATAGGTCGAAGGTGGTTGAGCTCCTGCTGGGGATGGGCTTTGCGGCATATGACATCTTTGCCTTGATCCATCCCTACGGGACCTCCTACTTCGATGTCAGCATCGTGAGACCGGAGGGCCTTGAGATTTTCTGGTCTCGCCATGAGCTGGCTCAGAGTCTCCCCGAATGGCATGGTTTCTTTCCCCTGGCAATAACCCGCCAAGATTCAGTCAGGAAAGTGACCGTTTTGACCAGTAACGAGTCGCTTTCCTGTATGGACATTACGACCTGGGTGAGTCGATACGGGGAGGTCACCAATATTCCCGAAAAGAATCTGGATGACCATGGTATCTGGTCAGGGGCCTGGACCTTCATGATGAGATTGAAGGTTTCGGGAAACACTGTTACCCATATCCCCTCCTCAACCTTTTTGGGGAGGGATAGGATCTTGATTTTCTACGGGGGGCAGCCTAAGGTCTGTCACAGGTGCGGTAGCCCCACACACTTCAGTGCGCAGTGTACCACCCAGAAATGCGCACTGTGTGGGGACCTCGGTCATCTTGCTGCTGCCTGTCGCAGGATTAGGTGTAACTTGTGTGGTGACCTCGGTCACCCGTTCAGTCGCTGTCCGCGTTCCTTCTCCAATGCTGTCCTGAAAGCGGCGAGTGCGGGACAGGCGAAAGCCGGGACTAATCTTGCCGGTGAAGGGACCAGTAGGGGCGCGGGAGGCAGGGAACCGGTGAGGAGCAAGCTGCCGCCATCCACCATCAGGCGGCAGGAGCAGCGCCGTGGGGACAGGGGGCAGGTAGTAATGTCCCTAAACTCTGACCCAGGTACTTCACTTGCAACTGAGGATCCTAAAGACAGCGAATTGGAGGAAGTCAAGAGACTTGAAAGGGAAGAGCGAGAGGACGCCACGTCTTCCCAGGAACCCTCATCTGGTGACAGTCTAGATGAGGGAGAGGGGGAGTGGTCACAGAAAAAGAAAAAGGGTAACAGGAGGACATCTAGGGGTAGGAGGGGAGCCAGGTCACGAGCTGCCTCTTTGGAGTGCGACCCCTCTGACTCACTTGCCGTGATCCAGGCGCCATTGGAAGGTTCAGCTGCCCCCTCCTCTGGTGGATCTCGCCAACCGGTTCCGGGCCCTCCAGGACCCCCCCTTCCCCCGGAGGAGGGGGGAAGTGGGGACCCGGGGCTGTAGGTTGTGTACAAGGGGGTTGGGGCTCAGGGAGTGGCTGGGTCTTCCTCTCGGGGGGCAAATAAAAAGCCCTCTGAGAGGGAGGACTAACCCAGGACCAGCAGACAAGGGCAAGAATGTATGTAAGGAGAGAATGGACGAGTCTGTTTGTCTTAAGCGCACTAAAAACTCGTCATTATCGGAGGAAGAGGTTGGGACTGTCAGTGGTGGGAAGAAAAAAGGCTATCTAATTCAATCAATCATGATGGCAGCACCCACCCCGTTGACGCTGGCAACTATTAATGTTTGCAGAAAAAAGTCAGATGCGGCAAGGTACACGGCCTTTCATTTTCTCGGACAACTTGACGCCGACATTTTGTTTTTGCAGGAGACCAGGTTGACTGATATATCAACCTTGCATAAAGCAAGGCGGGAGTGGAGGCATGGGCCCTCCTACTGGTCTCTTGCGGCCGAGCCGTATAGCGGGGTGGCGGTCCTTTTTAAGAATGCAGCGGTTGAATGTAGACGAGTGATCAAATTAGAAATGGGGAGATGCTTAATCCTAGATGTCTCCATGGGGGGACAAGAGCTTCGGCTCATTAACATCTATGGTCCCCAGTCCAAGTGGGGCCGCAAATGTCTCTTTCTGAAGATCAAACCTTTTTTATTTTCGAGTCGGCAGGTGGTCTTCGGAGGGGATTTCCGCAATATCACGAGATCCTGTGATAGAGGATCGTTCCGGAGACCGGCTGGCTTATGACTGCGTCGCGTTAAACAGGATAGTGAGTGAGGCTCGCCTGGTGGATGTCCACATCTGGCACAACCCAGGCGACACGGGATTCACCTTTTTTAGAGGTAGTCAGTGCAGGTCTAGGCTAGACAGGTTTTATTTGAAGGAGGAGGCCGTCTCTTCACCATTGTCGGTTGTGAAGGTGGAGTTCTCCGATCACTGTTTGATTATGTTTTCTCTGAATGTTACAGAGACTCCTCGGATGGGAAGAGGTTATTGGAAGCTGAATTCGTCACTCCTTGAGGAAGAAGCTGTAAGACGGTCTTTTGAGGAATTCCTTCAGAGCCAGGTACCATTGCTGGGCCTAAGTAACACTAAGTCGGAGTGGTGGGAGATGTTCAAACATCGGGTGGCGAGATTCTTCCGGCAACTATCGAACCTCAGAAGCCTGAACAGGGATCGCCTGTATCAGGGCCTGAGGAGGAAACTCGAGCATCTTGTCTCGACTGGAGGTAGCCGTGAGGAGATCTCCAGAGTGAAGTCCTTGCTGAAGAGGTGTCAGTACGGGTTTTCGAGAGGGACTACGGAAAGTACTGCTCGCCCGACCCTTACAGAAACTGTAAGATGTCAGTGAATAGTAAGAAAGTGACGAGGCTGATGGACAGTACGGGGTCCCTGAGAAGGTCCAGATCAGGGATCTTGGAGGTCATCAGTTCCTACTACTCGCACCTCTTGGGAAGGAGGGAGCTGGATCGTGACAGGATGTCGGCTTTCCTGGCTGAATCTGTTCCTGAGCCAGGGGCTGACCTCTCGCTGGGCAGTTAGTGGACTAGCTATGTACCTGAAGAAGAGGACAGGACGTATTGTAGCTTTTCAATAAAAGATTCAAATCAACGTATCCTACTGTCCTTTCCTGGAGGAAGCGCGGCTTTCACTGGCACCACCGCATCCACATACTGTGTCTCGCTGGGCAGTTTGGCAGAAGCGATCAAAGAAGAGGAAGTGAGACTGGCGATCGATGAGCTTAGGCCCAAAAAGTCGCCAGGTCCGGATGGCTTAACATCCGAGTTCTTTAGGAACTTTAGGGACTCTTTGGTCCCCCTCTTGACTCAGGTGTTTAACGAGTGTCTCTCCTCGGGCACTCTGCCGAGATCGTTAAGGGGGTCAGCTTTGATCATTTTGTCAAACGGTAAGGATCCGTCACGCATTGAGAACTGGCGTCCCATAGCACTTCTCAATTTGGACAGGAAGATTTTGGCTAAGATACTTTTCAACAGGCTGGTGAAGTTTGCACCCCGGCTCCTTTCGGAGGTTCAGCACTGTTGCGTTCCTGGCCGTAGCACTTTTAGTGCTGTTCTAGGTGTCCGAGAGGCCGTGGAGCAAGGCAGGGCGGGCCTCTGGAAGGGGTTCTTGCTGACCCTGGATCAGGCAAAAGCCTTTGATCGAGTTAACCACGAGTACCTCTGGTCCTGTCTTTTGAGGTATGGTCTGCCTGGAGGGTTTGTGGACTGGCTTAAGACCTTGTATGCAGGGGCTGAGACTTTCCCTCTGGTGAATGGGTGGATTGGACGACCTTTCGGGGTAGGGTCCGGTGTCCGTCAGGGCTGTCCTCTTAGCCCTTTGCTTTACGCGTTTGCGATCGATCCCTTCCTCAGAAGGATCGATTGTGGACCGCTGGCGGGGGTGCGGATGGGCGGGGCGGCGCCGGAGGCTATCCTGAGATTGGTGGCCTACGCGGACGATGTCACTGTCTTTGTTTCTTCGCAAGAGGAGGCAGTGGTGGTGATGTCAGAAGTGGAGCGCTACTCGGAGGCATCCGGGTCCAAGGTCAACCAGGATAAGTGTGAGAGTCTCTGGCTGGGAGGCGGAGATCCCGGGTTTGATCTTCTGGACACCCTCCCCAAACCCCAAGAACATGCCAAAGTCCTGGGCATCGAATTTGGCCAGGGTGATTACCCCACGAAAAACTGGGAAGGCAGAATCAAAGGTGTCGCCCAAAGAGTGGACCAATGGAGGGGTTGGTCTTTGACCCTGAGGGAAAGGGTTGGCCTGTGCAAAGCTTTCCTGCTCCCCTTGCTAATCTACCTGGGCAGCGTCTGTGTCTTGCCAGAGCCTCTCTGGACACGGGTCTACAGTCTGTTCTTCCAGATGTTATGGGGGAACAGACTGAACCTAGTCAAGCGGGAGGTCACTTACCGCACAAGGAGACTAGGGGGTTGAATATGGTGAACCCCGTGGTGTTCCTAGTGAACACCTTCTTGAAAGTGAACGTGGCAAACCTCTGGAAAGTGAGGGCTCCTCCGTGGGTATTCTCCTGTAAGGGAAGGTTTCAGCCTTTCTTCCAGGAATGGGAGACAGGGGGAAGATTGAAGGATCTTCGCACACCACACGGGCATCTCCCGGCTTATGTTACCCCGGTTTATATGAAAAAAAAAAAAAGAGTATGTGTGTGTATATATTCCTGTGGTGATGGTTATTTTGTTTCTTCAATTTTTGTTTTTTTCCTTCTAAGTAGGACGAATCTTCTCCCCTTTCCGTTTGATTTATTTTGCTACTATTTTCTGTGATTTGTGTCGGGTTTTGTCGTCTTGTTTTGTTCTTATGTTTTGTGTCCTGTAATGTATTATTGTTGTATCATGTTTTGTATTCTTCCATAAAATTAAAAAAGCCCTACAATCTATTACTCCCTGTTATCAGCCAGTTCTGTCTAACCGTTACGTTCTTGTGACATTAAAGGGGATCTGTCCCCCCCCCCCCGGCACTTATCTGACCTCTACTCTGGACATACAGGTGATAGAAATGTAACTCTATACCTACCTGTATGCCCATAGTAGAGGTCTGATGGGAGTCTGTCCCCCCTGGGAGATATCTGACCTCTACTATGGACATACAGGTGATAGAAATGTAACTCTATACCTACCTGTATGGCCATAGTAGAGGTCTGATGGGAGTCTGTCCCCCCTGGGGGATATCTGACCTCTACTATGGACATACAGGTGATAGAAATGTAACTCTATACCTACCTGTATGGCTCATAGTAGAGGTCTGATGGGAGTCTGTCCCCCCTGGGAGATATCTGACCTCTACTATGGGCATACAGGTGATAGAAATGTAACTCTATACCTACCTGTATGGCCATAGTAGAGGTCTGATGGGACTCTGTCCCTCCTGGGAGATATCTGACCTCTACTATGGGCATACAGGTGATAGAAATGTAACTCTATACCTACCTGTATGGCCATAGTAGAGGTCTGATGGGAATCTGTCCCCCCTGGGAGATATCTGACCTCTACTATGGACATACAGGTGATAGAAATGTAACTCTATACCTACCTGTATGGCCATAGTAGAGGTCTGATGGGAATCTGTCCCCCCTGGGAGATATCTGACCTCTACTATGGACATACAGGTGATAGAAATGTAACTCTATACCTACCTGTATGGCCATAGTAGAGGTCTGATGGGAATCTGTCCCCCCTGGGAGATATCTGACCTCTACTATGGACATACAGGTGATAGAAATGTAACTCTATACCTACCTGTATGGCCATAGTAGAGGTCTGATGGGAGTCTGTCCCCCCTGGGGGATATCTGACCTCTACTATGGACATACAGGTGATAGAAATGTAACTCTATACCTACCTGTATGGCCATAGTAGAGGTCTGATGGGAGTCTGTCCCCCCTGGGAGATATCTGACCTCTACTATGGACATACAGGTGATAGAAATGTAACTCTATACCTACCTGTATGGTCATAGTAGAGGTCTGATGGGGGTCTGTCCCCCCTGGGGAATATCTGACCTCTACTATGGACATACAGGTGATAGAAATGTAACTCTATACCTACCTGTATGGCCATAGTAGAGGTCTGATGGGAGTCTGTCCCCCCTGGGAGATATCTGACCTCTACTATGGACATACAGGTGATAGAAATGTAACTCTATACCTACCTGTATGTCCATAGTAGAGGTCTGATGGGAATCTGTCCCCCCTGGGGGATATCTGACCTCTACTATGGACATACAGGTGATAGAAATGTAACTCTATACCTACCTGTATGCCCATAGTAGAGGTCTGATGGGAGTCTGTCCCTCCTGGGAGATATCTGACCTCTACTATGGGCATACAGGTGATAGAAATGTAACTCTATACCTACCTGTATGGCCATAGTAGAGGTCTGATGGGAGTCTGTCCCCCCTGGGGGATATCTGACCTCTACTATGGACATACAGGTGATAGAAATGTAACTCTATACCTACCTGTATGGTCATAGTAGAGGTCTGATGGGAGTCTGTCCCTCCTGGAAGATATCTGACCTCTACTATGGCCATACAGGTGATAGAAATGTAACTCTACACCTACCTGTATGTCCATAGTAGAGGTCTGATGGGAGTCTGTCCCTCCTGGGAGATATCTGACCTCTACTATGGACATACAGGTGATAGAAATGTAACTCTATACCTACCTGTATGGCCATAGTAGAGGTCTGATGGGAGTCTGTCCCTCCTGGGAGATATCTGACCTCTACTATGGCCATACAGGTGATAGAAATGTAACTCTACACCTACCTGTATGTCCATAGTAGAAGTCTGATGGGAGTCTGTCCCCCCTGGGAGATATCTGACCTCTACTATGGGCATACAGGTGATAGAAATGTAACTCTATACCTACCTGTATGGCCATAGTAGAGGTCTGATGGGAGTCTGTCCCCCCTGGGAGATATCTGACCTCTACTATGGGCATACAGGTGATAGAAATGTAACTCTATACCTACCTGTATGGCCATAGTAGAGGTCTGATGGGAGTCTGTCCACCCTGGGAGATATCTGACCTCTACTATGGGCATACAGGTGATAGAAATGTAACTCTATACCTACCTGTATGGCCATAGTAGAGGTCTGATGGGAATCTGTCCCCCTGGGAGATATCTGACCTCTACTATGGGCATACAGGTGATAGAAATGTAACTCTATACCTACCTGTATGGCCATAGTAGAGGTCTGATGGGAGTCTGTCCCCCCTGGGAGATATCTGACCTCTACTATGGACATACAGGTGATAGAAATGTAACTCTATACCTACCTGTATGCCCATAGTAGAGGTCTGATGGGAATCTGTCCCCCCTGGGAGATATCTGACCTCTACTATGGGCATACAGGTGATAGAAATGTAACTCTATACCTACCTGTATGGCCATAGTAGAGGTCTGATGGGAGTCTGTCCTCCCTGGGAGATATCTGACCACTACTATGGACATACAGGTGATAGAAATGTAACTCTATACCTACCTGTATGGTCATAGTAGAGGTCTGATGGGAGTCTGTCCCTCCTGGAAGATATCTGACCTCTACTATGGGCATACAGGTGATAGAAATGTAACTCTATACCTACCTGTATGGCCATAGTAGAGGTCTGATGGGAGTCTGTCCCCCCTGGGAGATATCTGACCTCTACTATGGACATACAGGTGATAGAAATGTAACTCTATACCTACCTGTATGCCCATAGTAGAGGTCTGATGGGAATCTGTCCCCCCTGGGAGATATCTGACCTCTACTATGGGCATACAGGTGATAGAAATGTAACTCTATACCTACCTGTATGGCCATAGTAGAGGTCTGATGGGAGTCTGTCCTCCCTGGGAGATATCTGACCACTACTATGGACATACAGGTGATAGAAATGTAACTCTATACCTACCTGTATGGTCATAGTAGAGGTCTGATGGGAGTCTGTCCCTCCTGGAAGATATCTGACCACTACTATGGACATACAGGTGATAGAAATGTAACTCTATACCTACCTGTATGGCCATAGTAGAGGTCTGATGGGAGTCTGTCCCCCCTGGGAGATATCTGACCTCTACTATGGACATACAGGTGATAGAAATGTAACTCTATACCTACCTGTATGGCCATAGTAGAGGTCTGATGGGAATCTGTCCCTCCTGGGAGATATCTGATCTCTACTATGGGCATACAGGTGATAGAAATGTAACTCTATACCTATCTGTATGGCCATAGTAGAGGTCTGATGGGAATCTGTCCCTCCTGGGAGATATCTGACCTCTACTATGGACATACAGGTGATAGAAATGTAACTCTATACCTACCTGTATGGCCATAGTAGAGGTCTGATGGGAATCTGTCCCCCCTGGGAGATATCTGACCTCTACTATGGGCATACAGGTGATAGAAATGTAACTCTATACCTACCTGTATGGCCATAGTAGAGGTCTGATGGGAATCTGTCCCTCCTGGGAGATATCTGACCTCTACTATGGGCATACAGGTGATAGAAATGTAACTCTATACCTATCTGTATGGCCATAGTAGAGGTCTGATGGGAATCTGTCCCCCCTGGGAGATATCTGACCTCTACTATGGGCATACAGGTGATAGAAATGTAACTCTATACCTACCTGTATGGCCATAGTAGAGGTCTGATGGGGGTCTGTCCCCCCTGGGAGATATCTGACCTCTACTATGGACATACAGGTGATAGAACTGTAACTCTATACCTACCTGTATGCCCATAGTAGAGGTCTGATGGGAATCTGTCCCCCCTGGGAGATATCTGACCTCTACTATGGGCATACAGGTTATAGAAATGTAACTCTATACCTACCTGTATGGCCATAGTTGAGTTCTGATGGGAGTCTGTCCCCCCTGGGAGATATCTGACCTCTACTATGGGCATACAGGTGATAGAAATGTAACTCTATACCTACCTGTATGGCCATAGTAGAGGTCTGATGGGAATCTGTCCCCCCTGGGAGATATCTGACCTCTACTATGGACATACAGGTGATAGAAATGTAACTCTATACCTACCTGTATGGCCATAGTAGAGGTCTGATGGGAATCTGTCCCCCCTGGGGGATATCTGACCTCTACTATGGACATACAGGTGATAGAAATGTAACTCTATACCTACCTGTATGGCCATAGTAGAGGTCTGATGGGAATCTGTCCCACCTGGGAGATATCTGACCTCTACTATGGGCATACAGGTGATAGAAATGTAACTCTATACCTACCTGTATGCCCATAGTAGAGGTCTGATGGGAATCTGTCCCACCTGGGAGATATCTGACCTCTACTATGGGCATACAGGTGATAGAAATGTAACTCTATACCTACCTGTATCGCCATAGTAGAGGTCTGATGGGAGTCTGTCCCCCTGGGAGATATCTGACCTCTACTATGGACATACAGGTGATAGAAATGTAACTCTATACCTACCTGTATGGCCATAGTAGAGGTCTGATGGGAGTCTGTCCCCCCTGGGAGATATCTGACCTCTACTATGGACATACAGGTGATAGAAATGTAACTCTATACCTATCTGTATGGCCATAGTAGAGGTCTGATGGGAATCTGTCCCTCCTGGGAGATATCTGATCTCTACTATGGGCATACAGGTGATAGAAATGTAACTCTATACCTATCTGTATGGCCATAGTAGAGGTCTGATGGGAATCTGTCCCTCCTGGGAGATATCTGACCTCTACTATGGACATACAGGTGATAGAAATGTAACTCTATACCTACCTGTATGGCCATAGTAGAGGTCTGATGGGAATCTGTCCCCCCTGGGAGATATCTGACCTCTACTATGGGCATACAGGTGATAGAAATGTAACTCTATACCTACCTGTATGGCCATAGTAGAGGTCTGATGGGAATCTGTCCCTCCTGGGAGATATCTGATCTCTACTATGGGCATACAGGTGATAGAAATGTAACTCTATACCTATCTGTATGGCCATAGTAGAGGTCTGATGGGAATCTGTCCCTCCTGGGAGATATCTGACCTCTACTATGGACATACAGGTGATAGAAATGTAACTCTATACCTACCTGTATGGCCATAGTAGAGGTCTGATGGGAATCTGTCCCCCCTGGGAGATATCTGATCTCTACTATGGGCATACAGGTGATAGAAATGTAACTCTATACCTATCTGTATGGCCATAGTAGAGGTCTGATGGGAATCTGTCCCTCCTGGGAGATATCTGACCTCTACTATGGACATACAGGTGATAGAAATGTAACTCTATACCTACCTGTATGGCCATAGTAGAGGTCTGATGGGAATCTGTCCCTCCTGGGAGATATCTGACCTCTACTATGGGCATACAGGTGATAGAAATGTAACTCTATACCTATCTGTATGGCCATAGTAGAGGTCTGATGGGAATCTTTCCCCCCTGGGAGATATCTGACCTCTACTATGGGCATACAGGTGATAGAAATGTAACTCTATACCCACCTGTATGGCCATAGTAGAGGTCTGATGGGAGTCTGTCCCCCCTGGGAGATATCTGACCTCTACTATGGGCATACAGGTGATAGAAATGTAACTCTATACCCACCTGTATGGCCATAGTAGAGGTCTGATGGGAATCTGTCCCCCTGGGAGATATCTGACCTCTACTATGGGCATACAGGTGATAGAAATGTAACTCTATACCTACCTGTATGGCCATAGTAGAGGTCTGATGGGAATCTGTCCCCCCTGGGAGATATCTGACCTCTACTATGGGCATACAGGTTATAGAAATGTAACTCTATACCTACCTGTATGGCCATAGTAGAGGTCTGATGGGAATCTGTCCTCCCTGGGAGATATCTGACCTCTACTATGGACATACAGGTGATAGAACTGTAACTCTAGCCTCGAGCCCACTGCAGAGCCCGTGCCTTTAGGTTTGGTGGGGTTTACACAGGAGGTGGCAGGCGCAACATCAGACATTGGTACATACTTGTAACTCACCACCTCCTGTGCGGCTCCTCCAGTCTTCTTCCACTTCTTTTTTTTCTCCTCCACTGGATCGTCCTCCCCGAAGGAAAACCGCGTCAGGTCCACTGGAGACTCCAGCAGTCGGATTTCCCTCAGCAGTCCTCCTTCCTCCTCCTCCCCCGACACTTCAGGGGAGGAGTCCTAAGGAGATAATTTGCATATTCCCACTGCATTTTGGGGTAAGTGAAGAGTCTCCGTGAGCTCAAAGAACACTGGATTTTGGCTGTTGGAGCTGAAAAGAGGACATCGGTAAACCAGGGGAGGAGTCCTAAGGAGATAATTTGCATATTCCCACTGCATTTTGGGGTAAGTGAAGAGTCTCCGTGAGCTCAAAGAACACTGGATTTTGGCTGTTGGAGCTGAAAAGAGGACATCGGTAAACCAGGGGAGGAGTCCTAAGGAGATAATTTGCATATTCCCACTGCATTTTGGGGTAAGTGAAGAGTCTCCGTGAGCTCAAAGAACACTGGATTTTGGCTGTTGGAGCTGAAAAGAGGACATCGGTAAACCAGGGGAGGAGTCCTAAGGAGATAATTTGCATATTCCCACTGCATTTTGGGGTAAGTGAAGAGTCTCCGTGAGCTCAAAGAACACTGGATTTTGGCTGTTGGAGCTGAAAAGAGGACATCGGTAAACCAGGGGTGGAGTCCTAAGGAGATAATTTGCATATTCCCACTGCATTTTGGGGTAAGTGAAGAGTCTCCGTGAGCTCAAAGAACACTGGATTTTGGCTGTTGGAGCTGAAAAGAGGACATCGGTAAACCGCGCGCGCATTTTGAAGCTTTTTTTTTAAGCTTTTTTCACTGTTTTCAGAACATTAACAGTAAGAACATGGAAGAGTCCAGGAGCCATTTGGTGAGCTGCATATCCTGCTACATGTTCACAGACTTGCCAGTGGAAAAGCCAAACTTCACATGCCAGAAATGCAGCTTGTGTCCCTGTTGGAGGAAAAGTTGCGAAATCTAGAAGAGAGGTTAACTACCTTGAAAATCATTAAGGAAGGTGAAGAGTTCTTAGACAGAGCAGAATTATCTCTTCATGATTCAGAAAGAGAAGAAATTCTCACTGCACCTGAGGAAACAGAGGAATGGAAGCCTGTGACCCAGAGAAGCCGGAGGATCGAGAGGCAGTCAGCACCCATACTGCTCAGGAACCAGTACCAGGCTCTCACGCAGGAGAACCATGAAGAAATACAGCAAGATAAGACTTTGCCAGCAATGAATAACCTTGTAAGCCCTCAGAATCCTCCTGGATGGAGAAAGAAGAATGTTGTGAAGAAAAAACGGAGAGTGGTGGTCATGGGGGATTCCCTGCCGAGAGGAACAGAGGCCGCTATCTGCAGACCAGACATAACCTCAAGAGAAATGTGCTGTCTTCCAGGAGCAAAAATTAAAGATGTGTCTGACAGGATATCAAGACTCTTCAGACCTACAGATCACTACCCATTCCTGCTAATACATGTGGGGACAAATGACCCCGCAAGAAAGGACCTGGAAACCATCTGCAGTGACTTTGAAGACTTAGGCAAGAAAGTGAAAGAATTGGGAGCGCAGGTGGTCTTCTCATCCATCCTCCCACTGGATGGCCATGGAACAATGAGGTGGAATAAGATTCTACAGGTGAACAACTGGCTACGTCGATGGTGCCGTCAACAAGGATTTGGATTTCTGGATCACGGGATGAATTACCTATACGATGGACCACTTGCTAGAGATGGGCTGCACCTTACGAAGACTGGAAAACATGTATTTGGACGTCGCCTTGCTACACTCATCAGAAGAGCTTTATACCAGAACAATGTGGGAAGGGAAGCAAAAGGCCAGAAAAAGCCATACAGCTGACAAATACTATTGAGATCTCTGCTACTGGAAGTGGAAAGGAAGAACAAAGACAAAACAATTTAAATAATAAAAATATGGGAGGAAGAGAAACCAATCACAAACTAAAATGTTTTTATACAAATGCACAAAGCATGGGCAACAAACAAGGAGAATTGGAACTACTAATGCAGGAAAAGGAATATGATGTCATTGGAATCACTGAAACTTGGTGGGACGATACACATGATTGGAATAAAAGGCTAAAAGGATACAACTTATTTGCAAGAAACAGACTTGATAAACGAGGAGGAGGTGTCGCATTGTATGTTAGAAAAGCGAATATCTGCACAGAGATTGAAGCTTCAGAGACTGGGAGTTCTGTGGAAACTGTTTGGGTAAGAATACAAGGAGAGAACAACGGAAAGGACACCATTGTAGGCATTTACTACAGGCCACCTGGGCAAGCTGAAGATATGGATGAACTCTTTATGTATCAAATGACCAAGTTCTCCAAAAAATATGACGTAGTGGTCATGGGAGATTTCAACTATCCAGACATTTGTTGGGAATCTCTCTCAAGTAAAACTAACAGGTCAAGCAAATTCTTATCCTCTCTTGCTGACAACTTTATCTTCCAAAAGGTAGGGGAGAAAACAAGGGGATCTTCTACTTTGGATCTAATCCTTATAAACAGGGAGGAAATGGTTGAGGAGGTAAAGGTGGCTGGGACCCTAGGAGGCAGCGATCATGCTATTATAGAATTTTGGATAACTAGAGGAGGAAGACATGTGAAGACTCAAACTTCAAGGTTAGATTTTAGAAAGGCAGATTTTAAGAGACTCAGAAAGAGAATAGGAGGGATCCAATGGCTGGATGTCCTTAAGGACAAAAATGTCCAGGAAGGATGGGAAATTTTTAAAAATGAGAATCTCAAAGCACAATCGTTAACAATCCCGAAAAGTAGGAAGAATGGGAAGCATTTAAGGAAACCAGGATGGATGAACACAGAACTTAAACACATGCTAAAAAGAAAGAAAGAAATGTTTATTAAATGGAAAGAGGGAGGCATATCTAAAGAAGATTATAATGCAGTCTGCAGATCCTGTAGGGCACGTATCAGGTTAGCTAAAGCTGACAATGAATTAAGGCTTGCAAGAGATGTCAAAAGCAATAAAAAAGGATTTTGGGGGTATGTCAAAAGTAAAAGAAAAGTCAAAGATGCTATAGGATTTTTACAGGATGAAAATGGAGAAATGGTAAGAGAGGATGTTGAGAAGGCCAAACTTTTTAATTCCTATTTTGCATCTGTTTTCTCTCAGAAAGAAAATGTAACATCAACTGATCTTCACTGTCCTTTTAAAGGAATAGAGGAATCCAAGTTATCTGTAAACAGAAAGATTGTGAGGGAATATTTAGCTAACATAAATGAGTTCAAGTCTCCAGGTCCAGATGAATTACACCCGAGTACTGAAGGAGATCGTAGAAGAAATTTTAGAACCACTCTCCATAATCTTTGAAAATTCTTGGAGAACAGGAGAAGTCCCAGAAGACTGGAGAAGAGCAAATGTTGTTCCTATCTTCAAAAAGGGGAAGAAGGTGGACCCAGGGAACTATAGGCCGGTGAGTCTGACTTCTATACCAGGAAAGATCTTTGAACAAATTATTAAACAACATGTATGTAAGTACATGGATAAGAATGAAGTGATTAACCAGAGTCAGCATGGGTTTGTAACTAACAAGTCATGTCAGACTAACTTAATTTCCTTCTATGACAGAATCACTGACTGGGTGGATCAGGGAAATGCTGTAGATATAGTATATCTTGACTTCAGCAAAGCATTTGACAAAGTATCTCACACCATCCTTATTGAAAAAATGACCAAGTATGCAATGGACCAGGCAACTGTTAGGTGGATTCATAACTGGCTTAGTGATCGGACTCAAAGGGTGGTTGTAAATGGCTTCACATCCAGCTGGATGAATGTCTCAAGTGGGGTACCACAGGGCTCCGTCCTGGGACCTGTATTGTTCAACATCTTTATCAATGATTTAGATGAAGGAATTGAGGGTAAACTGATTAAATTTGCTGATGACACAAAGATAGGAGGAATAGCTAATACTAGAGAAGAGAGAGAGAGGATTCAAAAAGACCTAAATAAACTGGAGCAGTGGGCAGCAACCAACAGAATGGTTTTTAACAGGGAAAAATGCAAAGTACTACATCTGGGCAATAAAAATGAAAAAAGCATATACAGAATGGGAGGAATAGAGCTAAGCAACAGTACATGTGAAAAAGACTTAGGTATACTAATAGATCATAGACTGAACATGAGTCAACAGTGTGATGCAGCAGCAAAAAAGGCAAATACAATTCTGGGATGTATTAACAGAAGCATACAGTCTAGATCACGTGAAGTCATTATCGGTCTTTACTCCTCTTTGGTCAGACCTCATCTGGAATACTGTGTACAGTTTTGGGCACCACATTTTAAAAAAGACATAGACACACTGGAGCAAGTTCAGAGAAGAGCGACCAGAATGGTGACTCGTCTGCAAACCATGTCCTATGAGGAACGGTTGCAGGATTTGGGAATGTTTAGCTTGCAAAAAAGAAGACTGAGAGGAGACTTAATAGCTGTCTACAAATATCTCAAGGGCTGTCACATTGTAGAAGGATCATCTTTATTCTCATTTGCACAAGGAAAGACTAGAAGCAATGGGATGAAACTAAATGGGAGGAGACACAGATTAGATATTAGAAAAAACTTTTTGACAGTTAGGGTGATTAATGAGTGGAACAGGCGGCCACGAGAGGTGGTGAGTTCCCCTTCAATGGACGTCTTCAAACAGAGGCTGGACAGACATCTGTCTGAGATGATTTAGTGAATCCTGCTTTGAGCAGGGGGTTGGACCAGATGACCCAGGAGGTCCCTTCCAACTCTACCATTCTATGATTCTATGATTCTATGACATACAGGTGATAGAAATGTAACTCTATACCTACCTGTATGGCCATAGTAGAGGTCTGATGGGAGTCTGTCCCCCCTGGGAGATATCTGACCTCTACTATGGGCATACAGGTGATAGAAATGTAACTCTATACCTACCTGTATGGCCATAGTAGAGGTCTGATGGGAGTCTGTCCCCCCTGGGGGATATCTGACCTCAACTATGGACATACAGGTTATAGAAATGTAACTCTATACCTACCTGTATGCCCATAGTAGAGGTCTGACGGGAGTCTGTCCCCCCTGGGAGATATCTGACCTCAACTATGGACATACAGGTGATAGAAATGTAACTCTATACCTACCTGTATGGCCATAGTAGAGGTCTGATGGGAGTCTGTCACCTCCTGGGAGATATCTGACCTCTACTATGGGCATACAGGTGATAGAAATGTAACTCTATACCTACCTGTATGGCCATAGTAGAGGTCTGATGGGAATCTGTCCCCCCTGGGAGATATCTGACCTCTACTATGGGCATACAGGTGATAGAAATGTAACTCTATACCTACCTGTATGGCCCATAGTAGAGGTCTGATGGGAGTCTGTCCCCCCTGGGAGATATCTGACCTCTACTATGGGCATACAGGTGACAGAAATGTAACTCTATACCTACCTGTATGGCCCATAGTAGAGGTCTGATGGGAGTCTGTCCCCCCTGGGAGATATCTGACCTCTACTATGGGCATACAGGAGATAGAAATGTAACTCTATACCTACCTGTATGGCCATAGTAGAGGTCTGATGGGAGTCTGTCCCCCCTGGGAGATATCTGACCTCTACTATGGGCATACAGGTGATAGAAATGTAACTCTATACCTACCTGTATGCCCATAGTAGAGGTCTGATGGGAATCTGTCCCCCCTGGGAGATATCTGACCTCTACTATGGGCATACAGGTGATAGAAATGTAACTCTATACCTACCTGTATGGCCATAATAGAGGACTGATGGGAATCTGTCCCCCCTGGGAGATATCTGACCTCTACTATGGACATACAGGTGATAGAAATGTAACTCTATACCTACCTGTATGGCCATAATAGAGGTCTGATGGGAGTCTGTCCCCCCTGGGAGATATCTGACCTCTACTATGGACATACAGGTGATAGAAATGTAACTCTATACCTACCTGTATGGCCATAGTAGAGGTCTGATGGGAGTCTGTCCCCCCTGGGGGATATCTGACCTCTACTATGGACATACAGGTGATAGAAATGTAACTCTATACCTACCTGTATGGCCATAGTAGAGGTCTGATGGGAATCTGTCCCCCCCTGGGGGATATCTGACCTCTACTATGGGCATACAGGTGATAGAAATGTAACTCTATACCTACCTGTATGGTCATAGTAGAGGTCTGATGGGAGTCTGTCCCCCCAGGGAGATATCTGACCTCTACTATGGGCATACAGGTGATAGAAATGTAACTCTATACCTACCTGTATGGCCATAGTAGAGGTCTGATGGGAGTCTGTCCCCCCTGGGAGATATCTGACCTCTACTATGGGCATAGAGGTGATAGAAATGTAACTCTATACCTACCTGTATGGCCATAGTAGAGGTCTGATGGGAGTCTGTCCCCCCTGGGAGATATCTGACCTCTACTATGGGCATACAGGTGACAGAAATGTAACTCTATACCTACCTGTATGGCCCATAGTAGAGGTCTGATGGGAATCTGTCCCCCCTGGGGGATATCTGACCTCTACTATGGACATACAGGTGACAGAAATGTAACTCTATACCTACCTGTATGGCCATAGTAGAGGTCTGATGGGAGTCTGTCCCCCCTGGGGGATATCTGACCTCTACTATGGGCATACAGGTGACAGAAATGTAACTCTATACCTACCTGTATGGCCATAGTAGAGGTCTGATGGGAGTCTGTCCCCCCTGGGAGATATCTGACCTCTACTATGGGCATACAGGTGATAGAAATGTAACTCTATACCTACCTGTATGGCCATAGTAGAGGTCTGATGGGAGTCTGTCCCCCCTGGGAGATATCTGACCTCTACTATGGACATACAGGTGACAGAAATGTAACTCTATACCTACCTGTATGGCCATAGTAGAGGTCTGATGGGAGTCTGTCCCCCCTGGGGGATATCTGACCTCTACTATGGACATACAGGTGATAGAAATGTAACTCTATACCCACCTGTATGGCCATAGTAGAGGTGTGATGGGAATCTGTCCCCCCTGGGAGATATCTGACCTCTACTATGGGCATACAGGTGATAGAAATGTAACTCTATACCTACCTGTATGGCCATAGTAGAGGTCTGATGGGAATCTGTCCCCCCCTGGGGGATATCTGACCTCTACTATGGGCATACAGGTGATAGAAATGTAACTCTATACCTACCTGTATGGCCATAGTAGAGGTCTGATGGGAGTCTGTCCCCCCAGGGAGATATCTGACCTCTACTATGGGCATACAGGTGATAGAAATGTAACTCTATACCTACCTGTATGGCCATAGTAGAGGTCTGATGGGAGTCTGTCCCCCCTGGGAGATATCTGATCTCTACTATGGGCATAGAGGTGATAGAAATGTAACTCTATGCCTACCTGTATGGCCCATAGTAGAGGTCTGATGGGAGTCTGTCCCCCCTGGGAGATATCTGACCTCTACTATGGGCATACAGGTGATAGAAATGTAACTCTATACCTACCTGTATGGCCATAGTAGAGGTCTGATGGGAATCTGTCCCCCCTCGGAGATATCTGACCTCTACTATGGGCATACAGGTGATAGAAATGTAACTCTATACCTACCTGTATGGCCATAGTAGAGGTCTGATGGGAATCTGTCCCCCCTGGGAGATATCTGACCTCTACTATGGGCATACAGGTGATAGAAATGTAACTCTATACCTACCTGTATGGCCATAGTAGAGGTCTGATGGGAATCTGTCCCCCCTCGGAGATATCTGACCTCTACTATGGGCATACAGGTGATAGAAATGTAACTCTATACCTACCTGTATGGCCATAGTAGAGGTCTGATGTGAGTCTGTCCCCCCTGGGAGATATCTGACCTCTACTATGGGCATACAGGTGATAGAAATGTAACTCTATACCTACCTGTATGGCCATAGTAGAGGTCTGATGGGAATCTGTCCCCCCTGGGAGATATCTGACCTCTACTATGGACATACAGGTGATAGAAATGTAACTCTATACCTACCTGTATGGCCATAATAGAGGTCTGATGGGAATCTGTCCCCCCTGGGAGATATCTGACCTCTACTATGGGCATACAGGTGATAGAAATGTAACTCTATACCTACCTGTATGGCCATAGTAGAGGTCTGATGGGAGTCTGTCCCCCCTGGGAGATATCTGACCTCTACTATGGGCATACAGGTGATAGAAATGTAACTCTATACCTACCTGTATGGCCATAGTAGAGGTCTGATGGGAATCTGTCCCCCTGGGAGATATCTGACCTCTACTATGGGCATACAGGTGATAGAAATGTAACTCTATACCTACCTGTATGGCCATAGTAGAGGTCTGATGGGAGTCTGTCCCCCCTGGGGGATATCTGACCTCTACTATGGACATACAGGTGATAGAAATGTAACTCTATACCTACCTGTCTGGCCATAGTAGAGGTCTGATGGGAATCTGTCCCCCCCTGGGGGATATCTGACCTCTACTATGGGCATACAGGTGATAGAAATGTAACTCTATACCTACCTGTATGGCCATAGTAGAGGTCTGATGGGAGTCTGTCCCCCCTGGGGGATATCTGACCTCTACTATGGGCATACAGGTGATAGAAATGTAACTCTATACCTACCTGTATGGCCATAGTAGAGGTCTGATGGGAATCTGTCCTCCCTGGGAGATATCTGACCTCTACTATGGACATACAGGTGATAGAAATGTAACTCTATACCTACCTGTATGGCCATAGTAGAGGTCTGACGGGAATCTGTCCCCCTGGGAGATATCTGACCTCTACTATGGACATACAGGTGATAGAAATGTAACTCTATACCTACCTGTATGGCCATAGTAGAGGTCTGATGGGAGTCTGTCCCCCCTGGGAGATATCTGACCTCTACTATGGGCATACAGGTGATAGAAATGTAGCTCTATACCTACCTGTATGGTCATAGTAGAGGTCTGACGGGAATCTGTCCCCCTGGGAGATATCTGACCTCTACTATGGACATACAGGTGATAGAAATGTAACTCTATACCTACCTGTATGGCCATAGTAGAGGTCTGATGGGAGTCTGTCCCCCCTGGGAGATATCTGACCTCTACTATGGGCATACAGGTGATAGAAATGTAACTCTATACCTACCTGTATGGCCATAGTAGAGGTCTGATGGGAGTCTGTCCCCCTGGGAGATATCAGACCTCTACTATGGACATACAGGTGATAGAAATGTAACTCTATACCTACCTGTATGGCCATAGTAGAGGTCTGATGGGAGTCTGTCCCCCTGGGAGATATCAGACCTCTACTATGGACATACAGGTGATAGAAATGTAACTCTATACCTACCTGTATGGCCATAGTAGAGGTCTGATGGGAGTCTGTCCCCCCTGGGAGATATCTGACCTCTACTATGGGCATACAGGAGATAGAAATGTAACTCTATACCTACCTGTATGGCCATAGTAGAGGTCTGATGGGAGTCTGTCCCCCCTGGGAGATATCTGACCTCTACTATGGGCATACAGGTGATAGAAATGTAACTCTATACCTACCTGTATGGCCATAGTAGAGGTCTGATGGGAGTCTGTCCCCCCTGGGAGATATCTGACCTCTACTATGGGCATACAGGAGATAGAAATGTAACTCTATACCTACCTGTATGGCCATAGTAGAGGTCTGATGGGAGTCTGTCCCCCCTGGGAGATATCTGACCTCTACTATGGGCATACAGGTGATAGAAATGTAACTCTATACCTACCTGTATGGCCATAGTAGAGGTCTGATGGGAGTCTGTCCCTCCTGGGAGATATCTGACCTCTACTATGGGCATACAGGTGATAGAAATGTAACTCTATACCTACCTGTATGGCCATAATAGAGGTCTGATGGGAGTCTGTCCCCCCTGGGAGATATCTGACCTCTACTATGGGCATACAGGTGATAGAAATGTAACTCTATACCTACCTGTATGGCCATAGTAGAGGTCTGATGGGAGTCTGTCCCCCCTGGGGGATATCTGACCTCTACTATGGACATACAGGTTATAGAAATGTAACTCTATACCTACCTGTATGGCCATAGTAGAGGTCTGATGGGAATCTGTCCCCCCCTGGGGGATATCTGACCTCTACTATGGGCATACAGGTGATAGAAATGTAACTCTATACCTACCTGTATGGCCATAGTAGAGGTCTGATGGGAATCTGTCCCCCCTGGGAGATATCTGACCTCTACAATGGGCATACAGGTGATAGAAATGTAACTCTATACCTACCTGTATGGCCATAGTAGAGGTCTGATGGGAGTCTGTCCCCCCTGGGAGATATCTGACCTCTACAATGGGCATACAGGTGATAGAAATGTAACTCTATACCTACCTGTATGGCCATAGTAGAGGTCTGATGGAAATCTGTCCTCCCTGGGAGATATCAGACCTCTACTATGGGCATACAGGTGATAGAAATGTAACTCTATACCTACCTGTATGGCCATAGTAGAGGTCTGATGGGAGTCTGTCCCCCCTGGGAGATATCTGACCTCTACTATGGACATACAGGTGATAGAAATGTAACTCTATACCTACCTGTATGGTCATAGTAGAGGTCTGATGGGAATCTGTCTCCTCCTGGGGGATATCTGACCTCTACTATGGACATACAGGTGATAGAAATGTAACTCTATACCTACCTGTATGACCATAGTAGAGGTCTGATGGGAATCTGTCCCCCCTGGGGGATATCTGACCTCTACTATGGGCATACAGGTGATAGAAATGTAACTCTATACCTACCTGTATGACCATAGTAGAGGTCTGATGGGAATCTGTCCCCCCTGGGGGATATCTGACCTCTACTATGGGCATACAGGTGATAGAAATGTAACTCTATACCTACCTGTATGGCCATAGTAGAGGTCTGATGGGAGTCTGTCCCCCCTGGGAGATATCTGACCTCTACTATGGGCATACAGGTGATAGAAATGTAACTCTATACCTACCTGTATGGCCATAGTAGAGGTCTGATGGGAGTCTGTCCCCCCTGGGAGATATCTGACCTCTACTATGGGCATACAGGTGATAGAAATGTGACTCTATACCTACCTGTATGGCCATAGTAGAGGTCTGATGGGAGTCTGTCCCTCCTGGGAGATATCTGACCTCTACTATGGGCATACAGGTGATAGAAATGTAACTCTATACCTACCTGTATGGCCATAGTAGAGGTCTGATGGGAATCTGTCCCCCCTGGGAGATATCTGACCTCTACTATGGACATATAGGTGATAGAAATGTAACTCTATACCTACCTGTATGGCCATAATAGAGGTCTGATGGGAATCTGTCCCCCCCTGGGGGATATCTGACCTCTACTATGGGCATACAGGTGATAGAAATGTAACTCTATACCTACCTGTATGGCCATAGTAGAGGTCTGATGGGAGTCTGTCCCCCCTGGGAGATATCTGACCTCTACTATGGGCATACAGGTGATAGACATGTAACTCTATACCTACCTGTATGGCCATAGTAGAGGTCTGATGGGGGTCTGTCCTCCCTGGGAGATATCTGACCTCTACTATGGACATACAGGTGATAGAAATGTAACTCTATACCTACCTGTATTGCCATAGTAGAGGTCTGATGGGAGTCTGTCCTCCCTGGGAGATATCTGACCTCTACTATGGACATACAGGTGATAGAAATGTAACTCTATACCTACCTGTATGGCCATAGTAGAGGTCTGATGGGAATCTGTCCTCCCTGGGAGATATCTGACCCCTACTATGGACATACAGGTGATAGAAATGTAACTCTATACCTACCTGTATGGCCATAGTAGAGGTCTGATGGGAGTCTGTCCCCCCTGGGAGATATCAGACCTCTACTATGGACATACAGGTGATAGAAATGTAACTCTATACCTACCTGTATGGCCATAGTAGAGGTCTGATGGGAGTCTGTCCCCTCTGGGAGATATCTGACCTCTACTATGGGCATACAGGTGATAGACATGTAACTCTATACCTACCTGTATGGCCATAGTAGAGGTCTGATGGGGGTCTGTCCTCCCTGGGAGATATCTGACCTCTACTATGGACATACAGGTGATAGAAATGTAACTCTATACCTACCTGTATGCCCATAGTAGAGGTCTGATGGGAATCTGTCCCCCTGGGAGATATCTGACCTCTACTATGGACATACAGGTGATAGAAATGTAAATCTATACCTACCTGTATGCCTCATATTAGAGGTCTTTTTATTCCTACAAGTTTCTGATACTAGGGGGCCCGGGGCCGGGAAGAAATCCTCATCTCTTGTGTGAATTATAATGTTCCCCCCCCTCCCCCGCTCCTCAGTGCCCCACGACGTGCAGTTGTGGCGGCTAAATCCCGTGCCTGCGCACTTCTTCCTGCCGTCTATGTTCATTGTAGTGCAGGGATCTTGTGCGCTGGCGAGTCACTCTGACTTCCCGTATGAGAGGTCTGATATCTTCCAGGGGGACAGGTTCCCTTTAATGTCAGGTGGCTGATCTTTCTGACTCTACCTCTGCTTGTTGTCAGTGAATGTGCTGTGGCCGCAGTTCATTGTCCCCGGGGCTGTACACATCTCACATCTGCTCCGGGTGACTCTCTGCCCAACAGGATCCATCATTCCTTTGTCACCTCACAATTGTATGATTATTGCTGAGCTGCCCAGGAACACACAATATGGAAATCACTTCCTCCCAGTAACCAGATCTCCAGATTATTTCCTCACTAATTGTCATAAAGCTGTGATCAAAAGGTTGAGGAACCAGCACACCCTGCAGTATTACTGATCCCCATGGGGGGGGCAGCGCTGAGCACATCCTGACCGTGCTGTAATATCTTACAGCTCCTCTCTGGTGGTTTTTATTTCAGCACAGAATGGTGCAACTAATTGTAAGTTCTCTGCCCCCAGTAATGTATTCACCAGACGCCGTCTTTGGCTCTTCCCAGCGCCGCTCCGGTCCTGATCCGCCACTTTGTGACTGCAGCTCCTGACTGATCAGAAGTCAGAGGTAACGTTCACCAGCTCTGTGTCAGCCTCATATATTGAGTCCTGGCCTCCGGCTCGTCCAGCAGACGCTACAGCCATCCTGCAGGTCACAACCAGCAGAAGAGGACAGGAGCCGCGCAGAGAACAGTAGAAGACGGCAGCCTGTGGGTATCAGAGCAGGGGCAGGGAATTCACATTAGTGGCACCACTCTAGCACAGTTCTAATGGAGAAGCGGACACCTCTCAGGGCTGCCACCAGGAATTTCAGGGTCCCATACTAGAAAAATTTTCGGGCCCCCTTGAGACTCCACCCAGGCTCCACCCCTCGAACCTTCCACAGTCCCACCACCCATTCTTGTGAAAACTCCACTTCTGCACCATGTCCTCACCAGTCACACGTTAAAAGTTCCCATTGAACTATATCACATACAGAGCCAGCAGCTTTTGTTTTGGCAAAAAGATTTTTTAAACCGCCACCACGACAAGGAGACTCTTCTGGCCGGGCCCTGCTCTACTCTAACCTATTAAACATTTCTTAAAATATCCAATACTCTTTTTAGGTATATTTTTATATATTTTTCTTTAAGAGAATGTGTCATGTACATTTTTTTAAAATGACCAATAATACCACATACAAGGGACAAATACCGTCACACCATGACCGGACCACATATTACCACGACATAGTGACCGAGTAATACCACATACAAGGAACAAATACCGTCACACCATGAGCAGACCACATAGTGACCGAATAATACCACATACAGGGACAAATACCACCACACCCTGACCAGACCACATATCACCACATAGTGACCAAGTGCTACAATACTAATCATTAATAAAAAAAACCACAATACTAATATTACCATAAATGCGATAACACACAGGAGCTTTGTACATGGTATACAATGTATAGTGTTAGTGTACAGGTAATACAGTGATCACCGGTGACATTATACACTGGAGCTCTGTATATAGTGTCAATGTACAGGTAATACAGTGATCACCAGTGACATTATACACAGGAGCTCTGTATATAGTGTCAGTGTACAGGTAATACAGAGATCAACAGTGACATTATATACAGGAGCTCTGTACATAGTATATAGTGTACAGGTAATACAGTTATCAGTGACATTATACACAGGAGCTCTGTATATAGTGTCAGTGTACAGGTAATACAGTGATCACCAGTGATATTATACACAGGAGCTCTGTATATAGTGTATAGTGTACAGGTAATACAGTGATCACCAGTGACATTATACACGGGAGCTTTGTATATAGTGTATAGTCATAGGCGGATTATAATGAGGGCAATCCGGGCGACCGCCCGGGGCCCCGAGCCTCCAGAGGGCCCGCGGCTCCGGGCGGGGTGTCTAATGCCCGATTGCCCTCATTATATGTGCGGGCCGCCGCGGCACATACCGGTAGCAGTGGCGGGAGGGGGGGCCCCGTACCGCTCCCCCAGCAGCGGCCGCCGCTACTTCTTCATCGGCCGGGCCAGCACTGCAGCAGTTAACCTCCCTGTGCTGGCCCGGCCGCGTCACTGCTAGGAGACACGGCCCTGTGCGCGGCCGTGTCTCCTAGCTGTG